>NW_005054326.1:3756646-3769979 GCF_000277835.1 Geospiza fortis | reverse complement strand
CAAAGCTGTAGGAGGAATAAAAGGAGTGAAAGCCTTTTATTCCTCCTACAGCAGGGAGCCCACAGGGAAGGTGGAGACAGACTATTGACAAGGGCCTTGAGTGACAGGACAAAGGCAAATGGCTTCACACTGACAGAGAGAAGGTTTAGACGGGATATCAGGAAAAAATTCTTCCCTGTGAGGGTGCTGAGGCCCTGGCACAGGGTGCCCAGAGAAGCTGTGGCTGCCCCATCCCTGGAAGTGCCCAAGGCCAGGTTGGATGGGGCTCTGAGCAACCTGGGATAGTGGAAGGTAGCCCTACCCAAGGCAGGGGTTGGAAATGAATGAGCTTTGACATCACTTCCAACCCAAACCATTCTATGATTTTATGTTTCTAAGAAATATTTTCATCATGAGTTCAAAGAAAAAATGTCTTACATAAATCTTTGTACTCAACAGAACTGTTTCCTAAAAAAGGCTGAGGTGAATTTTTGGCATTAAGGAAAAAATATCCTGACAAGAAAGCAAAACTGCATGGGGATGCTTCTTCTTTGGAAGTAATAAATTACTTTGTAAATTCATTAATTTATTCAAAACCTTTCCTAGGGATCGTTAAATGGTACAATTTCATCATGAACATGGCAAGACAATTACAAATAACAACTCTTTTTCCCAAAAAGAAAAGTCTAACACTTCATAATGAATCAATGGCTCTCTGAGCCAGGTTCAGTAGTCTAGCCTTTATCTTCCTCTCAGCCTTTGAACAGACACAGTGCTTTGCAATTCAGGGCTTCCCTCTCAAGAGAAGAGCTGATATCAGTTCCAAGAATTTCATGCAACCAGTCACTCCAACTATATGCTTGATTTTTCTACTGTGATTTGGGAACACAATCTTTTTACTTAGAAGCAAATAGAGAGTACAGAAACACCTCCTGTTAAGAGTTTGGGAATGCCAGAACAAACCATGGCCTTTCTTCTACAGTTCATGTCTGATAAACTTAAGAAATGGAGGGTTTAAAAGCAAAAAGAAAGGGTCACATGTTTCAAATGCATTCCCACACAAAATATTATTGAGCTTCAAGAACTCAGACTGAAAACTGAAATTCTCATGCTTCTCCATGTTACTGTTAATAAGCAGCATTAGCAAATGCAATCAATCATTTTTACCTGCAAATCACAGTAGTGTGCTTCAACAGAACTTAAAAAGAAGTGCCTGCACAATGGAGAAGCTTTCCAAGAGTAAAAGGCACCAAGTTATGCCTCAAGGGAACTTTGTCACAGAACAGGTATGTGAAAATAGAAGGTTTGACACAATCTTAGTAACAGTAAGAGCATCACAGCAACACAATTTAATATAACAACATGTCAAACAAAAATCTAGGTCTTTGAATGCATGCTTATATGGATGTGTGGTAACTTGCACTAATAAATGTCATTAATGTTATGAAAAGAGTGCTCAAGACCTTTCACATTAAAAAGGAATATATGCTTCACAGGAAAATAAAAAGTAGAAAAAAACAACTAAACAAAACCAAACTCAGGGTAATACCAGGTTTTGGCATGATGCACTGCCTAGGAAAATCTGGTGCTGAGTGAATCACTTATTCTAAAAACTAACACTCCTTCATGAGAAGAAGAATCTTTAAAGTAAAAAAAGAAAAAAAAAACCTTTAAAAATTCTGTAGATCATTTTGTTATGCACTTAAAAACAAGGCTTTTTTTCTCTTAATTAAAAGTAAAACAAGATAGTAAAGGTCTAAATATAAAGGATAATCAGTACAACTGATAGTTAAATATTATGAAAAAAGATACTCTTTAACCTACATATAGACAGATCACAAAATCTGTGCAATGTCAGCGCATACAGGTTATCATTCTAATCTTCTGTCAGAAAAGCTGACATATGACCATTGATACATAAAAAAAAAACCAAAACCAAACCAAAAGAACCCAAAGAACCAAAAAATCCCACAAAATCAGCAGCACATGGTAAGATAGGATTATACTAACTAAATACATTATTTAAGATAGGATTGTCCTAAGTAGAAATACACAGCATTCTTTTTTCATTCCTCTATGTCTCCTAATGGACTGGAAGACTCACTTTTCCAATTAATAAAACAATTCCCTTCAGCTTCCTCCAAACCCTGAAAGTACAGCACCTCTCACAGGGAAAGGTACTCATTTCAGGCAAGAAAAAAAATACTAATCTATTTCTCTGACATGACATTATGTCTCAGAATTTCAAGTCCTTCTGATTTTATATCACTCAGTTGCTGGTCTTGAAAAAGAAAACCTTAAATAATGCTAATAATATTCATTTCATCCCAATCACCAATTAGAAATTCAGATTTTATGGAAGTTTAATGCAAAAACTGAAATACAACACAACTGGTCATTTAAAAACCCCTTTTAGTCCTTTATTTGCAAACTCTAGATATACTGTTAGAAGCAGATAAAGGCCAGATATTACTCTCCCTCCCACACAGAAAGAAGAATGTATCATCACTGCACCTTTTGCTCCCTTTATTAATACTTAAAAAGAAGACTTGATGACTTTTGTTCACATGTTAAGCAGATTAACTTGATTTTCCCAAATGCTCCACATCTTCCCGGTTTAAAAGAAACCAATTGAACAATTGGTTCTCCCAGCTAATTTATTTTAAACCACAATTTTGTAAGCCCTCTAAGACTTTTGCTAAACTGGAAGTAAATGCATGCCTAACAGATATTCATCCTAAAGTATAAAAGTTCCAGGCATGAAGAATACATGTACAAGAACAAAACAGTAACAAGTTGTAGTGGACAGTTATTTATACAAGCACATAGTGAAATTAGAAATAATATACTTGAGAATTCATGGAATTATTTAAGGTAACAAGGGCCTTATATATTCACAGAGCCTAATAGCTTTTGATACCAGCACTATTTAAAGAGAACTACAGAAATTTATTCAAATTACTATGCAAAAGTATCCCTTCTGGCAATGCTGAGAAACCCTACAGAACGTTTGGGTTCCAAAGTGCAAACTACACACTACATGTAGAGTGATATCTTTTAACTATGTTAATTACTGAGCAATTACATAGTCTTCAGTCAGCAAAATTCCCAATGAAAACAAGTTCTGCATGACTAAAGTCAGCAAGAAAAAACTTGAATATCACAACAATAACCATTAATGCCCTACACTTACACTCAATAGTAATTAAAAAAAACCCCACATTTAGCAACTTAAAGTTTCAGGTGATAACTATAATTTTCTGTAGAGGCTTTGACAAAGAAATGTATGTGAATGGCCAACGTCAAGCTAATCCAGCCATCTTCTAAAATATATGATTGTAAAAAAAATCAACTGAAAAACTCACAACTATCTCTCACAATTAATAGGTTATTCCTATCATCAAATGACTACTATCTCCAGGACAAATATTGCACAACTTACACAGAAGATTAATATTGTAAAGCATTTCACTAAATAGGAACAAAGAGAAAAATCCTTTTAAATGCCAAAATAATTTTAAGAAACTCAAACCCAGTGCATTCCATGAGAGCAGCTGCTCAAGAGGGAGCCTGGCTGGCTGGCACCAGAATTCTGACCAGGAGCCTACCAGTTCTAGTCTGCCTAAGACTAGAACTAAACTCAGCTCTGAGACTGCTGGTCTCCTTTCAGCCTTCCCTCTCTTTTTTATTTGGTGTGTGGGTTTATAATTCAAACCTTCTGGAGGAACCTGGACTGGATTAATAAGCAAAACCTAATCATTAGCCCCTGCTGTACCAAAGACACTGTCAGTGTTCCATCCTTTGTTAGCTTTACCAACTTCACATGTTCTGCAGTCATGTAGAGTCATGTAGGTTAAATACACATATTTTTTTAAATACAAAAATTTTTCATGGGATTCAATGTTGACATAAAATGTAACATAAAAAAAAATTTTTAAAAACCTCCACAAAACCCTTATTTATTACCTAGAGACTCTAATCAGATTATGGTGTATTTTACACCATGAGGAAATTGGAAACATTTTAGCATAGATGTTACTGGAAGACAACCATTTAAAATCAAAATGTATTCTGTTTTTGCACCAATCTTGTTAACTTTTTTCCTTTTTTTTTTTTTTTTTTTAAATTCAAGTATGTTAGAAGGAGAGTTACTTCATTTCCGAGTGTGTTTTACATATACTACATCTAGTTCATAACTTGTAAAAAGTGATTTACATTTTTGTAACTATTTTTGAGTACTCTTGCAACTCAGTATTCATCTGTTTCACTAAAAACATGTCTTTATTAAAGTTCACATCACAATAACTCAATAAATTAACCTCTTCCATTTTTCCTTAACACACTCTGGAATACATCAAGGCAATTTAGAAAGCCAGTGTCTTGTAAAAACATTTTGAAACCTTTTACTGATAAGTTCATTTTTTAACAGTATAATCTTGGTCCCCCATAAATGAATTCCAAAGGTGGTTAACTTCTAAAGGTATGCTCTGAAAGTACTAGGGATTTACACTACACTATTTCAGCTTGCTATAATAAAAAAAGAAAAATAAACAAATACAAAACAAAACCCAAAGAAACAACTACTAACTTTGCTCAACCATGAAAATACCACTGGGGAAAAACAGGTGTGTGTACCTAGATATAGGTATATATGTGTATATATATATATATCTGTGTATATAAATATATATATATATATATTTATATAAAGAGAAAGACAAAGAACACACTTATTTTCAGATAGTGAAACAAAAGGATCTATGCATAGTCTTCAGGGCACACAGTCAATTTAAATGAAATAGCTTCCAAACATAAGTATAATTTCATTCAGTATTTGAAATTTTCAAGCATATTAGTTCTTGTCTCTTCTCCACTTAAAGATTCTTAAACCAATATTGTTGTTTCAACCCCAACAAGAGGGCAAGTCAGGCCTCTTTATAAACATTAAAGGCAGTTCATAAGTGCATTTGTAAGGATAATTTAACTAAATCCCAGGTACATTCAATATTGATGGAAGTTAAATAGCTGTATCACACACTTTTTGATCTCTCTTTAATTAGAAAAAGTATTTATGAAAGTCCTAAAGCAGAACCTATTTTTTAGCTCCTACTAATAAATTTCATCTGGTCTTGGAGTATCAGGATCTCATTTTATCATTCATCACACTGTAATTAACCCTAAATTTCTGTAAGAATAATTTTCAAGTGGATTAGACAAAAGTGGTTTTAAAGTTCTCAGTTTCTGAGACCCCTTCCAGAGTCAGTTTACAATGCTACTGTCCATCAGCGCTAAACAAAAGTGCATTAACTTGTCCGGAGGAAAAGAAAAAAAAGACAAAAGGGGAAAGGGGGCAGAAATTTTGGGTAAAAATCATGGGAAATGTGACTGAGGCAGAAATCCCAGTGGGAGTGTGTTACAGCCCACCCAACCAGGATGGAGACAGCCTCAGTCTTCAGTAGCAAGACCAGGTGTCCCCAGGGCAGCCAGCCCTGAGCTGCAAGAGAGGGAGAGGGAGCAGAATGAACCCCCACATTCAGGAAGATGATGCTGCTGTGCCTCTCACACACACACAGATCCACAGGGCTGGCTGGGATCCACCTGAGGGTGCTGAGCAAGCTGCTGAGAGAGCCACAGAGCCACTTCCAACCGTGCACCAGCAGTCCTGGCTATTTAGGCAGGTCCCAGTTGGTTGGACATTAGGAAGTAATCCTCCCACCTACAAACAGACAAACAGAGAGGGAAGGAGGATCTGACCTGATCTCCTGTGACAAGGTAACCCACGTTTTGGATGAGGGAAAGGCTTTGAATTTTTTTACCTGGACTTTAGTAGAACTTATCTTTTTCCAATGTCTTCACGTGGAGAAACTGGCTGCTCCTGGCTTGAACTTGTGCACTCTTTGCTGGGTAAAATAAAAGGCTGGGAGAACAGGGCCAGAGAATTGTGAACAGAGTGGCTGAGGGAGCTGGGAATGGAGAAAAGGATGCTTGGGGGGGACATTCTAGCTCTCCACAACTCAGGAGAGTGCAGCCAGATGGGGGTCAGGCTCTGCTCCCAGGGAACAAGGGACAGGAAAAGGGGAAAGAGCCTCAAGCTGCGCCAGGAGATGTTAAGATGGGATACTGGGGGAAAAAACCTTCCACAAAAGGTGGTCAAGCATTGGAAAACGCTGCCCAGGGCAGTGGTGGAGCCACCAGCCATGGAGGCATTTGAAAGATGTGGATGTGGCACCTGGGGACACAGGTTAGTGGTGAACTTGGCAGTTGGACCCAACCATCTTGAAGGTCTTTTCCAACCTTAACAATTCCATGATTTCAAACTCAGTACAACTTTTCTTCAGTCTGTAGTGGATCAGGCCAAGATACTGATTTTTTTCACTGTGGCAGTTTGTGAACTAAAAAAGCAAGCTGACTGTGGCATGTGCATCATGTGGAAACCTCTTCAGCAACTCACACTATTTCAGAAGCTGCACCCCACGGAAAGTCCTTTTAAAAGCTTAACTGGCAAATGCATGCTAAAATATTTTGGTTTCCATCTAAATCTACACTAAATTCCAATCCTCAGAGACAGGATTTCCACTTTATTTCTCTCTATACACACACACTAAGCTCAAGAACGGTAACACAGTAATGTGTTGTTAAAATCTTGAAAAAAGTAAGCCTAGCACAAAGAACTTGACTGTAGGCCTCTCTTCCTCAGAAATTTTTAAAAAATCCCAAACATCACTGTGTTCTGCAATAAACAGGAGAAAACATAGGTATTTAATATAAAAGGATATTAAAACAAATTCAAATTAAAGCAATTCCATCTTTCTGTAAACCCACCTCAAGATAAAAAAATTCTAGCAGTGGGTTCTGGCAAAGTATTTAGGAATAAAAAACTACAAGACAAAGTTTTCACAACAATACACAGAATATTGGATAGCTTTTACCTGCATTGACTTTATTCACAAACCTTAAGGAGACACAAAATAAACATTAAGGAAACACAGAATGAACTCATAATATTTAGTACATTTATTTGTTTACAATCTAACGGAAGTTTAGATAACAAAATAATTTCTAAACCTTTGGAAGTTTTGTATTGCTAATATTTAAATTTTATGTGGAATCATTTCACTTGAATATAAACACCTGCGATGGAGACAACAAAATTACTTATGAGCTTCTAATTTTAAGGCTTATAAGGCTACTACAAAGAATCCTTTCATAATCTTGTATATTGAGATCAAATTGGTTATGAATTGATGTAATGGATTGTTAGTTTCTGCTTCCCAGACGAAGGGGGGTTTGTTCAGCTGGGTTTTTAAACGTTAAACTACTTCCACGACTAGGTTAGCTCCTGTTTTGCTGCAGGAGATTATATTCTCTTTTTGTGAGCATGGTTATTAACTGATGAAGCACCTCTAAACCTGTTCACCTTCTTCCAGATTTCTTCTGCCTCCAGCTGATGTGCCCAGCACATGTGCACCAGCAAGGATGTCTACAGCAGTGATTTTCTTGAAATGTCCACAGCTTAGGGCAAGCATCTGTCACCCCTTTCAGCTCATATTTATTCAATATCCTCTCCCACAGCTGTATCCCCTCCCCAGAGTGTTCACAGAACAGAATAGTTCCAGCTACAACAGACCTACAACAACCATGTGGTCCAACAGCCTGAGCCCTCACCAAGAGTCAGAGCACATTAGGAAGGGCATTGTCCAAGTGCCTCCGAGACATGGACACGCCTGGGGCACCGACCTGGGAGCCTCTGCCCTGCCTGGCCACCCTCATGGAGGGCACTCCTCAGCCTCCCTCTCTCCAAACTGGACAGACCCAAAGTCCTTGGCTGCTCCTCACAGGACATGCCTTCTATCATATCCATACTGAAGTATGGAATTTCCACTCCATTTTCATACACACTCGCAGTCACTTGAAAGAGATGATTGCCATTTGTGAATTTTTCATCTTCTACTCCAATCAAGAGACGCAGTGCTTTGGTGTGGCTGTGCTGAGAGCTCTCATGAATGCCATGGTTCATACCAGAGTGCAATTCTCCAGTATGTACAGAAACAAAACCCAATCAGCCAGCACACTCAAACACTGATAGCAATGGCCCTGTGAGCTTTTCTATAAGTAACACACATTAAATCCCTTTTTAAGTCCTTTGTTGAAGGAAAAGCAACAGCTCTAGTAACAGATCCTAGGCTACAGCCTTGAAATTACTAGTTTTCACACTGGAATGAGTTAGGATGTTTTGCACTTCAAAATGTGCTTGCACACCCTAAATGCTTCATTCCAAAGATACCAAGTTTTAAATACTGTCGGCCCTTAGTGCCAGATTCCAACTGTATTCCTGCAAGCAACCTACCCTCCAGCAGAGATTGCTTTGATTGATCTGCTACAGCCAGAGGAAAGACGAAGAGAAGCCAGAGTCTCAATTTGGAACCACCTCTGCTATCAGCATTAAATATTTTAATTACTTTTTCTCAAAGGAAACAAACAGCCCCAGCCATTACTGTTGCACAGGCGCCTAAAATCAATTTGTGTACACGCACAAAAATTTGCCATCTTTTCCAGGACTGCACTAAAAGGAGAGGAATATTCCTGGAGTCTATGGAAGAACGGGTCTGAATGGGTCTGAACCTGACTTATGTTTCACTGCAAGTGAAGATTTGCCTATGTAATATTTGAGTATTATTATGCCCTATGTTATCAGATAAAGAGGTTCAAATTTGATTCTTTAATCAAGGAAAATACTGAATAGGTGAAAACTCTACATTCTAAAACTTACCTCAGTTGTTCATGGGAGCCCTAAAAATCAGGATTTAGCCCTGTATCATTTTCACTGAGTGGAAGGTTTTTAAAGACCTCAGAGTTCTACAAACTGCCTGAGATTTTAGGTTTGGTTTTTTTGGTTTTGTTTGTTTCTTTGGTTTTGTTTGTTTGTTTTTTGTTTGTTTGGGGGTTTTTTTGTACTACATTAGCTCTATAGTTTACACATGCTTGATTTTCTTAAAACTTAGGACTTTTGCAAATATAACACAAGACATATTTTTAAGCTAAATCCATTTCCAATTCTTCTCTGAAAGACATACAAATGAATGAATTTTTATCATTCCGATGACAAATACAAAAACCTGCTTTTCTCTGATGGGCATTACATAGGTATGATAGCTATTTCTCTTTCTGAGGATCCAAAATAACTTTATAAATATTATGCCCATGCCTCTAGCTGTGATTCAAAGGATGGGAACGTTTACTCGGCAGTGTCTGTAACAAGGTGATCACAGGAAATTTCATGAACACCAACAAACTTAAGGCAGACACAGATGTGATGGGAAAAAATAAATCTGATGGGAAACTGCAGAAAAACCCTATAAAAATTACATCCCTGAAAACCACTTGAGGAACATCCATTGCAACTTGTATGTGCAAGTAAAAAAACTTAATTCACTTTTTTCTTAATTCAGAAAGTCCTCTGTGATTACTTAGAAAGAAATTTATGGGTACAAAATTCTGTTTCTCCAACCACTCCCTATAATGGAATTTACATTTTTAATGGTTTAATTAAAAGAGTGGACAGAACCCCCAGAATTCATTTCAGTCACACCTAAAATAAATCTGCCAACTGAACAATGAGAAGGAAAAAAAGCCTGCTATGTCAGAAAAGCAAAATTCTTCACACTGGTCAATCCCAACACTTCAGGATAAAGTAATATAGATCCTACTGTATACCAAGAAAGTTTAGATAATATAATTCCACATTAAGAAAATTACAAAGCACTTGATTTTTATGTGCAAAAATATTACTACTTCTGAAGACTCAGGTCTAGAGAGCAGATACCTTTGCTTAAAGGATACAAAGTAATGAGGGAAGATTAGGGTTGCAAGAAGCCTTATCAGAAAAGATAAATCCAACCTTCAAATTTAAGGTATTTATTTTTACTAACACCAGCAGAGGTTATTTCCACATAAGTCTTAAGTCTTCAGAAGTATGAGGTAGAAAAAAGAAAAACAAGTCCTGCATTTTGAACTTCTGATGTATTCTTACATTTACATATATCAAAGTAACAAAGTAATGAAACGTAACAGATGTTAAAATACGGTGCCTGAAAGTCACCTTGAAACACTTTTCAGATGATCTGCCACTTACACTGCACTTAAAAGTAGATTTAGTCCACATGACTTAAAATTTAGAGTCTGTAGCCTGAGACTTGGAGTGTACTCAGGGGAAAACCCTACACAAAAAGCAAGCAAACAAACAAACAAAACCCAGCTGCAAAAGTTCTGAGCATCAAGATTGGTTTAACAAGAATTTTTGTCTTTCATTATTATACCCAAATTAGATCTCATTGAGCAAAAAGAACTTCCCTGTAAGGGCACTTGAGCATGAAGCACTGCACAGATGGACAGCAGCAGATTCCACCACACATGAGGATATGGGGCCCTGCACACACAAACCAAACCTCAAGTACCTGAACATGGGCAGGAAGGCACCGTGAACTTTACATTTAAGGACTCACAGAAAGTGTGTTTCCATCATACCACAAATCTTTTCCCATTTGGTGTTGCAAGCTTTCCTGGAAGCTGGGTTTCCAGCCAAGCCCTCAGAGAGACACCACGCTTAGGTATCTGTCTCAGCAGTTCTGTAAAGATTTGGGGAGTTATTGCCCTTAAGATTGCAATCCAACTGTTCCTCTGGAGCAGAAATATGCTTCATAGCATAACTGCATTTTGGCATCTCTAAATCTGTGTGGTTGTCATCAGCCTGACACCACAGAAGCAGCTAACAGTACCTAGACAGCAGATACTCTTCACCAAGCTCTGGCAGTAGCTGTGTCCCTTGGAAAGAAATGTGAAGGAGCTGCCCCAACAGCCCATGGTTGTCTTCAAAGACATGCAGAAAACAGTCAAGGAACTCCTAATCAATTGCAAAAGGACTAAAACTGCACTGGGAGTTCTAGTGAGGCACAGTCTGATCACTTTGTCTCCAAATCCTCATGGAGGTTTCTGAGTGAACGTGACAGAAGCAAATGTGTCATCTGGTATGCTCAGTTTTCAACCACTCCAGGTAGAATCAAACTGGTAGGAAGCCTTAAACTTAATTATAACAATGGTCAGATAAAGATTTGGATGAGAACAAATCCAAAGGCAACAGACCCTATTTCAATGCCAATTGCCTCAATCTGGTGTGCACATGACCCACCCACCCCCTCAGCTGAGCTAAAACACCATCTCAGCTTCAGTGTCCCAGAAAAACAGCAGAAAGTGTTACTGGTGGAACAATTCACACAGACACCTTGAGGCACAGAGCACATAAACTTATCTCCTGTTTTTAATTGTCTTGCTTTCAAAATACGATTAACAATCTCTTTAAGAGGCTCTGAAAAAAGGCTCTGGGATTATCTACCCTTCATTGAGCTTCCAAGCATCACCTGCTGTTTGAACGCTACTGTGATTTTCTTCTTTCAGATCCTACCAGCATGAGGGTCACCACTGCACTCAACAGACACTCTCTGCCCTGCAGTCTGTGTTTGAGGATGGTCAGCAGTCTGCTTCCAGTATTAGGGAGTGAGAAACTGATAGCCCTTGAAGGAAAAACAAGGAAGTAATTCCAACACTTGCATCAATATTTACTTTAGGCAGTCAAGCCATGGATGTGGAGGCGCTCAGACCATGGTCATATATTCAAAAAATATATGTGGAAGAGCAAAATCTGAAGAACAGAAAGGCAAACAGCCAGGAAGTGCTGAGAACAAAAACTACTAAGCAGGTCTACTGAAACAGGTGTTCAAGCACTGTGACAAACACGACCCGTAAATCCACTAAAACGCTGCAGCAAGGTGACAAAAGATGCATTCACAGTGTGCAATTGACTGGCAAAAAGAATTGCTAGGAGAGAAAAGAAAAACTGCTTATGAAATAAACTAGAGTCTACTGACAAGAACCAAAGCTGCAGGCAGAGCTCAGCATTGACAATATCCCAGAGCAGAAGGGTGGGCTCAGGCACTGAGGTATCAAGAGGACACAATAAACCCTGTTACACAGATCAGAAGCCTCAAAACTCCTAAAATATTTAAAGACCAAATTTACAGAAAGCGGTTTAGATGCCTGAAGATTCTGAGAGGTTTTCAGGAATACTTCAACACCTAACTCCATTTACAGTAACAGATACTAGGCGCCCACGCACCTCTGAAAAATCACACAGGATATTTCACAACTGAAAGATTCTGGACAATGTTTGAAAACTTGGCCATGTGCAGCTTGGCCTTGGAAGCAGATGAACAAAGAACTCATAGCCAGGATTTCCAAACCTCTGGGCTAGAGAACTACTCCAAGGGTTGACAAGGACACCAATTTTCTGGTGCAGAGAAAGAAAATGCAGGGAAGGAAGGCAGGCCCCTGCTACTCCTCTGAACTAATTCTAAAATCCCCTTTTGTAGCGATCCTTATGCCCTGTGAAAAATGCATGTATTTTATAACTGGCTTTTAGCAAATATTAAAATCAATATTGTACGTGTTATGTTAGAAAGTAATGCTGTATTACTTCTCTTAAGTACTGTGTTAAATATAGTTTTAGGTTATAAAAAATGTTAAAATAGAAACTATGCTATGAAGAATACTTTTTTTAAAGAAAGGACTCACAGCGAGCTAGCAGCCACAGGACACCTAAATCTTTCAGAGAAAAAGAATTTATTGCCCTCTTATCAGAAGAAACGAACTTCATCCTGCCTTGAAGGTGCTGTTAGGATTCAGAGGAAGAAGTTGACGACCAGACAGAAACCTGTATTTGAATGGAATTTATGCATCATATATGAAATGTATGAATATGCAACAGGCTATTGTTTTTTAGGGTTAATCCTTTGTTAACGGGTGTCCTTTTTCGGGCTTGTGCTGCCCAGAAAAAGGTACCCGGCTGTCTGTAACTCTTTTGTCTCTATTGTCTCACATTGTCCTAATTCAAGTTGTCCAAATTATTATTACTCTAATTGTATTACTATTTTTATAACCATTTTATTACTATTAAACTTTTGAAATTTTAAAAACAAGTGATTGGCGTTTTTCACATGCCCCATCATTAAGGGCATCACCAGCGCCACACACGGGTGCCAGTGCTGCGGCACAGAGAGGGCTCGACAGGGCAGGCAGGTGAGGGGGCAAATGAAGGAAAGTGAAGGCAGGTGCAAGCAGGAAAAGGCAGAAAAGGGCAGGAAAGGGCAGGAGAAGGCAAGTGCTGGCAGGAGGAGACAGGTGAGGCCACGTGAAGGCAGATGGAAGCAGGTAGAGGCAGGAGGAAACAGATGAAGCTGCAAGCAGCTGGAGGCAGGAGAATGGCGGCAGGCGGAGCCGGACCTCGAAGGGCCCATCCCTGCAG
>NW_005054326.1:3712228-3756576 GCF_000277835.1 Geospiza fortis | reverse complement strand
CGGCCTCACCCGGATGTGGATCCGGCCGCCCCCCCGCTCCCCGCGGCCGAGGTCACCTTGATGCCTCCGAGCTGAATTGTCTGTCCCCAGGCTGGGCTGTCTCACCTTGTGTAAACGCAACTGATGGCGTCAGATAACTTCTACAATACGAGTTGCTTAATGAAGGAAACAACCTTGTGTTTGTAGCATTGCGTAAGATTGCATCACCGGATAAATATGCATTAGGTAGGCGGAGAGCGTGGATTAGATAGGCGGGTCCATGTGAGTTTTGCTTTACAAAAGATTGTGAGTTATTACCACCTGAGCGTGGTTTGTGGAAAGCCCCACTGTGCGCCCTTTGGAGAATAAACAGTATTCATTCTGTAAACTCTCTAGACCGCTCTGTTTGTGTTTAGGGAGCTCCTGAAGTCGGGAACAGCCCCCGCAGCGCCGGGCGCTGCTGCTCATCCCGGCCGGGCTCGGGGCCGCCCCCGCCGCTCAGTGATCCTGCCGGGCAGCGCTACAAGCACGGCTGGAATCACAGCTGGCTGGAATCACGGCTCTAATCGCCCAGGCCATCACCCCCGGCCCTCGATGGAGCCTCTGCCCCTTGCCCTTTGGGTCCCGGTCCGTGTTTGCTCACCCAGCCCGACCGTAGGTTCGGTGAGTGGCAGAGCATCAGCGGTGTCTCTTCAGTGTCGTCCCAGAATCACAGGACCCTGAGGGTTGGAAGGAACATCTGGAGATCATCCAGTCCAACCTCTGTGCCAGGACAGGGTCACGCAGAGCAGGTGGCACAGAGGTGGGTTTGGAATGTCTCCAGAGTGGGAGTATCCACACCCTCCCTGGGCAGCTGTCCCAGTGCTCTGCCACCCTCAATGGGAAGAAGTTCTTCATCATATTAAAATTAAACTTCTCGTGTTTTAGTTTATGGACTTTGCTCCTCATACAGTCAGTGGGTACTACTGCAAAGAGTTTGGTCCCTGCTCTTGGCACTCCTTTGAGATACTTATCTGCGTTAATGAGGTCCCCTCTCAGTCCTCTCTTCTCCAGAATAAACAGCCCCAGCTCCCACAGTCTCTCCTCACCAGAGACCTGCTCATCACTCATCACCTTTGTGGCCCTTCTCCTTGTCTTTCTTTTGCTGAGAAGCATGGAAATGAATCAGGAACTGACAGGACAGTGAGGATCACACCAGCCCTAGGCTGGGCAGGAGGAGATAAGCCTTTGTGCCATTCTATGAGAGGACGTGGCATAAAGAGGCCAAAGTAAGGGCAGGCAGCTGAGCTGTGAATGACACATTGCGATGAACTGGGAAAACAATTCGTTAATTTCACTACAAACCTCTTTTGTGAACAGAACTGTGTCAGTATCAGTAGAAGAAGTATCAGTAGAAAGATACTTAATGAACAGTACATTAAAAGTCAGAGAATGAAAAAGATTTAACATTATGCCACTGGAGCACTACCTTGCCACAGTTTCCTGTTCCATGCTACATGAAGAAACATAAAATCACAGAATTACAGACTGGTTTGGCTTCCAAATGGGAAGGGACACCTTTCCACTACCCCAGACTGCTCCAAGCCCAGTCCAACCTGGCCTTGGACATTTCCAGGGACAGGACAGCCAGAGCTTCTCTGGGCAACCTGTGCCAGGGCCTCACCAAAATATTACTGAAATGAAGAGATATTATGGTGTAGGTTTTGTGTCCCATTATACCTGACTGTAGTGTTCTTGAAGGTAGCTATAGGACATGATTTTTTGGAGGGGTAAATTGCACACGACTTTATCAGTCTTCTTCTAAGATACACCATGGGGAAAAAAAGCTTGTGCCTGTGTGCTGAGCATTATAAAATTTTACAGTTTGATAGAAGTTTCTGAAACATTCATAATCAACAGACAAAAGCAGCAATTGAGGGCTTGTTTTCTCCATTAGTTAATCCTCTACTGCAGTGTTATCCCAGCTAAAGACCATTATATCAGTCAGTCAGATGGTAGAATTTCTTCTTGGATGTAAAGGGGAAAAAGTCACCCTGAAAACATCTTCTCAATATTCTATATTAATGTTGGTGCATTCAATAGGTTTTTTAAAGTTTTATTCAGTAGTTATTTGGTTGGTTTCTGTAGTGCTAAAAGTGAACGTTTAGATTCTCAGGATTTCAGGAGGTTCTTTCCAGGGTGGTGTTCAAACCTACTCTGAGGCCTGGGGTGCCTGCTCCTGTTTTGTCAATAAATTGAAGATTTCACCTTTTTTTACTATCAAGATATTATTCTCTTTGTACAGATTAATGTCAATTTGGATCACTGAAGGCAGAAATCCATAAGTATGTTACATTTATCATCAACGTGTTCTTGTATTGCATCTCTGTAGCATGTTCTTTTTCTGTTTTAGAATTTGCTATACTGTTTTTTGAAGAAGGGATAAATGTATTCTGGGCAAAAAGCCAAGAAAACGTAGCTCTTACCAAGCCAAATTAGATAATTACAATTTCACTCTGTCTTTAAAGCACAGCTGTGTCTTTTGGGTTTTGAATATTATTATTTAGTACACATAACTTTACACTTTTCTTCTTATCAAAAGAAAAGTGTCCCCTCAAAATGTGGAATCCTCTAATTAGCTTTTTTTCTCCATTTTGAAGTTTAGTAGAAGTAAATGTATTCCTTGTTACTATTATTATTATTATTATTATTCCTGATTTTAGTTAATCTTTTTATGACCAATACCAGATTTCTTTTACTTTTTTTTTCCATGTCAGAATTTTGTAGATGAGAAAAATGAAAGCACTTTTCTTTTGATTTTCCACTGAAGCTGCATTAATTTTTTATCTTCTATCCTTAATTTATATACCAGGAGCACAAGAGTAAAGTGTGCCTACCATACTAGAACTGTTCCAAAAAAGGATTCAAATATTAAGGGTTTTTTTGTGTATGATTATATTTAGTTTGTCCAAAAATCCATTTCAACATCTCTTCCACACAATTTAGATCTTTGTAACACAGGCCTCTATCTCTGGCTGGGATTTTTTGTCTACTTGTTGGGTTTTTTTAAGGCTATAATTTTCGAAATATCTGTATTTTTGGTTTCCTTGGGGTCTGATGTGGTTTTGTTTTGATAATCGTCTTCCTATCTTCCCTACTGATTTTCCACACTGTAGTCCTTGAAATAAACTGCTCTTCGTGAATCTACTTCAATTTTTATTTCATCTGACCTGTCTCAAAGCACCCATGAGCTCACTTTGAAAATCTCCCTGGATAATGCCCCTTATAGTTCAGGAATATTTCTTGTTGTAGCACACCCTAAGGAAATAGAGCCAAATTTTTATTACTGCCCTGCATTGCATTTCATTGAATACCTCAGTTTGGTCAGACTGTCTGTATAAATTGTTGGCATTTTTTTCCAAAGCAGTATTGATTCTCTACAGCCACTGTATTTTGGGAAACTGAAGGGCAAAGAAGCAAAAGCAGAAACAAGAAAATCCATTTGTCTCAGCCTCAGACTCATTCCTTGAAGTGGACAATTTATTAAGTGCAAATTCAGCAAGTAGAAAAAAAAAAGTAAGAGGAGGAAAGACATTGCAAATTATACACTGATTACAGCTTTTAGAAGGAATCAGGAAGAAGAAGCTGTATGGGAGGCTTGTATTTTGGCTTAAGGTTGCATGTAGTAAATAGCAAAAGGTTGATTGTTTATATTTTTTCGCTGTACTCAGCTTTAAACTATGTTTCTCTCTAAAGCTTTATGAAATATGAAAAAGACCTTTCATAATACTGAAAAACAGAAGGCCCAGCATAATTGCACCCAAAATAGTTTGAAACAATCCAAGACCAAAAAGCATCTTAATTTGGGCTGAATGTTATTGTTTTGTCTCCTAGAGAGAGCAAAGTTTATAGAGATTCCTGTCAGTTCTGGAACTTTTTTTTTTTAAAATTCATTCAGCCTTACATGGTAGCCCTGGGTGGTTATAAATAGGTGGATGATACCCCCCTTCATTTGAGCATTTTTGTGTGGTATGAAGCCAGTCATATTTGTGGGTCTTCCAAAGGAAACAATGTTTGTAATGCTGTTGGACTGGAGGTTTTTTTTTAAATCCTAGTAGAGAAATAAGCAAAACTGCTAAACAAGCATGATTTTTAAAGTAGATATGGATTGATTTACCACTGTTAAATGCCATCATTAACCTACAGGGCTGACTTCCATACTAAAGGAAGTTGTGATAGAACACAACAAAATGAAGTATTTACTTTTCTTACCCTGAAGCAGATGGAGACAATGGGGCGTGGGACAGTGAGATTCTTTATATGAAAGGTAACCACTATTTTTTTCTCTTTCAAACACAGCCAAACCTTTGGGAATCTAAAGTCTTTATGATCCACTGTTTGGTGATCAGCAGGGAAGAATGGACCAAGTTCATCTTGTTGCCAAACTATCATTTCCACAACAAGAACCAACATCCTGTCTCATTCTTGTGGCCACTATTAGGAGCAATGTCCAGTCAGCTTGAAAGGGCAGAAGAAGAAAATGCTGTATTAACTGTGAAAGTAGCCATCATGTGTAGGATAATTTAGTCTATTTCAACTTAAATCTCTGATCTTTACCCTGCTGAGGTACTCACATACTTCAGACTTCACAATTGGCAATAAAGCAAAATTTTGTTGCTATATTTGTTGCTAGACCACAATCCAGCTTAGCAAAATTCTGCCACCCTTTTCCACCCGCTAAAAAACCCACAGTCAAGGCATACCATACTTGTTTGCCTTTTAGGGTTTTCTAGGAAAAAACATAGTATAGAAATCATTGTAATTTCCTTTCAAGAAAATTTACTAAAAGTAGACAGTTAAAACTCTTGCTGTAAAACAAAAACCACTATAGAGTAACGTTTCTCCTCTACCTATTAAAATATATTTCTTCTCTTAGATGACAGAACCCAGAGGCCACATTCTAAAGTGTTGGGTTTTGGTTTGGGGTTTTTTTTCACCATTTATAGAATCTGTTTATTGGCAGAAATGCCAAGGTTTCTGCAGCTTCACCAAGAATCATTCTGGTAAATGTTGTACTGTACCTGCCATCTCGAGTCATGCAATCTTGTCCTTGCAGTCAATTAGTAGTATCTGCCTAACTAACCTTCTCTAATTATCACAGCTTTTGTGCATCTAAATAAACACTGTACTAGGTGGCTTGGTCTTTTCTGGGTTGGGTGTTTTTGTTTTAAATATTGGATCCTGCTGTTTTTTAAATCCCATGGAAGTACTTTTGAATTTGTAATCCGTGATCTATTTTTCAGCTACCTTTTTTCCTGGTTTAATTGATTTATATGTTAAGTGCATTTCTATAAGCAGCAAAGCTACGCTGGAGACATCTTTTTGAAATCATGGTAAAAGGTTTAAGACAGATTTTTGGGTCACAAGCACAATTCTTTTTAAATCAGCTTTTGCTTACATCTGCAAGAGCAATTATGAACAGTGCTTTTACTTCAGGTAGTAATTTCTTATGGTATTTTAGCTTCCCTTATTTAATGTCAAAATATATAAATATTTGAGTTCACAGAAACTCCAGTGTAAACAATATGGCACAAAGAGGTCACCTAAACATCACAGAAAACTGCACAAGTGCTGGGAGAATGGTTTAGCTGTGAGGGAAATGTCCAAGTAGTTCTTTTTAAAGCCATTATGAACATACTTGAGGCACTTAAAATCAGCCAGACCTCACCAACAAGAAGTAGGGCTGGATTCTTCAGCTGGCAGCAAATGTATGCATGTTTTGTGGGTGTTTGAAAGAGTGGACAAACAAAGTCCATAAATTCTCTCAACACCTAGGGTAAGAACTCCCAGAAGAAATCATTTTGGAGGACAAAAGTATTGCCACTTGAAAATAGTTCTCTTTTCACCTTTGGCTTTCTTAGAGCTTCAGTATTCAAGGCTTCTATGGATTGGATTGAAACATAACTTTATTTATAACATCATCAGTATCTTCTCCACAATGTTGCCAAAATACATGAAGTTAAGCATATGTTGTGGGTTAATGTCCTGTAGCAGAGAAATTCAATGGACCAAAAGATTTTGCTCCTCTTTAAGTTTTTGCTGTGTTGTTGTTCTTCTGCATTTATTTTAATTTTTAATAAATACTTGAAAAGAAAATGGCAGGCTTTGCAGCACTACTGGATTTGTCTTATCAATGCAGTCTTGTGGAGAGTAACTCAAGAAATGAGAGAGTAAAATTGTACCACTTCCTTACATTTAGTTCCTCTACTCAGAGTACCTATATTTGAAAGATAGAGCTTTATCATAGGAATTTGAGTTGTTTATTATTATTCTGCTAAAATTACTGAGAAAATTTATAATAGTAAGTTTGCTGTTCATAGTAATGACTTGAAATAGACATTAGGTAATCTAGGAACTCATGCAGTCCATCCTGAACTTCCCTCAAGCAGGAACTGGCACAGTTTCCTCCAAAATATGAAAACCCAGAGATGAATCTCAGAATTTCTAGGATCTCAGAAATGTCAGGTAAATGATCCAACAGCTAAAAAGGTGGGTGTGAAATATTACAGAGAACTTGCATGAGCAAATATTCCAGTTACTCAGGGGATGAGCTGGAGCTCCAAAGAAGGACAAATACTATTATTTTGGAGCAGCTGCTTGGAATTGTCTGTCCTACTGTGCAATCATGACTCTAGTGCAGTAGTTGAACCAGATGCAGTGCCATATTATTCAGTCCTGGAATCCTCTCTGACCAAACTTGCTGGAACCAGGTACTGCCTCAGATTGTTCAGCATATTAGCATTTAATTCCTTATGGGTGTCTTAATATCCACTGTTAAAAATAGCTTGTGGTAAGACCTAAAAATCTTCAGACTGAGCGTCTGAATGCAATCCTGGAGTTATTTATAACCACCTATGAATTTGTTATGTTTGAGATAGACACAGGCAAAAAGCCAGAAAGGTTCTGGAAGAAAAAAAAACCCTCAATTAGTACTCGTTGTAAAAAGTGTGCACCTTTTTGTGAGACCTGGACTTCGTCAGCGGCGGTGGCTGCAGCCATCCGTGTTGGACAGCTCTTAGCCAGGGAATGGCATTCCTTCCACTGGCAGTCAGAGGGGACTGACCATTCCTTTCTCCAGCAGTAATCCAACAGTGCTGGGCCACTGCACCGCCAGGAATGTCACATCCATGTCTACATATAGTCAAAGACTGAGCTTGAAATTACAGAGCTAAAAGGAACACGTGTTCCTGTTCCACTTCTCTTTCCTGAATGAAGACATGCTTTGCCATGTCTTCACGCTAAATTTTAGGGAGAATGATTAACCATATGGTCCTTTTTGGGGGGATAACATCATTAGAATAACTGTCAAGCAAATAGATGATCAGTACTCTGATCCTGATTATTCATTCATATACTAGAGTTTGTTTTTCTACTTGAAACACTTCCAAGTAGTTAAGCTGCTGTGAAAAAGTTTAATTAAGACCATAAAAAGATAGTTTGACTAGATATTTTTATTGAAAATAGGTAAATATTTGCTAATGTGCAAGTGTATCAGAGAAACCTCCTGTCAAGCAAAGAATTACAAGTAGCATTGGAGACTTTTGGTACTCATGAATTACATTGTCACATAGGGGAAATGAGTGAAAAAGACACCCCTAATGATTTTTTTTTAAAAGGGGTTATTTGGGCAAACCCAGAAATTGCTAAGCAGGTGCTAAGTGCTAGCAACTCTTACTGTTTTTAGAGGGAAAATCTCCTGTTGATGTAGCTATCAAGATATTGCCACTTAAAAAAAAAAAATCCATCATAAAACCCTGTTTACCATTTAGCAAGTATTTTAATTACAAAAGAAAAAGTAAACTATTTGCTATGCTATAAAGTAAGATTCCTGCATCTAACCCTCAAAAGATGCCATTATAACATTTGAAATTAACCTCTACTCATGATCTGCCAGTGGCACTTGAAATGCTTGGCAATTATTTTTACCAAAACAAGCAATTTTAAAAAATGGATCATTGGCTTTCTGGTGATATATTTCAGTGGGCAAATTGTGATGGCCACTACTGTTGGTGGTTTTCATGGACCAAAATTTTCATTTCACAATGAGCAAAGGAATATTCCTGTTGGGAACACTGCAGATAAATTCATGGCACCAGAAAATTGAGTCCCAATGTTTTGTAGTTTTGTACCCATTAAGATCATAGAATCATTGAATGGTTTGGGTTGGAAGGGACCTTAAAAATACTTTATTTCCAAACCCTCTGCCATGGGCCATATTAATTGCATAGAATTACTTTGGGCAATCAAGAATTTTTGAGCAAGTATTAAACATCTGGCACGGCCTGAAATGTTACAATCTCTTAGTTTACTTGCAGTGTTTGTAAGACAACTTATGCATATAAACAAAATTTGCATTTTTCAGTTGTACAAAAGATTATTAAACTTTTAAAGTAATTGAAACATCTGTCTTTTTGAAAATATGTATTAACAAATGTGTCCACATGTTAAAAAAATTAGGATGAATGCTTGCAAAATTACTTGGGAGAATTTTGACCTTAATCCATTGATCCACATTTTAGTACACTATATATTTTAGAAATAACAGTATTTATTAGCATATTATAATGGAATATCACACCAGTATATTGTTTGCATGAGTGAAGAAAGCAAAAATGTATTTCCAAACTTGAAGATTTCATGATTTAAACAAGAGTCTCGGAGAAGCAGTTGTCCTAGAAAAGTCCTGGGAATTCTGGCGGACAACAAATTGAACATAAGCCAACAGTAGGCTCTTGTGCAGGAATCTCAGTTTCTAGTGTAGCAAACATTTTACTTTTTGTAATTAAAATACTTTTGTATTTTGTAATTAAAATACTTGCTTAATGGTCAGTAGGTTTTTTTCTTTTTGGTTTGAATTGTTCTGTTGGGTTTTGGGGCTTTTTTAAGTGGCAATAGCTTGATAGCTGCATCAAGCGCTTACTAGCAACTGGGTATTGCCAGCAGCCTGGGGGATGCTTCCTCACAGATCTGGTTTTATTAGTTGGGATCAGTGGAATCACTGGGAAGTTTCATGTGGGAGAGATCTCAGACCATAAAAAAGGACTGTGCTAGCTGCTCCTGCTGACACTCAGCAGGTACTTTTCTGTTCTGGGGATTATGAGCTAAGTATTAGGACAGCCCTGAAGTTCTCTTCATTGTGTCAAAACACTGCTTTCTTTGCAGCTGTGTATAGAAGATTTCTTCTTCCAATGCCCCAAAGCAAATAATCCAGCACAGTTGTTTTGTGGCCTATAGCTGAGATGGAAACAAGACTTGAGTGTTAAATACAAGAGAATCAGATCTTGTAACACATAATCACCTCAAATGCTCAGTTACTATCAAATGTCTGTGTATTGCTAAAGGAAGGGGATTTCTGCTCATTTGTTAGAGAATGAATGAATGACTCTATTGTTAATTAGAATCAGATTGCAAAAAGTGTTTGCATTTCTGTGAACAAACTTCAGTTTGAAAAGTGGCTGTTCAGTCTTGCCCACGGTTTTGTGCACATACTTTCTGAAGTCAGCAAGTGTTGGCGAGCTCCGCAGCGCGTAAATGACACTTGCGTGTGTGTCTCGTGTGAGATTGACCCCACAGGCTGTAGGGCTTGCCTCCACCTAACCCTTCACATTCCATAGACACTGCAGGGATAAACCCAGCTCACTCTCATAAAAGTGCCTGTACTTTTTAAAGTTCACTGTTAGTAAAGTTCCTCTACATAGCTTGTACACCTATTTGTGAAGTAAGGTGTGATATCCCAGGCAATGTCCGTTTTCTATTCACTCGGGTTTACTTTGTGATGGTTTTCAATTTATCACACTATTCTAACTAGGTTTGCAGAGAATTCATTTTCAGTCATGCCAAGGAAATTAGGAAATGTATGTAGGATAAGAATTTTCACCAGATGATTGTTTAAATACCTGTTTTCTGTAGTATGATACCTATTCTCTTGTACTTTGCCTTTCTAATATGTCCATATTTTTATGCTTCACAGAAATATGAAAGATCTGAAAGGTGCAGCCCCCAGAGTTGTGAACAGACTGTCCCCACATCTTATGTTTACTCATCCTGGCATCAACCACTTAGAAAATTTCCACAATAGAATTTTAGATTTCCCAGTTTTTCCATATGTGCTGCACCTTTCATGACAGACCTCACACCTGTGCTCACAGCACTGTAAAACGTCAGCATTACACCTGTGCAGTCAACAGGGTTTGCTCAACAGGACCTGCAGTGATGGTCTGCAGCTGAGGCATGTGTAGGATCCAAGCTGTGGTGGTGGGATTTCCAAAATCCACCTTGTTAGGGTCTGGTGCCCTGTGGTCTCACACTTTGAATGCATCGTGGGGGATATGGCCCAACTTACCTGTTTCACTTGTGGTCCTGCCATTGAATTACAGGGGCTCAAAAATGAAATCATGTAGGTTATATCCACCCTTCTTTCCATGGAACAGGCATGTGTGTCCCTGCAGGGCTGGTTGATATTGAGGATGTGTATGAACAAATATTAAATTCTTCATTTTTTAGTCTTGTATTGTATTCTCCTGTTGCATCCAGATCAGAATTATACTCCCTCTGTGGCCTTCTTTGTTTGGTGGTTAGAGGAAAACTTTTTCTTCCTTTAAATATTTTCAAAAATTTTATTTTTCTCCTAGGCTCACATAATTCTCTTCTATATTGTAATTCACTAAACTGCTTCATGTAAGAGCTACGTAATCCCATAAAGACTCCCTCAGGAGGCACAAGTGTGCTTCATGCCTAACAGATTTTTAATAGAATTCTGAGATTATGTTGCTATTGAGTCATGGTGGAAGGACATGGCAAGCTGATATGGTTTTTGGAGGACTGGAGCCAGGACAAATTAATTCAGCCATGCCCATTGCTTTCTGTAACAATAGAGCTGAATCATAAATCAGATCCCAATCCTCTGATCGTGTTCCTACTCCAGCACAGAGTTTCCAGCCAGTGAGCATGGTGGTATATGCTGAAGCTGAGTCTGAACATGCAGTTACACACAGACAATAAAGCTGTTGCAGAAACCACATTTTAAGCTTGAGATTGTGCACACATGGCAATGCAGGTCTATCCCGAGGAACTAGGAAATTTTATGCCCTGGTACAGGGCCTGCTGACAGAAAACATCCTTTATTAAGGAGACAGCTGTCATTCTGAAGTCCACTGACACATTTCAGGTCTACTGCTCTGTTTTAGCAGGCATTGTAAGGAGCTATGAGAGTAATTATGTGGTACTGATAGAATCTATCCAGCTTCAGAAACACAGGACCGAACCTGTTCTTAGTTTTGGGAAGGGATTCATTCTCAGGGATTCCATTTTGTTTAGGGTGGGTTGGTTTTGGCTTTACTCCAGCAAATATCCTGAGGTTTGACTGAAGTCAAAATTTACTTTTTTTTTTTTTAAAAAAAAAAGCAGATTCATTAAGTACATTCTTTTGAAACAAATATTAAGACTTACATCAACACTGCCAGTTATGATTCTTTTGTGCAGCAAATATGAAATGAGAGAAGAAAACCCCCATGAATGATGTGTAGAGAGTGTCTGGTTGTGACAGACTGGCAGTGGCAGTCATGGCTTCTTATCAGGGATTTGAAAGGAAGGGTATTATCAATAATCATATCATGGACCTCTCCAAATAACATTCAAAGGCAGGGGCTCTAGTGTGAATGTGCTTATGGGTTCCAGGAATGGGTAATAACTTACTCTACTGAAACTAGAGAATCTTGAAGTTATTCATGTCCTGTATTTTTATTTATATTTAATTTTACTTCTTTTTTTCTCATTTTTGTTTTTATTTTTGTTTTTTAAAGCTGAGTAGTTGAAAGAGGCCTTTTCCTTCACAGAAAATCAAATATCCTGCCCACAAAATCCCACAAAAGATGCTCTTCTTCTATGTAAAGACAATAAACAGAGCAGGGCATTTGTGAGACAGGCAAGTGGCAGACACTGTTTTTCTATACTTGCTTTGTTTTACCATCATGGAACTCGGATATTATTAATTATGATTAATTACTGATCACTGATTATGCTGCCCTGATCAACCTGAACCATTAGTGGTTTAGCAGTAAATAACATGGTGCTGTAATAATAATGATTATATCTACCTAAAGTTCACGACATTTATTTACTGTATCTTTCACTTACAAATTACTTTTAAGTCAATGCCATTTACATAGACAGCTAGAAAAGGAAACATTTAATGTGTGGCTATGGGTGTGCCATAATAAAGATATTTTATATTGTTGGACCATTCTCTAAGTAAACTTCAGGGGTTTTGAGCTTATTAACAGTAGATAATAAAATATGTTGCCACAACACTAGTGAAATATCTTCATTTTTTCAGGTGGAAGGGAAATATTCTCATGCCAAAACGAGGTATACTGTTATTCATACTGCATTTTACATTATTTTTTTATAATTGCTTTCCTTGATTGCTCCTACAAGGCTTACGGAGAGCAGCAAAAGAGAAAAGCACTATCAAAATATGGTTATGAATCATTATATTTAAGTACTAGTATTTCAAGTTCATTCTAGAAACACATTGAATTTAATTCAGTTTTGCACATGGCACATTTAGATTTTTGTTTCCTCTGGAAAACAAAATAACCAGTCAGTTTGTGAAATGTTTTAAAACAAATCTGAATTGCAGTTTCCTTTTCTGAACCCATTTTGTATTTCCAGTGGAAGCATTATCAAGTTACATTTCATTTTGGATGCATGAAAACAAATTTAGCAACTACTTTCTACCAAAATAAACAGCAGTAGAGGTGATTTGTCGTGGAATTATCTACTTAGCCCACGCTGTTATCTGTGTAGAAGATGTGTCTGAATGGCTTCCGTAGAGCTTGAGAATGCAGCATTTGTCTGCAGATATTTTAGTTGGGGTTTTAATTGAATATAAACATGAACTGCATGAACTCTGGCACTTGAAGGACTCCTGAGAAAAAGCTACCACCAGGAATATAGAAGTGTAAGTACTCGTATATTGTAAGGATATTGCATCAAAGCTGTCGCTTGGTAAGCAGATCAGCCTTTCACTTCTGTCTCAGAAAGCAACAGGATGCTATCTAAGTGTGTTTAGCCAGCTGAAAGCTATCAGAGAGTTCCTCCAAACAAACATTGTTTGAATTAATATGTTATTTCCAAACCAGTTACATTGGCAAGGTATAAGGTAACATGTGGTTTAGAAAAATAAACCTAAATAAAATGAAAACAGAAGCAGCAGAAACTCTGTTTGAGTCTTCTATGAACTGTGTGTGGATTTCGTCTCATATGGCAAATGACCGACAATTAGAAGCAATATTCTGAGGAGAAAAGGTCAAAACACACAGGGAAAATTTGAATATAGTGGAAGCACCCATTAAGTCTCAGTTAAGTGTGGAAGTATACATTTGGTAACGTGTCAGTGTAATTGCTATACCTTGTTATACAGGTATTTTTCAGTTCTCATGGCACTACTGCCACCTGTTTAAACAGATTTCCCTTACATTTGAGATGTGATCCAAAGGCCAACAATGTCCATGGGTCATTTCTGTGATTTCTAACAGCTAAAGGTGAAGATTTGGAGAAGCTGAGAGTATTGTTTGTAGATGAAGGAAAACTGGCAGTCAGGCTAGACTACAGACACCTGGGTTCCCTGCAGGTTCTCCAGTCCTGCCTTCTTCAGCTTTCATTCAAGGTGTTCTCTGATAAAGCACTTGTTGATCAGACACTTCTCATGCCAGTAGCCCTGAGTTATGAATAAAACAGCATTGTGAAAATTACAAGAAATTCCCTATATGCAGATTACAGTTTGTTTTGTTTTGTTTTTTTTAACCTGAAAACATGGTGAGGACGGTGATAGGGGAGGTTTAGGGGTAACTAGGGAATGAATCTATAAGGCCACAATTCTTTCAAGATGCTTTTTCTATACAAGTGTAGCTCATTCAGAAAGATCTGAGCTTTGGAGCTGCAGCTTCCAGGATCAGACCAGTAAATAGTGCAAGAATGGGAGATAAAAAACATGACATACCTCCCTTTCTTATATAATATAGTATTAATGTGGGAGTGGTTAATGGAACAAGACCTTTTTACTGGATTTAACTGATTTTCTGTGTGAACTCCTGTTGATAGTAAACATTTATTTCTAAAACCTGTGCAAATACTAAAATTTTGAAAGATTCACTGAAAATAATTTATATTCTCTAAAAGTTGCTACTTTAAAAAAAATAAAATCACATTACTTTAGTATTTTTCATTTGGTGGAATCTGTCAGTAATAACATGATATCTTTAGCATTCAGTAGATACCAGAGCTCAGTGGCTGATAAATACATAAAACATGTTTGTCAAGAACAAAGCACCGTGTGGTTTTCAGGACTTTTTTGGATTTTAATTGTTTCTATTAAGGTACAAAGTTTTCCTGTTCTCCATTTCATTATGAATTACATTTCTTTTCATGACCATGAAAGTAGACAATACAGGTGGACCCTCAAAATGATCTGTAAGAAACCATTTGTTAAAAAGAAAGAATTGTCTTTTGTGTTCTTAATCACAGACACACACAAACCAAATGGATATTTATTGTTTTTTAAAACACCCTAATCTTCTCCATATATCATCTCCTACCACAAAACTGTTTCCAGAAATTATTTGGATCCCTTGATGAGAGACTGTGCTTTAACATCCTTAAAATATTAAAATCTATTGTTATATGTTTCATCTGTTGAATTAAAAAATGTTCCTTTCCACTAACAAGAAATCAGATCAGTGAAAATATGTTTTATTTTGTTTTGGTTTGTTTCTGAATAATCTTCCTTGTTTAATAAAGCAGACAAACTAGTAAAGGATTAGGGAAAAAAAGGCTGAGAGAGCAAATAAAATAAAGAAGGAAGAGGTGTAAAGTTGTGTTACCCAATTTTCTTAAAATTGTTCAAACACTGTTGTGCCCCCTTAGGTCTATTTGGAATTACACAGCAGCTACTCGAGGGGAACTGACCCCTCACTTTCTGATTTGCTCCGACCTTTATTCTGAACCAAAGTCTAGAGGGACCTCAAGTTTTGTTTGAATACATCTGTATTCATCTAAAGAGTCTCTTACTGTCCAGGCTGTAGGCATGCCGCTTCCTTTCCATGAAGCATTTCTCCCCTGGAATCAGAGGAGTTCAGATTCACTGGATAGAAATATGTGTTCAATAAATTTTCAATGGAGCTGTCCTTGGGAAAAATATTGGTGTAAATTACTACCAGAGGGTTAAGGGAATATATTTCCAGTGTCCCTTTATCCTTCCAGATCTTACCTCCTTTATTTTTTTGTATTTCTAATCTTAAAAGAGCTCTCTTGTGCAGGCAAGACAGCATGATCTCCTGAGGAAGCCAGTGATACAAGATGAGAAAACCCAGGAAATGACAAAGAAAGTTATTCTTTGACAATGCTGTAATTATTCATCCAAGCCTTATAGGCATGATTGTATGTCCATGCAGGTTTTACATCCCATTGTTTTTACACCGTCTTTTTTGAGAATTTAAGAATTCTCTGGGAAATAATTTGAATAATTTATCAAGCATGGCACTTTTATGAAATCTCTTTTCCACTTTGGCTTGTATTTAGTGTTCATTCAATTTCATCACTAAAAGATATATTTTGGAGAAATTTAGATCAACCAGTGAAAGTTTAAATTTCCAGCATCTTCCCTCTAGACTTCAATTTGATACTGTTGCACTTTTTAATCTTCCTTTGGTTACTGTGGAGTTATGAGTGCGCAGGTAATTCCATGCCATCCATTACATGTACAGTGCCATGGCAAATTGTTTCATCAAATGCTTCTTCTGCATTTAAAGAGGTTAAAATGGCCTTGGAACAAATGACTGGATTTGTTAGACTCATACTCAGCAGCAAAAATGGTAGCCAATCTTTATTTTGTAGTCAAAAACTGAGACAGCTTCAGTCTGAATGTGGTGTCTGACTGCTGTGTCTTGCTCTCCAGAACACTGGTTTGAGTTGTATCTTCCTTTTTTGGACAAGTAAAACAAATTAAATGTTGGAATCCACATATTTAAGCATATTGCTGCCATCATATGGCTACATACTTATTTGTCAGAATGGTATAGCGAAAGCAGTTCTGCATCTGAAAAGAAAGGTTTTTACATAAGGGAGCATAAAACTGCACAGAGAAGCAGTAATGACTGTTATGATGTTTCTAATCCTTTTTCATGTTTAGGCTGTAACAACCCTGCCTGTCCCAGAGTGTGAAATACTTGTCTCCTGAAGCTAAATGAGTAAGATCTGTGTGATCCATAACAAGGTGACATGGAGATAATGTACATAAATATTAGTCAGACCGTGGGAGAGAAGTTAGTGGGAGTTTGCCTGAATAATGAGGGAATAAAAACTAGGAAAAGCTGTCAGAACTCATCCCAGGTTGTTACAAAAGTAGTTGTGTCAGTGTATGACAGTAATTTAAATCAAATTCACTCTTATTCCTTTTGTCTCTGATCATCCCCCTTTTTTGGAGCTTCTCATGCAACTTCCATCAATTCATATGTTGGCAGTCTTTGATTTTAAAAAAATGAAATAAATTGTCTTTCCAATCTCAGGCCTATATTTGTCCTGGCAGGCACAAGTCATGTTGAAGCAAACTCTATTTCCTTTCTTCTTATTTGTCCCATAAAGGTGATGAGCACAGCCAAGCTGGCAAGCACAGTAACAGTGTGGCTAGTAAGGAAAAACAGAAAGGATGGGGACAGGAAAGGAAGAGTATACCCTTATGAATATGTTATATAAAAAATTTACTTGGAGTAGAGAAAACTAGTTCCAAAATTAATTCAGTTTTTGAACATTTTTTGGAAATAATAACTATCAGTATGATGAAAACGGTCTGTAAAAAATTGCTTTTTATCTTTTAACTTCCAGTAGAATAAAATTTCACATGACCAGACCTGTTCAATTTACCGCAAATCATCTACCCTGCATTAATTTTTACCACATATTATTATGTATTTTGAAATAATTTCATAAGAAGCAACAGACTTAGGGTTAAACAAGATGATTCATAGGGTTGTGTGAAATATATCCAAGACAACTTACTCAGCCATCATATTATGGATTCTGATGCTATAATCATATTAGAGGAAAACAGTAGAAGAAAAATGATAGGAAAGACAATAATTAAATATTCTGGTCCATCAATGTAATGAACTTTAAAAAGTTCAGAAAGACATTTATGTAACATAAGGATCTATCATTTCCACTTGAGCTTTTTTGGATTGGTCCAAAATTCCAGATCAACAGAACAGTGCATTCAAAGGGGATTTAAATCCCAAATAAAACTGCCAGACTGAAGCAGACAACAAAGATAAGCCCAGCTCTCACATATATTGGAAACAGATGTTGAAAGGATGTAACAGTTTTATAAACATGAGTTTGGAATTGCTACATTGCTCATAAGTGATGAAATAACAAGTGCAGATTCTCATAAGTTTGCAGGGTTTTATTGGTCCAAAGAAAGGAATGACAGAAATAAAAAACATCTCTGTGATGGTGTTCTCTCCCTACAGAAGGATTTCCTTCACCTTTTTTCCTTTTTTTTAATTCGATCTGAAACTGGCTTTGCATCTCCAGTTCCTCATGTAGTAGCACATGCTGGGCACCTTCTGTGTCCCAGGTATCTTCAACATTTGTGCTTAATGAGACTCACAGGAAAGCACAAGAGGAAGGCTGTAAATCCTCTGGCTATCCCTGCCATATATCACAGGAATATCATCCCAAATCTCCCTCAAAATCCCACTCCTGTGGCAGCCAGCTGAGTACTTCTGGCATGCAGTGGGGGTCAGGAGGAGAGGAGAGTGGGTCCTTCCCAAGCTGAGGAGTGGCAGCAGAGGATACTCCATGGATAACCAGCTGTCCTTTAAGTCAAGAGAGATTTTCCAAGGGTATTCCCACTGAGATGATATTTCCAGCCTTTGGTGCCTTAGTGTGTCTACTCAGGCCATGAGAAGCCAGGTCCTCAGCACTCGCAACCAACACCTTACCGCCAAAATCAAGTTCTTATATTCCAGCTAGGAATCATTCCACAGCAGGGAGCACCAGGGGCATATGTTGATCTGCTAACAGCCACAGGTCTTCCTCTGGTGCTGTGTTTTTGTAGGATTTTGGGTTGCACCCAGCATAGTTTACTTTGAGGTAGTCGAGCTCTGAAGTATGAAACAAGGATCCTAACAGGAAATTCCACAGTTAATGTTTCAAGCATAGGCAATGCAGCATTTTGGGAGCTTCTGCTCTATGATCAGAGAGCAGCTGCTATCCATCAAAACCACAGGTTTACAAAACTAGTGAACTAAATAGTGAAACAATGAAAGATTTAGGGGATTTACAAATTCAGCTGCAGTGCCCAGCCATGCCATCAATTTAATCCCTGTTGCACTGGATGCATCAGCAGATTTCACCCTTCTGCATTTTGCCCAGGCTTTTGGCAAGGCACTACTGCCCTGATGGTTGGAGGAGTGATAAAATTGTGATAACACCCTGGAAGCAATACTTGGATCCTAGGTACCTCCCTCTCACCCAACAGTCTCAAATACACATTGGACAGGAAAGATGACAACGCAGATCTCCAGTGCAGTCCCTCCTCAGAGAGCCTTCAGGCAAAGGAAATGAATTTTGCATGAGATGTTCTGGGAAGAACAAATCAAGGGAGAAAAAAAGCAATTCAAAAACAATGCTCACCACTGTTGTGTAAAATGAAAGCTAGTGAAATGTGGAAGAGAAGCCTTGCAGTGTTACTGTAGCCATGAAATCATAATTCAGCCTCAGACTGATGGAGCCAATGCAATTTCCATCCCATACCTGCACAAATAAAGGGACCAAGAAGGATCATGGGGCTCTGACATAGAGAGATCTTTGGGAATTTTCTTTTATGTGATTTATTGTAAAATAGGGTGCAAATAATAGATTGGTAGTTAATCAAGTCACTCAACATTGTGTCCATCTTTCTTTGTTACAAAAGAAGAGTTTTTGCATATTGTCACACATAGGTAAAATTGAGTTAAAGCCCTTAAAGATTTTATAGGATGATGAAATCATAAGGTACCTAGACTGTGTCACTTTTTGTATATCCATTGAGATTGTGAGATTGAAGACCATATTGTTTTTTATTTTCTCTAGGGAATTTCTGACTCGTTGAGGGCAGAGGGTGGAGAGACTTCAATTAATGAACAGGCATCTTTAATACAGGGTTTTCTTCAGCATGTGATTTAGTGCCCTGTTTATTGCAAGCCTTTGAATCCCTGATGTAACCCAGGATTGTTCCTTTCTCCCTGGCCTATTTTGTTTAATATTCATGCCTGCACTTTATGAATGCTTCACAAATATTTCTGGTATAATTTTCACAAGACAGTCTCATGGAGCACAGTATTATGGATAGAGAAGCACAAAGGTCTCAAGGTCAGAAGTTTTCACTTATTGTGGGTTGGATCTTTTCAGAACTATCCACCACTTCATGTGCTCAAAGCACAAGTCCCACACATACCCAATGTGACCTTGAGCTGCAGGCATTTCTGGAAACCAAGCAGACACCTAAAAAATGGAGAACATACTTGCAGATCATCTGGGAAAGACAAATTTAAGTCAGCTGTCTGATATTCCATGGGAAGTACCAGAGTCTGGAAGAGAATCCTCCAGGCTAGTATCTGATAGTCATTAGGACATTCTCTTAAACTGTTTTCTCTGCCTTATGACTCCCTTTGCCTTGGACTTCTACTGTAGCTAAAGTTTCCTTCATTATACTGAAAAAAACCCTGGGATCTTGTGTATAAATAACTCTTCAAGTATGTAATTAAATATGATATTGCAACCCTGCATATGGTGGCCAAATGAAGGTTGCATAAATAATTCTAGTTTGGGCTTTTCATAAATGTTAACAGTTGACATTATGACCCTAGTGCATAATTGCCATGTAATGTTTTATTTCTTCTTAAATTTTTAAGAAATGAATTGGAAAAAAGTACTGTATTCTGGCAGCATGTGAAATGTCAGCAGGATTGGAACCCAAATCCACTGTACTGCTTTGCCCTACATGAACTGACAAGAGTGATTGATTGCAGGATGACTAACCATTGTCTAGGTGAACCAGCATAAACAGAAATAATACTTTTTTTTTTTTTTACCAAAGTAAGAACATGATGCCTGATAAATCCTGATTCCATTCAGGACCAGTCTCTTTGCTTCCCCCTGGGATTTTTTGATTGAACCAGATTGACTTTGTACAGCTACTGAGAGGGCCAGCAGGTGTTCACTGGACAGCTGTCCAGCTCTTTCTCCTCTCACTCATGCTCGTGTACATCCAGCACACTGGGAATGTCTAGGCCCAGCTTTCCTTTAGCTGGAATTTCAGGCAGTTCCAGTTCCAGGCTGATGGGAATGACTGCTTATCAATCTCTTCCTCTGCTGTGCCCAGACCTCACCAATATCTCCCATGATATGACCTTTCTTCCTGTCAAAGGCCAGTTCAGGATTATTCCCTCTTCCAGTCTTCCACAGCTTAGCCCCTCTTCTTCTCCTTACCATGTATTCAAGCATCCTCCTTCCCTCTTCCTGCCTTTCCTTACTAAAGGGACAAAATATTTTGAAATGTGCCTCCAGGTTACCTGAACCTGACCTCTATGGCTAGCACAAAGCAATCCTGGCAAACCAATGTGGCCACTGGTCCTCCTTCCAGTGCATCCCTGTTTCCCACAGTTTCTGTAAATAGATAATTCTGGAGTTTGGGTTGCTTGGGTTTTTTTTTTTTTTTCCTCCCCTCTATGTATTTTGATCAGCTGCTTTTTTGTTTTACCTCCAGTCAGCATTATTTTGGCTTATCTGTTTTCAGACATGTACAGGACACTTAGCATGCTGTGAAGTGGAGTAAAAATGCATTCTCAACTAGATATAATCAAAGTTTGATCTCTGCCTCATGCTGTAAGTTTGAGCAGGACTGGTTCTATCAGTCCTTCTAGTCCCCACCTTCCCTGCAAAGAGAATGAGATTTTACATGCAGAATAATAATGTGTAAATTTGAGGCAATGGAATATCTTGCCATTATGGGATTATGCTTATAAGGAGGTGCAAAGAACTCCCACAGACAAAACCTGGTGATTAATTGGGTATTGTGGGTGCTTGATGTTTTTAATTTAGGCTTTCAGAAGTTCATGAGCCCTGCTGCCCTGTGGTGAACGTCTTTCTTCATCACAACATAGCAAGTATTCACAGCTTTTGAGCCTACAGACTACTGAGTTATGGAATTTAAAAAAAAGAAATGTTGGTCTCTATATTTGGGAACATTAGCCCTTGCATTCGGACCAATTTTCAACAAAACTGCATTGAAAACTCTGCTTACTTGATTTTTCTGTAATTATTTTGAAGTGAATGGGGTGTTATTCATCTGTTTTGAAATCCTGTATCTTATTAAATGACCGCATTTCGGTGGGCTTGCTTTATGAACTCAGCTCCTCTCCAGCAGCAAAAAGCCTGGGAACAGCTGCTCTGCAGCCACAGGAAGGCCTTTTGCAGAGAGCTGGGGGCAGAGAAGGGGAGGCAATGTCAAAGGTGCTCAGGGTTTTCCTCTCCTCCAGGGGAGCAGCCAGCTCATCCTGAAATTGCGCAGCAGAGTGAGAACATGTCCCCACTCACTGCACATCCTGGGCAGGCTTGGCCAGAGCAGGTTCACTGTGACCCCACCCCTCCCTCTATTTGTGGTAACTTTTCATATGCTTTTGATTGCCTTCCCACATTAAGCAGATGTTTTTATTAAGCTCTCCAAGGTGACACACGGGTCATTTTATTGGGTGGTTACTGTTAATTCAAAATTCAACAATGTGTGTTAGTAATATCCTTCCAACACACCTTATTTTGAATTTTCCATCATGAACTTCCTCTGCCATTGTGCTGCCTAATTGCCTAGGTTTGTCTTGACTAACTTAAATAACTGCTCAGTTAAATAATTGTTCCTTGTTAAAAAAAACAGTTCCGTGGCAAATCATGCCACCATGCTGATTAAGGCCTTTTCCAGGACAGCCATGAACACACTGAAGTTCTGTCAGTGCTCTGCTGCTAACCACTGCCATATTGAAAACTGAGCTTTTTATTCCATTCTGTTCTCTTCCAGCTAGCTTGTGATCAACACACAACTACAACTCCCACCCCACAACCTCTCAGTTTCCTTACTAGCCTCTTGTGAGGTATGTTGTCAAAAGCGCTTTAAAAATCCCAATAAATTATGTCAGTGAAACAATTCTTGTTCCTCGTCCAGCTGAATTCTTTCAAATGTTCTCTGAAAACTCTCAAAATGCACTAATCTAATTCAGAAAAGGAGTCAGGAATGCTAGTAAATTATGGTTGACTTGCTTGTTTTTAGTAGTTGGCAGCAACTCTATTGATGCTATGACTGGCTCCAAGCCATTTAGATTCCTGTCAGAAAAATTAGTAGCATTAATTGTTGCTCTGGGATTCTGCTGAATCCCAAACAATTTCCGGTACCAGAGGGAGGCACAGAACTCACTGCACACCTGGTCTGTCTGGGAACTCTGTGTTCTGGGCAGTAGCAGCACTGGAGATGCTGGGCTGGAGGTCAAGGAGCGCTTTCAGAGACTGGATGAGGTCAAAACTCTGTGTGAAGTGAGTCCCATCACATCCCACAGTGTCTGCCTTCCCACTGCCAGGAAGATTTAATTGCTTCCATGGAAACCTCTCACAGCTGACCCAACTCCTCGCTGCCAGCTCCCTGTGTCTGGGGGACAGGAAGTGTTTTTGGCAGGGAGAAGACAGAGAACATGCTGAAGGTACTGCAGAGAAAGTGCAGTCAAAAAGGGCTGAAATTATTTTTGGGGCGTTGTTAAACTGGTGGTGGGGCTAAGGGAAAGTAACCTGGTTCTGCAAAAGATAAGATGTGAGATAGGAGTGATGGTATCATATTTAATGCTAAGAGATACAGTAATCTTTAGGGAGAATTCCTACTGTCTATGGGACTGAGTTCCACTGAGCCTTTCAATTTCCAGAGTTGAATTGACATGGCACATCTCCCCTCAAAGATCTGGCCTGGAATGTCTGCATCCTATCAAAGTGGTCTGAAAAAACAGTCACAGCTCTTTTTAAAATTTCATTGTCACTCATCAGTATGCACATTTGCTCAATAAACTTCCCTAGCTCCACCAAATACATATATTCGAAGCAAACCTCAAAAGGGAATAACTTAATATCATGGAAATAATTACCAGGAAGTCATGTTATGCTTCCTGCCAGTTCACAAGAACCCTATTTTTCCAAAATGTGAATGTTATATTGCTGCTTAATAGACTCTGAACTTCAAAAGAAATGATGAAAATCTTTTATCTTGGCAGAAAAGAAAGGCAGCTCTGCCATACTCCCCAGCTTCAATCTAGAATTGCTTTAAACTAAGTATATGATCCAAACACTGTTAAAAACTGGAAGGTGAAAATTGTCTAGACTGTCCTTCTGTATACTTCTAGTTTTGGTGATATCAGGGAACATTGCTCTCACATTTCATATATTTGCAGTTCCTATTAAGTCAATTTTCCTACAGAGAGAAAGTTACCTTTTTTTTTAATGTATGTATAGATGATAAACTAGTGAAGTTTCATCTCTTTGGTTTCTTCTAGCACACCACTGAAGCCTCCTAGAAGCAGTGAAAATGTGGGGGTTGAAGCCTGGCTTCTCATGCTGAGGGGAGTTGCACCATCAACAATTTCTTTTGAAATGTGATTTATCAAAGGATCAGGCAGCGAGTGGTTCTGGTGCAGTGATGTAAAGCAGGAGCAATGCCACTGAGGTTCTTCACACAGTGCCAAAGCAAAGTGGATGGAAACCACTGCAAAGCACAGCTGTTGACTCAGTGGCATTTGTTTTTCTTTGCTGAGGCATCTGCAGTTTTGTCAATAAGGGGCAAGATAAATTAGTGTTTGTTGAAATATTTGCTGCCCTCTGTTACACATTGCTGGCAGAGAAGCTGGAGTGCCACTGGTGCTCACAGCAGAGCTATTCCAAACTTGCTTGGGAACATCCCTGTCATGCTGCAGGGCAAGGGCTGTGATGGATTGTCCTTTACCTCTTTTATTCTTGTTTTAACATAGAGGTTTTTTTTCATAGTCCACAGATGGCACCTGAAAGTACAGTATGTGTTCCAAAAGAAATTCCAGGCTCCTTTTTTTCCCCTCATCTTCTTCCAAGAGAAAAAAGTACACATTTTTTTTTTGTGTGTTATGGCCTTCTGTGGGACACCACCCTCAACCTCACCCTTTTTTCCCCTTCCATGGATAATCTTTTCACAGGGTGGAGAGGGGATGGGATGGGATGGGATGGGATGGGAAAGAAAGAGTTGCTTTCAAGTTTTCTAGCAATGATTTTGTCTACAACTATTTCCTTCTTGACTTCTTACTCACTGTTTATAAAATCTCCCTGTACTTTAACAATAGTATTGTTGCCACAGCTGCACTGATTATATTTCTCTAACTTCTCTCATTTTGGGGCTTGGAATCAGTGTGGTTTGTTTTCATACATGGTAACTTGGAACAGCCTATAATAACATTACAGAAAGCCTTGATAATATAATTGTAATGTGCACACACACTACTTTCTCTGCTTTTTTGTCTCCGGGATCAAATATCTAATTTGTTGTTTTTTTGTTTTTTTTTTTAATACTCTGCCTACAACAAAAAAGTGAAGAGTTGATTCTAGATAGGACAAAATGTGGGGTTTTGACAAGCATATTAATAAGGGGTCAGTGAATGTTTTAAGTGTTTCATTGCATTACCATGTATCCATGTATTCCTGTATCCATGATATATATCTATGTATCTCCACATGTGACATTTGTGTTGGTTGTTTTTTTTGTTGTTGTTTCTTGGTTTGGTTTGTGTTTTTTTTGGTTTTGGGGGGGTTTTTTGGGGTTGTTTTTTTTTTTTTTTTTTTGTGGATGTGGTCTATTTATTTATCTATTTTAATCTGCTGTACCCATTTTCCTCTTCAATATAATAATAAAAATAATACCAAGAAAACCATTAAAATTTATAATGTATTTCAATTAGCTTTATTTTAGGTTATAAAAAGATCTTTTCTTTCCTAAGGTGCTACTCAAAATTAAGATATTGTTTATAGTGAAAACTGCATGAGAACTTTTGCAAGACAAAGGATCCTGATGGTGCAAGGTTCCTCCCCACGTGGTTGAAGTTCAACCTTTGAACTTCAGAACAAGTGCCCCCTTTGCTGGAACACCTCTCAGTGTTCTTGATATCCTTATCTTGATTCTTATCTTAAATAAGAAGCATGTCTGTTAAATATGTCAGATTAGAAAGGCCTTCACTTGCTAGATCATGACCTGGAGGTGTGGAGGTGTAAGAACCTCATGAACAGCTAGTGCAATCAGCAGCTCCCCAGCCCAAAAATATGGGTTGTGGGACATTCATTTAGACATGTTAGGTAATGCAGCAGGTCTGTCTCCCTTTGAGATTGCATCAGATACCTGTGCAAGTCTTAACACACTGAATTCCCCTTTGTTTTGGGGCTGATTAGTGCTGACAGACGAGGGCTCACTGGCAGTTTCCTTACCCTGCAAAGCTCAGGCAGGGTGAAAGGGAGTCAGGGCATCACCCTCCTGTCCTGCTTTGCTGCACAGATACTCTCAGAGAGTTTTAAGGGGTGTTCTGAGCTGCCCTGCTGCAAACCAACCTCTGGGATGGGCACTCAGGGACAAAAACCTGGAGCAGGCTGGGCAGACCCCCTGTCACCTACAGGTGAGACAGAAGGAAATATCTTCCAGCACTCTCCTCCATTAAAAAACTCACTCCTGAACACTGATGTCACCTAGAAAAGCAAAAGGAATTGGACACTAATGGTATTCCATTGTTACCACTGAATCAACCAGTCTCAAACAAATATCTTAGAAGCAAAGCAGACTGGCGGTTTTTTAAATTATTCCATCAATTATTCCATTCCTCATGTTTTATATAATCCGTCCCAATTACAATATTTTTCCTAGCATGTGGGATATAAATAAGGTAGTTATTAAATCCAGAGTTGATGAATAGCTTTAAATGCTGGCTTGGCACCATTTGCTTTTAGAGATGCTCCCCATATGATGACTTCTAATGAACTAGAATTGCAGAATTCACAGTTGCTTTTTCTGGTGTCACTGCAAATATTTAGCTGATAAGAAGCAGGAGGCAGCATGCTCAGATTCCTGGTACATTAAATGAGAAAGTGAATTTAAAATCCATAAGGCAAGTTTTTGTGCCTCTTGCTAGTAATTGCTTTTTGGCAAATTCTATTTGAAAGAGGAGCCAAAAACTCTTTAGAACCAAGCCTGTGAAACAAGCATGTTTCCAGGTTAATCAATGGATCAAATCACCAAATGCTCTCAGGCACTATCTAGCAGATTCCAAAAACCCTTAACACAGTTAAAAATCTGGATTGTCTGCACAGGCCATGATAGATTTTACTACCAAATAAGTAGCTGGTTAAAAAAACATTAGTGTCTGATGTTGAAAGAAAACATTTGCACTGAAGGAATTAGAGAGGTCATCAGTCAAGACTCTTTAATACAAGTCAAAATATCACTATTGCAATAAACTGGCAAACTGAACATCAGTTTGAGTTATCTCTTGTTGTAAGCACACAGGTTTTATGTGCCTAAGGGAATATGTTGCAACTTGCATATACTTAAATCTGTTTCAAATGATGTTTTAATTTTATTTTATGAGCAGAGTTTTCTATTTCTCTTCCTTTCACAGGTTGGGTTGCTAGTTACCTTATTGAAGGTGTTTGGGAAGTACAAGATGCATGTCTGCAGAGAAGCCACGCTGGTGACTGCAGGCTAAGGCCAAATTATAAACCTGCTGTGAAATCAGTGTAATTCCTAGGAATACCTTACACAAAATTGCTTGATTTTTATTGAAGTCAAGAGCTTTCTCTTAATAATGGCATCGAAGTTTACAATGCCCCTTGGATGCGCCGCTGTTGTTACTCCAGTGGAAAAAAATCCCAAGAACCGTATGTATGTTGCACTTGGGATTTAAATACCAACCAATTGTCACAGGGTTTGAGCACAGCCTCAGTTCACCTACGAGCTCTGAGCAATTCATTTCCACAATTCCCTGGCTGATCCCTGCTTTTGCAAGCATCCGTGCTTCCTGCTTTCATCCAGTATTAGAAGCAGGAATCCTGATGCACACTGAAACAGCTCAGGGAGGAAATCATGCTGATTTTCCCTCCGCCCCACTAAAATTTCAAAACTGCATGCCCAAGAAATCTGGGCAGTGTGTACCTGCTTAAGTGCTTTCCTGAACATGAGCTACCAAACCTTTCAATACTGAACAGTTTTAATAATGTAAAGGAATTCTTCCAGAAGAGACACTCTTGCTGAGGTTAATGTATAGGTCAAGGGGCATGAAGGTTTCAATCCTTTTCCTTCCTCTTCTGGTGTTCTGAAGAGAAGGACCTATGGCATCCCTAGGCTGTGTTCTATAACCCTGATATTGACAACTCAGGGGAACTATTGCAAAATTAAGTCCTTCTCAGTGTTAATGAAAGGGCACCAGGAGGTTTCTCATTTTTAAAGGCATCCCAGAACTTTGATTCAGTGTAAATTAGACCTTGGTCCCTTTGGTACTCAGAGTCTCTCTCTAGAAATTTGGGGTAACGAAACCCCTTGAAAGAAAACACTGACACCTTAGACTTTGGGGCTGTAAATGTTTCTGCAGATGCTCAGCTTTAAGCACATGAATTGATTCATTTATGTTACCTGGTCCCAGATGCAGCAACTCAGATGTTTATATAAAAATATAAATAATTTGCAGGGCAGGAACTTAATTTTCCCAAAATCAAATAGCATTCAAGGTGTTTTGGAGGATGTTGGGAGCTATGGACCCCTTTGCAGCCTTCTTAAGGTGTGGTGTGATCAATATTCACAGAAGCAACATCATTTGGTGTAGCTCTTACAAGCAGGATTCAAATTTGAACTCAGAGGCTCCGAAGGAAAGTATGAGAGCTTCTGCTATTCTGTGCTTCTGTTTAATGAGAAACAATTGATTGTGTTCATTTATACCCTCATTTGGGGAGGAAGACCCAACCTAAAAGGCAAATTCTCTGTATTTGTCCCTTTTGCTATTTGAATGTATTAAAATAGTTGCCACATGATAACAAGACTGCCAGTTTTAGAATGAAAATGGCTGCTGTAGGCCTGGGAACAACCATCCTTTTTAACCCATATTAGCTCTGGCTCAGTTGGTCTGTGGCAGAGGATGTCCCTTATGCTCATGAAAATGACTTGGGCAGGGAAATATTCTCCTGCTCACATTACCAATGTTTGCCAAAAAGAGAAAGAAAAGGTTACTTAATATGCCATTTGAAGATCAAGTCAAGATGTTCCAAGTGTATTGATTTTTTTTTTTACCATTGGAAAAGGATTCTGAGTTATTGGACCAATATCACTGCCTATGCTGTTTTGGCAGTTTCTCCAGTATTAGATGCACATTTTGTTTTCTCCAGAAAATACATTTATAAATTTTAGATCTGTTGACCTTCTAGAGGTAAAAGTTGCGCAGCATGACTTTGTAAAAAATGAAGTGGTGCTGTGCATCTTTTAGGGCTTTACTTCTGTACCTGAAAGTATCCTTAGGAAAGACAATTCTGCTGTCTACATTCCTGCAATTACCAAATATTCTAATTGGAAAGAAGCAATATAGTGCTTATTTTTAAAAGGTATTACAAAAATTGTAGTATTATTTTTTGAAGCACAGTCAGAGAGAGGCTAGAATTGTTATTTTTCATTTATAAAGACAGGAAATGGCATTTTCCTTAAAAGATAGGTTTAGATTTCCCAGGAGGACTCTGAAATGTGGAAATTGCCACCAGAAGCCTCAACCTTAAGAAGCAGTCACAATGAGTAATATGCTTTGCAAAATACAGGGAAGCAGGTGATGTTCATACAGCCCCCTGTGAGAGAGGGTAATTTTGCATTTTAGAGAAGTTTGTGTGGAGGAAAGGAAGATCTGACCTGGCTTTGTTGCAGTGCCTATGGGAGGGCAGTGCAGCTACTGCAGGCAGCCTGTGGGGAGCCTGGCAGTCCCTTAATCACCTCCCCTCTGTGTTTCACTGCTCAGACATCCAGGCTTTGTCAGGAGAATGTTATGACTCCTTTGCTCCATCATTGCCATTTACCTTTGCCAGACTTTGCTCTATCAAGCTATCTTTCTTCTATTTCACGCTGCAGGAAGACAAAAGCCAGGGATGAGTCTCGTCACTCGAAATCTATCTCACTAATCTCCAGCTTGTTTCAACAGGAATCTGCTTTCCAATAATGTTACCACTGGGGCTGGTTTTTTCACATCACTTATCTTGCCTGTAGCAAAGAACACACTAGAATTTAGACATGCCACAGAGGTAGGTCTCTCAGAGCAGCTTGCGCTGCGCTAAATCACACAATAATCTGGAGGGACTACTCCAGAGCATGCTTCTTTTTGGAGAAAAACATCCCTCTTCTGTGCTGCCTCGATGAAGTTAAGAACTGTAGAGCCTGCTGGTGTTTTGATAGCTATATTTTTTCCTTCTTTGTCCAAAGCAACATGGTTAAAAGTTCCATCTTCCATCTTTCCCTCAGTTATGATAAAAGAGCACTGGGGGATTGTGAGTGGTCAGGCAGGGAAGGGATTATATTTTCATATGCCATCAATAAACATTAGGGTTTTTTCTGTAAAAAGAGAGATGGTGAATATTGGAGATGTCAAGAAAATTTAAATACTTTTGTAGTACTGAAAGTCTCCTCAGACATGCTGGATCTAAAAAACATATGAAGAAAGGGGATTACACAGCCCAAACATATTATTTTTTGAAGCACAGTCAGAGAGAGGCTAGAATTGTTATTTTTCATTTATAAAGACAGGAAATGGCATTTTCCTTAAAAGATAGGTTTAGATTTCCCAGGAGGACTCTGAAATGTGGAAATTGCCACCAGAAGCCTCAACCTTAAGAAGCAGTCACAATGAGTAATATGCTTTGCAAAATACAGGGAAGCAGGTGATGTTCATACAGCCCCCTGTGAGAGAGGGTAATTTTGCATTTTAGAGAAGTTTGTGTGGAGGAAAGGAAGATCTGACCTGGCTTTGTTGCAGTGCCTATGGGAGGGCAGTGCAGCTACTGCAGGCAGCCTGTGGGGAGCCTGGCAGTCCCTTAATCACCTCCCCTCTGTGTTTCACTGCTCAGACATCCAGGCTTTGTCAGGAGAATGTTATGACTCCTTTGCTCCATCATTGCCATTTACCTTTGCCAGACTTTGCTCTATCAAGCTATCTTTCTTCTATTTCACGCTGCAGGAAGACAAAAGCCAGGGATGAGTCTCGTCACTCGAAATCTATCTCACTAATCTCCAGCTTGTTTCAACAGGAATCTGCTTTCCAATAATGTTACCACTGGGGCTGGTTTTTTCACATCACTTATCTTGCCTGTAGCAAAGAACACACTAGAATTTAGACATGCCACAGAGGTAGGTCTCTCAGAGCAGCTTGCGCTGCGCTAAATCACACAATAATCTGGAGGGACTACTCCAGAGCATGCTTCTTTTTGGAGAAAAACATCCCTCTTCTGTGCTACCTCGATGAAGTTAAGGACTGTAGAGCCTGCTGGTGTTTTGATAGCTATATTTTTTCCTTCTTTGTCCAAAGAAACATGGTTAAAAGTTCCATCTTTCTTCCATCTTTCCCTCAGTTATGATAAAAGAGCACTGGGGGATTGTGAGTGGTCAGGCAGGGAAGGGATTATATTTTCATATGCCATCAATAAACATTAGGGTTTTTTCTGTAAAAAGAGAGATGGTGAATATTGGAGATGTCAAGAAAATTTAAATACTTTTGTAGTACTGAAAGTCTCCTCAGACATGCTGGATCTAAAAAACATATGAAGAAAGGGGATTACACAGCCCAAACATCACCAGCCTGTCTGCTGCCTTGCAGAGAGGTGTCACCATCAATACGTGAGGGCTTGGCTTTCTTCTGAAGTCATCAGTTATCATTACACATGGGTGGGAATGTTGCTGAATAAATGAATTTTTGAATTTTAATGAATTATGAATGAATGAACAAATTTTTTCCTACCTGGATAAATGATTAATGAATTTTTTTCCTGCCTGGATAAATGATTAGGAAGAAGAAGTGTCTCTGAGGGCTTTTGGTGCTTACCCCAAAAGGGTTTGTACAGAACCATTGAGAGACCTGAACTCTTCCACATGCACATCCTCTCTGCCCTGTATCTGGTGGGGATCTCACCACAGATGCCCACAACAGGCAGGTGTAAGAGGAAAGAGGACACAGGACTGTATCTCCTTCACTATTTGTTCTGATCTTACTGATTACCTTCAATGTTTTTATTTTTAACTCCAGTTCTAGCTCAAATATGTTCATAATAGTGATGGAGTGGGGTAAAATCTTACTAAGAGACCCCCCTTTGTTTCCGCATCTCCTGGCTTGGATCAGATTTTAATTAGTTCCTGTTCCAGCATGGTCAACATTGGCACCACCTTCAAGGTTTTTTAACCCTTCTTATGCCTTCATGATGATCATGGAATATACTACTTGCTCTGTGGGAGGAAGATAAAATCAGAACAATGAAGACTGGAGTGATATGGAAACAAAGATGAAATCTACAGGGCGAGGAGGAAAAGTGGAGCAAATGTTGAGTTCTAGAAACTTTCACAGTAGAGTGGGAAATCTGTGGGTTCACAAGAAAGGACTTAAAAAATAAAGTTTTGAATATTCAAAGACATAATAAATTATATTCTAATAATTATCCAAGGAAAAAAACCCAACAAATGGGGGAGAAAAAACCCTAACAAACAATACAAAAACCAGAACAACCCCACTCTCCCTCCAAAAAACCAGCAAAGACAAATAACACAGAGTAGTTATTTATAGCTGTCCTGCCATGTTAGTCATGCTGCATAACCTTAGTTTGCATTTAATATTTAATAAATAGTGCTAGTTTCTAACCCACAACAATTTCCTTTGTTGTTTCAAGGGGGTGAATGTTGTATGGCTACTCATCACTTAAGATCTGAGTTCTTTTTGAACAGTATCAAAAATAATAGTGAAAGTCATAGATTTTCTGACACTTGCTTAGAGTTCTAAGGTAAACTAAAACACTTTTTTTGGATGCAAACTTTATTTTTCCCACACAACTTCTAAATTTAAGTGAGGGTAATCAACATCCCTGGTAAGAACTCACCTCCTTTTTTGGCTGCAGATATTAACATTTTTCATTGCTTATTATGTTACAGCAGTTTTCCGATGGCCCTTTCTGTGAGACACATTTCATGAACACAGAGCCCTTGTCTTGAACAACTTCCAATCACTGGATATTTGGACTGACCCCAAGCAACAAGGAAATAAAGCCACCACTTATAACACTGAAGAAATTCAGGGTGGGAGCAGAGTCATTATCAGATTTTGCCCCAAGCCCGCACACATATCCAGAGTTACATTTAAATAATCCTAAATGATATTAATTTCTAGAAAATAAAATCTGAGAGGAACCTTCTTTTATTTTTTCCAAATGGAATCAGGAACCATCCAATACAGCCATGTCTGGCATGCCTGGATCTTGACAAGTATCTTTCATGATTGGTGGGCAAAAATAGAGCTTTCATGTTACTCAAAGCACCTTAAACAAGGGGGACATCAGAAAATAATAGTGGACTTGTTCATATTAGGGCAGAATGTATAAACCACAGTATCTCTGTGAGGAAATAGACTTCCTGTCTGCTGGTTTTGTGTGTCTAATTAAGTACAGATTTTTTGGCTACTAAAACATTTTTCCAGAGCTCCCAAGAAATAAAACCTAAAGAAGTCCAGTAAAGCCATGAATGGATAAAAACTGTGGGAGTCTTTCACAGTAAACCTTGAAACCCCCACATGCAGGTGAGCCCAGTTCTTGTAACATGGCTATTTTTTAGTCATGGTATTTCTAACAAGCTCTTACTTAGCTCTCGTGGGAGAACCATCTCTAAGCAAGTGTTATTTGCTCAATAAAATCAGTGTAACTCACCTTTTGATCCTGCAACTGCCTCCATTTAAAAATAAATGCTTGTACCAAGCAGGCAATCATGCAAGTGTCTTCCAAGCCACATAGAAGATAAAACAAAATTTAAAAAGGGATAGAAATGGGCAGAGGGAATGGATGGAGCAGAGAATTAGGATTCCTAGTAATGAAGATTGAGGTACTGCCCCCACCTTGTGAACTCCTAGGCTCCATGAAAGGAACTACTGTAGTATTTCCCCTCTTTAGTTGACTTACATCACATAGAACAGGGCTGTACTCCCTAAATCCTACAAGAGCTCTGAAGGGTGAAATGTTGCCTGGTAAATCCTCCAAGCCCCTGTGCACTTTTGGCAGGATGACTTTCACTGCACACCACGTTCCTGCAGAACTTCTGCACATGTGTTCTGGTCCATCAGTGAGGAAAATCACACAACCTTGCAGCAGAGCTTTATGCAAGTCTTTTCCTCCCAGGAGATATTCCTGTGGCCCTCCAGGCACATCTGCCTTACAGAAGTTTTCAGCGAAGAGAAAATGGCAGTGTTTCCCTATGGAGGAGATGTGAGAAGCAGTGGGGTTTCCAAAAAAGCATAGCTGACATAAATCAAAGGAAACAATTTACAGACATTTTAGTACTATGGAAATTGGGAACTCTGATTACAGTCCTGACCACTGTCCTGTAGCAACTTATCTGTTCAATTTGATAGACATAGGCATGGTTGGGCAACACATAGAGACTCCCTTTTCTGGCTCACAGGTAACCACCTTCCTTCCCTTCAAAATCTTTGAAATGCTTTTTGTACTGTTTTCCTTGCCCTCTTATCATGCAGCAAGGACACCTGATGGAAAGAAAAACTCACTAAAAGGTCTTCAAAAGCTGATTACCACCTCTGGCTGATGGAGTAGTTTTGCAGAAGGAAACAAAGCACCGAACTGTCTCAGAAAACATCTCAAGTGACTTGTGCCTTTTCTAGGAACGCCCACAGAACCCAAAGCAGAAAGGCTTAAAATGACAGCAGAAAGCCCAATCTTGGGAGATTCTCACCAAAGTTCTGAAGGGAAGAGGCTTCTTACCAGTGATGTCAGACTTGGTTTTACAGAGGCACATGGGAACAGACGCACAGAGAACCTCAGACAGCTGACAGATTTCTTTAATCCAAATAATTCTTATAAGTTTATGCAAACTGGTGGGTCAGAGAGGCATTTAATGCTTAAGATAAGTCAAAGGATGGTGTCCTAAATGAGGAAATTATAACAAGCTCTTTTTCTGTCTGGTTATCCACCTTGCAATGCTCTGGGACATCCTTGCAGCAGCAGCACGGGGCTTTATGCACTTGCCCAGTCTCACAAAGGGTCAGGTCCTCCTTAATGAAACAACAAGTAGCTGCTCATTAACTCTTTTATTTCCAGTTCCAATGCATTCAGAGTACAATGGACTTTAAAATGAGGCATTTTCTTACTTTTGTAAGATTTTCACTATTGGCTAGGGAGCAAGTTCTCAGGTGAAAGTTTGCCTCACTTACTCTACTGTTGGACTGAGAACTTCATCGAATCTCCAGCTCTCAGTTTTTACAAATGGGAAAACTATAAACAAATATCTAATCCTGAAACTTGGAATTTATCTATTCTGCATCCAGACAACATCAACAGGAGACTAGTCATAACAGTCAAGCTACTAATTTCATTTTCAGATAGGAGTAAGTTGAGAACTTGGATGCAAAAACATGGGATTTTGAGTATGTGTGGTTAGTGCAAGAGTGAAATAAGATGAAAGGTTCATCTTATTCATCTTAATAAATGCAGGGAAAGCCACAAATAGTATTCTCATGTTCTTTTGTTTTTGAGCCATGGGCCTAAAGGGTATTTTTAATGCAGAGGAACGTAACCATGCTTGTCCAATGTATTTTCCATCAGCTTGAAGCTGTATATCATTGTACCTATTTACATGTATTCAATCTTTCTGCTGTATCTTTGTGGCTGGTAGCCAGTGGGATTAATGGAATGTACGAAATAGCAGAGAAGCTGTGTAGATTGAGTCCCAAAAACAAAAGCTAAAAGGCAGGGTGGTCCTCTGAGTTCAGTTTTCACTTAATCTACTGAGTCATTTGGTGACCTTGGACAAGCAAGCTGACCTCTTGGCACTGTGGTGAGGCCAAGTGTAAAGCAGGGTGAAACCAAACAGGGAAGATTAATTGCTGCAAAAAGAACCGAGTCAGTATGACAGGGTAGTACCCCCAAAGCACCCCTCCTGCTCATCAGAGAAATCCTAGATAAGGCAATATACCAATTTGTGTTTGCTTGTGTCTGTGGTGATCAAATTTGAAAAAACAGTTATTCTTTGAAAGGACTTGCCAAGCCTTACAGAGCTGCTTCCTCTCTCTGCACTAGAGCTCTTCATTGCCAGATTGAGTTATAGGCTCAATGAAAAAAGAGGAAAAGATACATATCTGCCACCAGGCCTTTTGATGATCCCAATTTTCCAAACTTGGGAATCAGAAAAGCTGTTTCAGAGGAAGCTAATCACTAGCTTCTGAAAGCAAAATGTTGAGGTTTGAGGGGTCCCTCTGGTTTTACTTGTTTTTGGTTTTGATTTTTAATGTCTGTGAGGTGAGCCCAAGGCCAGACTGAGGATTGCATCAGGAAAATGGAAAGATGAAGAAAAGAGAGAAAGAATGGCCTCAGCCCTAAAATAGCACTGTAAAGGGCGTTTTACTTGGAACTTTCTTCAGCTGACATCAGTCAGAGTAAGAAGAAGATATTAGTTCAAAAGTATAAAGCTAAAACAGAGATTCAAGGCTGGAGGTAACACTCATATCTATTTTGTGTAGTGGGAAAAAAAAAAAATATGTTCCACCTGGACCATAAAGATGTTCCACCTGGACCAGAGGCTTAATGTTTTTTCAACTTCAGAAACATTTGTTTTGTTTGGATGTCTTTGACCCTGGACTAGACAAAAGCAGCACACACATAAAGACACACTCAGAAAAACAAGAGGAACTGAAGTGCAACAGAAGTTATTACCTTTTTTTCCTTTTCTTTCTTTTCTTTTTTTTTTTTTCTCATTCCTGGTGAGCTGGAAGTTTCAGGAAAAGCTAGTTTAGAACAGGAGGTTTTCAAGCCAGGCTTCTGATAATCTCTGATGTCCGAAGTCAATGCCAGTGGGATTTTTCCATCAAAGCCAACAACGCTGAAATTTTTCAGTGTAATATATAAACAAGAAACTATTTTCTTTTTGTCCAAAAACTACAGTTTCATCTGTGGAGCTCCTTCAGCCATGACTTGTAAACCAAAGTGGGTTTTTAATACATATTTTCACTAAGCAAGTCAACATAGCAGGCCTGGGAGCCACTGTGGCTGCGCTCCTCAGCAGGGAATAGGTTTGTTTGAATCAATATTTGCAATGATGCCTCTAAGGTCCCACCCTTCGCTCAGAAAATTGAATAAAACTATCGTGTTACCCAGATAAAATAGTCCCTTTCTTCCACCAAATTGTCTGTCACAGATTCAGATTGTACTGCATAAAACTGACAGCAAGCAACTTGCACATGAAATCTCACCTAAACCTCAGCAGTGAGCAGCCTCCATCCACCTGGAGCAATGGGTGGGAAAAACCAGCATCATGTTCCTAATGGGAAAAACTACAGCAGGATCTTGGGCCAAAGAGATGAGACCCCTCAGTGACGAGGAATGAGAGGATTTGTGGTAGTTCATTCCGTTATTTTGTGTTTCTCATATGGTTTTATGCACCTAGAGGCGGTTTTCAACCCTGAATAACTCTCAGTGGGCAAACCCCAACTGTAAAGGAATGCTGGAAGAAGTGTTCTCAAAACAGTGTCAGCTCCTTATTGTAAAACAGCTCCTTACAAAAATTAATGTTACCTCCAAGAAGTTGGTCTCTTTATCCACATAAGCCATGGGGATGACTTACGTGGATAAAGTGGTCCACTGACAAGTGAACAGATTGAGAATCTGCTGATCAAAATTCTAACAATTGTGCTACTCCTTCTGTGTTTCATCTTTGTGCTAATGTTAAACAGAAAAGAAGGGGTGAGGGAAAAGGAAAAACAAGTCTTTTCTTAAGGCAGGTTTGTACATGTTTAGCCAGCTCCTCTGTTCTGGTTTTAGGGCAAAAGAAAAAAAAAAAAGCACTGAAACATAAAGCAGTGTGGATTGTATGGAAAATTTGACTCAGATCGAGTGCCTGGCCAACACCACAAAATGGACTGGAGACAAATCTGATAATTAGAAAAAGCAGTGAATAACAAAATATTTTTGACTCATGCCATATCAGGCAGCCTCTGAGAATTCCCAGAGGCAAGAAAACAGGGTTTTAATTCCCTGCAGCTTATTGCAGTTTTATGTTAGAGCAATGCCACTGATTTCAGAGGCATTATACTGCCTTAATACTGGAGCTGGCAGGTAAGCCAAAATTCACCTTATTCTTCCATGTCAGTGGATTTTGACAGCAATTTGCCCAAACTGCACAAACAGCCAGGTAAAGCAGGAGGGACCATACTTGCGTCAGCCTGGTCCAGCTGACACAAACAAGGTCAGAAACACTCCTATTGTATTAATCTAATTTACAGTGCCTGAGGTTTGTTTTTGGTTTATTTTTGCACCAGGTGGCCAGGGAAAACACATATGCTGACCAGTCCACAGCAAGGGTGGGATAAACATAGTGACCATGAGACCAGGGATGCCATATAGGGGTAAGAATGCCTGATGCCTGTTTTTCATCTCGTGCTGCTGCCACTGCCACTGCCAAATCCAGCAGGTAGTGGAGGCTGGAAGGCACAGTGATAAGAGCTAGAAAAGACAAAAGACTTGCCAGAAAACAGTCAAATAGGAGCAAGAGAAGGGTAATGCCTGAGAAGGAGCCAGCACACACAGCAAGGACAACACCAGGAAATAGCTGGACGAGGCAGTAAAGTGAAGGGATGAGGAAAGCCTCCTGGAGAAGCCAGAGCTTAGAGGAGATGGAGCACGAGGATGTGTGAAAGGGGAGAAGAAATGCCTGAAATCAGGTAAGAGGATGCACAATAACATCTTGTCACAGCTGTTGCACACTGCCTTAACTCCAGTCAGAAAAGGAAGATGAGAGTAGCTGTCCTTACCTGGATGCTTGAAATGGCTACAGAAGATTAAGGTCAGTCTCTAGAAAGGAGTTCTGTGTGTTTCTGCTTGAAGAGTCAGAAAAATCCAGCATGGTCTCATGTGGCACTGTTTTTCCTTTGGAAATGTAACAGGAATATATATATTAGGATATATTAGGATTTATTAGGATATATTAGGATAAATTAGTCAGGTGAGCAGAGATTGAATTTTTGCTGTCCCTCTCATCAGAATTTTTGAATTTTATAGAATTTTCAACTAGATTCTCTCACTTTCCTATACATTAGTGAGCAATCAATGCTGGAGATGGAGGAGGAGGAAGAAGAGGAGGAGTATAAAGAGGAGGTGCTTTAGGCAGCAGACAAGAGATTCTTCTGAAGACTGGGAAAGAGACCACAGTGGAGCAGATAATCACCGAGCTGATGGAAAAGACCCTGTTGGAGCAGATTTCCATGCTGCAGCTCAGGAAGGATGCCATGTCCCCTTTTGTTATCCCAGGGGTAAGGGGAAGGATATAGAGAAACTGAGGGACAGAAGTTGTGATTGAAAAGAGAAGGAAAGAAGGGTGGTGGAGTTCAGTTTTTTGTATGTTTCCTGCAATAAATTAATTTTCTCTGTTGAGTCTGTTTTGCCTATTGTCAGTAACTGGGAAGTGCTCTCTGTATTTACCTCAACCCATAAGCTTTTCCACCTTGGGGATGGGTAGGGAGAAAGCCTCTGGATGGCAGCTGGCTGGCAGACAAGGTCAGCCCACCACAGTGATATACATTCCTGTTTTGCCCTTCCCTTCTTCATCTCATGTCCTTTAGCTTCCTTCCTCTGAAGGAATACTGAATCCTAATAAATAAAGAGAGGTACCTCATGATGTAGTGCCCACAAAGCATCAGGTAACCTGGAACAAAGAGCTCAATATGTAAAAACTGATCAAGATTTTGGCTAGGACCACACTGAAAAAGAACACATAAAGCAGAAAAATGACAAAGTCTGAATAAAACTTCCCCTTTGTGATTTGTGTCCTTGTGCTTCTAGTGTTGGATGAAAGGGAAAGCCTTTTTCCAAGTGAGGCACAACTAAACAGTCACCTGCCAAGAGCTAAGTACTCACTGCTTGGCAATGCTCACTTGCAAAGCAGGGGAAGGAGATGTAGAAATGCTCTTCACCTTCATGTGCTATTCTGCCATCTACATACATTACACATGGAAGCAGCAATGCCAAATTTGAAGAGAGTTTTGGCTCACAATTATTAAAAAAAAAAAAGTAAACTCTATATGAAATCCAGTAGATGGAATAAAATTGGATCCTTCTGAAGCTCTACTTCAGCTGTCAATGCTGAAGCCTTTCTATAACCAGTCTTTCCAAAAGAAAGTACCCACAGGAATCAGGAAATTCACTCCTTTCAGACCCTCTGGATGCTGGATATGTCCATGGCACTGAAGCTGTTGGAGGTCCACTACACTAGAAGGCATTTAGATGTCAATTTTGGTGTCAGCTTGTAAGAGCTGTTAATTGCCATCCATTCCTATATATTCCCATCCATTCCTATCCATTCCATCCATTCCCAGCCATCCCCATCTGCCCTACATACATTTGTGTGATTGTGATCCATGACTCCTTCAAGAATTTCAGCTCACAGCATGACGTGCCTACAACCACGTTAGGTTGCTTTTACCTGGGCTCCCTTGAAGTCTGCATTTCTATCAAATTAACTGATTACAAGGTGGTTGCCATCTAAAAAACCCAACATCTCCATCAATTTCCATGAAAGGATATTAGAAATGTGCTTTTACTTCTACTTGCAATTATTCCCAATTGTATGACAATGCTGTTGTAAGTAATTTTCTTCTGTAAGATTGCTGTAGATATTCTAGATAGTGACTAGAGAATGCTGAATCATAAATTTAGAGAAATAAATTAATTCATGCCTCCATTTACAAATATCATTTCCATTTCTCTATAATATTATCTACTAACTTCTTTAGGTTGCCCAAAGATTTATGGCTGAAAAAATGATTAAACAGAATATGCCTGTGATACATTATTCATAGAAGGCTCTCTTCAAATGTTACAAACACCTTCTGAAATCTTTAAATTCACTATCCAGAGGCTGGCCTGACACAGGCACATTCTGAACCAAATACTTTTTCTTGTCACTCTCTTTTATTCAGGAGTACACCTGGGAATGTTTAACAAGTGAGAAGAATCCGCAAATGAGGCACAATGTTTGTTAGAATACCTTGTACCATGAAAACAAATTGAAAACTGTGTAGCAAGCATTTAAATAAAACTGGTTAACTTCAAAATAAGTCTCTAGTCTTTTCATCAATTGTGGGTTTGACCTTTTTTAAATCTCTATTAACTCTTCAATAAGGGATTAACAAAATAAAGAAATTTCAACTAATATTGATAGGTCAAGTGTTGATGTTTTTGCATTTTCTACATTTTAGTGTAGTATTTTATTTAATGAGTCATAATTTCAATTTCTCCAGTGTCTGTATTTTGGATGACCTTGGTTTCTTGATGTGTGGTAGTTCTTTACGTCAGACTGACAAAATTACCAGTATCATAAAATTATCAAGGCTTTTTGACTTCATTCTGATTTGGATGAGAAACTAAACATGTCAAAATTCTATGTGAAATGGAAACAAACTACAAAAAAGATTATTGGAAAAAAAGTAAAGTTTTAAATCCAAGAATCATGTCTGAATGATATCTGTCCAGATTTATGCAATGAATGTTACTCATGCAGCATCCAGATCTCGCTGAAGTCACTGAAGTGGTGGGAGTTTTTTCACTTATGTCACTGAAATTTGGATGACACCCATAACACTTTATTAGCATCTATAAAATGCTTTAAAAATAAATGAAGTAAGGAAAATTGTCAGTTATGGAGTTTTTCCTTCTCATACTTTGTGTCAGAAGCGAAGAATGCATTTCTGTGTTGGGAAGTGTTTTATTAGCATATGTGAGGGGGTAGATGGAACAAAGGTTTTAAAAAGCAAAGGGGTTTTACTATTCTCAAATCAGGGATTAGGGTACAGAAAGTCGTTTCTTTGTGACTGGATGGACAAGTTGCACTAAATGGTATAAAGAATGTCTGGTTCACTATGAAAAAAATAGTAAAATTAGGTTAATTACCACTTTTGACTTGGCATTCTGGCACATTTCAAGGTCATAGGATCTTCTGAAAGATGAAGCATTTTGCAAATATTCCTGTACCATTCATCTTCCTGAAATATTGCAGCCTTCTACATGTTCTGTTGTATTTTCCCAACACAGAAAACTTTCTATTCTATGTCTACTGATACGTAAAAGGTAAAACAGAAGGTAGAAAAGAATGGATTTGTTAGACCCCTTAGTGCTGGGAAGGCACAGCTTTCTGGTATGAGCTAAACGCTGAGAGGGCAGTCGTGCCTGCAAAAGGCATTCTTCAGATTTAAAGGCAGAAAACAGGAGAGCAGAAATTGATGAAGGCCTTTCCTTTTCCTGTCTTGGCTCCTGACTTCCTCATCTGTCATTTTTTTATCCTGGGGCCAGCTGTAAATATGTGGGTGAAGTCCTTCATCCAGCCTGTGAGCTCCTCGTGTCACCTGGTGGCCCCACACAAGTAGTGCCAACCATGTCCTAGGGGGATAACTCTTCTTCATCCAGGTCCTCTGGCCACAGAAGCTGAATGCTGGTGTTTACAATAACCTCTGCTGTGATTGCTTTGAATAAATGGAAAGAAATAAAATCAGCAATCCTGCCCTGAATTTTCTGTTCTACTTCAGTGGAGACAAGTCTTGGCAGGAACATTATTATTGGGGCAGTTGCAGGCCATGCAGACTTTGGGTGCTTTTTAGAGAGCAGATGAAGTTAGGTCAAGAATATCTGGACTTTTTAAGGTGTGTCAAGCATATAAAGAAGCTGCTGAATTCTGATCTGTGGCACTTCTGCTATTCTAATCTTTAATCCCCATGTGGCTTTGCTAAAGCATCGTAATTTTAACCAACAAATAAATCAGCTGCCATTGAGGAGGCTGACACCACCTGTGGGTTCTCAGATGGCTCTTTCTTACATTATAAAGGAAAATTATGCAGTTTATACCAAAATATATCTATCTGACCCATATTCCTACTTGGTTTTTCTGTACTTTGTTTTTTGATGCTTGCTGCCACTTGGATTATGGTTCCATGGTCTGCTTTGAGGGGATGGTTCCACATGCCCTGCTGTGACAGAGTTATAGTGTTACAGAAATAGACCCATTTACCTCTCCAAAAATCTGTTAAAATTATCAGGCATGACTTTTTTTTCCTAATACTAGATGTTTATAAAAAGTAAAAACAATACACTTTAAAAAAATAGCAAAAACCCAATTTTTCACTTTCAAAACATTGCCAAAAGGAAGAGAGCAGGAAGAAAAAAAAAACCCAAACCCCCTAGGGTTTGTGTCACCTGTTACAAGATTTATGAGAGTAAAATAATAAAATCAAGATGTGTTTCAAGTTCACCTTCCTTGCTCCTTTAGCTGCCATTCTATTTCACTAACACCCAGCATTTACTGAATATGTTAGAAATTAGATCTAATTACAAAATACAAGATCTTAAAATCGTTTACATTGCGTTATTTACAGATGGGAAGGTGACTGAAAAGGACAGCTATGATGATGTATAAAGCTGAAGCTGGTAAAATGGGAAACAAAAAGCTGAACATTTTTTTATATATTTGCACAACCTCTCTTCCTACTAGTTGTTTCCAAGTTCTGGTCAAAGCACTTATTTTTATTTCAGCTGAAGACTGGCCCTTTTCCTGTACAGGCGTTGCCAAATGTGACAAACCATAAACTGTTTGTCAGCAATTTAGAACATGGTGAACACAGGGCTCCATGCTGAGTTTATGGGTGAGTTATGCTGACTGCTCTATTAAAGAAGTCTGTACTCAATCATTTAATCAATTGAAAAGAGAAACACTTTCAATTTTCATGTGATCAAGCCCACAGTTATGTCAGACTGACAGCAGTGCTTGGCAAAAAACTCCTTTTCCCTTTGGAGAACCGTAAAGGAAAAATGAAGTAAGTTAGAGAGCAGGGCTTTTTGCATTGTCAGTGAACAATGGAAAAACAAAGGTGAATTCTACACCTGAGATACAAAAATTACCATCAGGGAGTTTGAGCTGAAGATGCTTGCCTCAGCTGAGATTGGAAATTAATTCCTAAATAATGGATTAAAAATCTATTTCTGATGTAGTGCGTGTGGACACCACAGAAGATGCCATCCACAAAGAACCACCCTGCAATCCTTATATTGATTCTGCTTGCAGCTTGGACCGCTCAGGGCAGGCACAACCAGGAGCATTGAGATCCCAGATGTTTGTGAGCTGCTTTAAGGCCACTCCCACAACTGGTACCCTGCAAGCAGCTTCAGACCATTTCCTGACTCAATGCTAGGTTGCATAAGCACAGCTGCTTTGCTGTAAAGTAAAAAGAGGTCTGGAGAAGTCTTGGAATAAAACACACTGGAGCTGAAAACCTTTCATCAGTTTGCAGCAATATTTTACACTGATACTGTGAAAGTATTTATGTTTACCTATCCAGTTTTTCACATTTTCCCACAATGCCCTTACAACTGCCTTTCATTTGATGCTTCCAGTTACGCTCTGAGGTCAGAGCCTGATTTATTAGCTTGCCCTAAATAAAAATTGAAAACGTTTGGTGGCTGGAGCCTGCCACATTTATGCTGCACAGTTGTGGAATCAGCCTCTTGTTTATATCCGGAAATCAGAGTCCGATTCAGTTTTTGAATCAAAACTGAAGAGGCGCATTTGCTGCTGGTTTTAATTAGCTCATATCTGTGAAGTTTCCTGGGATTCTTTCTGAATGATGGTGCAAAAAAACTCTGGTGAAAGATCATCACCTTCTTTTAACGATTAGGGCACTGTCAGACCTGTGAAAACACGGAGCAACACAGAAATCTCAACCAGTTACTTGCATTGTTTCTTTTATGCAGGAGGAGGTAGTAAAATGAGATACAAGTATTCTAATACATAAAAGTTCCATGAAATATGGCCCCTAAGTACATAGATGGAAAAGGTTCTGTAATCCTGGGTCATTCTGACACAAAATTAGCCCGCCTTTACAAATAAAACCAATATATCAAACCCTAGCAAAACCTTGCCCTAGATTCTTATCTTCACGTTAACTATC
>NW_005054326.1:3697141-3712218 GCF_000277835.1 Geospiza fortis | reverse complement strand
GCTGAATTCTCTCCTCTGGAGATTTCCTGGCCTTTTACTTTTCTCCTCAGCCTCCCTGGTTTTGTCTCAGTGCAGAAATCAAGTAGCATTTGTGTTGGTGCAGAATTAAATAGTATTGAATGGCTGGAAAGTCTCATCTGTGAACCTAATCTGGGCAAGCAGTGGCTTGAAATTTCAGCATCAAGCTTGAATTTAGTAAAAATTAGCCTTCTTTATTATTATTATTTTAGAATTGTTCCATCCTTATTAGGTGACGATGACTCGGTGGTTTTCAGAGGAGCAGACAAGAGGGAAAGAGCAGCAGGACTACTTCATGGCATTGGAGAGAGAATGAGTTGTAAAATAGATGTCCAAGGACAGCCAAAAAAAGGACCAAGCAGTGATAGAGAATAATCACTCTTTCTGCTGTGGAAGGGAATCCCCACCCAGCTTTGCAATTGCTGCCAGGGACTTGCCCCGAGCTCCTTGTCTTCTTGTAAGAGGGGAAGTAGAGAAGCAGTGAATGACTAATTCCAATAAGGTGTTTACCTCCATTTCTGCTAACACATTTCCAGGCACTAAAGCCAAACCAAAACTTTTTTTCTCAGGGTAATATACTTCTCTCTAGCTCCTTTTCAATGCAGCATTTTTTTAAAGAGTAAATTCTTGTGCCCCTTTCTGAAAGCTGCCCCTCAAAAGAAGAGTGATTAGAGCTAACAGAGAGCAATGTTAAATAGAAATGTAACAAAAAAAACCAGATGATGGAAGAAACAGCTGTCACTGGGCTAGACTAAGTCCTTTCAAAACAGCCTCAGGCAGGCTTTACTGGGAGTATATGAGGGTATAAACTGAGCTCACTGAATTCCCTTAACTACCCTTTCCTTCTCCATAAGAGAAATTGCCCATGACAATCACCATCTGAGGGCAGCTGGTGGGAAAAGCAGGATGAGGAAGGAGCTCCTTCAATGTGTCCATCAGGTACTTTTGCCAAGATCAAGACTTCAGCTTTTCATCCCAGTGCACTTTTTTCAGCTGAAGAGAACAAACTTCATTGTTCCCAGGCTCTCCCTTAGGTTTGGTTAAAAGACAAATTTTTCGTTTTCAAAATATTTAAAGATCTGTGGGCTATGAAAGAAAAAAGTCACTCTTGAATGCTGATGCCATCTCCTTGTGCAGAAGGCAATTGCTACAAATGCAACAGAAGTCTAGCCAGGACTAAAAACAGCAAAAAAGGAAAAAGAAATCTCTCACAGCCTACTACATATTTCCAAGCCACCCATTCATTCACCAGAGGTGTGTTTATTTCCACCCTCCTGTCTCAACAAGACCTACAGAAAAAAGCTGAATGAGACCATAGGAATGCTGGAAGCATTTACTCATGGAAGACCTTTGTGGGAAACATTTTACAAAGAGAAAAAAAAAAAAAGATCTGATGGGAGATGTTCTGGACTGAGCCATGTTCTGTTTTCACTGAGCTCTGCATGCAGCCAGACCCAGCTGCTAAGGTCAGAGAGCCACAAAGTGTGTGCTGTTGTTCCAAGATGCCAGGAGCAATGGCAAAAGTACATTTTCCTCCCAAGGAGCCGTGATAGACAGGTGTTTATGAGAGATTTTTGAGTGCAACATGCATGGCCTGTTTCCTAATAGGCACTGCCAGTTCCTCAAGAACCGCAGAAGTCAGAGAAAGGGCAACAGTGTCATTTGTGAAAAATCTATGGAAAAGTCTCCTGAGCTTTGTCTTTCTCTCCATCATTTTGGGCCACGAGCTTTTAGGAGGTGAAGAAGCAGCTTTGATCTGCTGGTAGCAATTGCAGCTCACTCCTTCATATGGCTGATGATCCTCCCAACACTGGTCACTCATCTGACATAAGCAAACCATGTTGGAACCATGTGGAAATTGGTGTGTATCTATTGCTGGGCACAATGTGTGTGTATAAATATATGCAATATGTAAGTAAATAAGCATGAAACTATTAATAATAGGTTTCTGGACTGCAGTGAGCTGTGGCAAGGCAAAAAAGCAGATGCAAAAAGCAGAAGGCAGGTCTTTGATTTGGCATCCTGGGGAATGAGACAACAGAGTAGTTAATCCCTTTGTCCCTTCTTGCCCTAAGCTTGCTGCAGTGGGAAGGGTGTGCAGATTCAGGCATGTTATGATTCATTCTCTATGTGTCATCTGGTAGAACTTAGCTGTAAATGCAGCAGTCCAAATTACCACACAGTTTATAACATGGCCTGAAGTGCTGACCTACACTACTTCTCCCCTGCTTTTCCCCCCTTATGTCTTTTTATAGGATTTGTCAGGAGTCAGAGGAAACCAGACGATCCCTAAGCCTTCTGGGAGGAGGTGAGAACTTCAGGCACGGGCATCACGCCACTCATGACTACCTGACACAGCCCCAGTTTGTTTCCCATCAAGGACAGCAAAGATATAAAACCAGATCAAAGATGTCTCAAAGGAACAAATGAATGCCCCGCCCTAATTCATCACAGGAAAATTACCCTGTCTAACACTTCCTGTCATTCTGTTTCTCAAGGTTGTTGAAAAACAGCAGCAGTCTGCCAAAGCAGAGTACCTGTAGGAGAAGAAAGAAAATTATTCATGATCACAGTCAATGAGCTCCTAAAGACCTCATGAACCTGATCCAAACTCCATGGAAAGGAAAAAAATCCTTTCCATGACTTGCTGGACCATATTTACATTCTCTCCAAAATCTGGTTCTTACTGGAGAAACAGAATAATACCAAAAAACAGAATAATAGCAAAATACTTGAACAAACTACTGCACCAAGCACAGTGCAAGTGTGCCACTGACAGCTCCCAAAGGCTGCAGCTCACCTCAGCTGCTGCCTTCAGACATGCCCTCAAACAAACCAGGAGCTTGTTCTGCTGTGGCTTGCTTTGAGGTCTCTGAGTTTGGCCTCATTTCCCACTATCTGGGCTTCATTAGCAAGGATCAAAGAGCTGCTCTTTCCAGCCTGAGCTTTGGGAACCACAACGTAACCACAGGTAAACTTTGGAGCAGACCACATTGTTCCCCAGCTAGCTGGTGCTTCAAGCCCTCACTCTTAGATTTTGGCTCCTCCTGTACATTCAGACTTTGGCTTTTGACACCAGACTCAGGTGCTTTTTGATTCCTGCTTCATTTGTTCCTCTTCCAAAGAGCAGCAATGGACCTGGTGAAGGGTGTGGAGTGCAAGTCCTTTTAGGGGTGGCTGAGGGAGCTGTGGGGGCTCAGCCTGGAGAAAAGGAGGCTCAGGAGTGACCTTATTGTTTTCCACAGCTCCCTGACAGGAGGGTGTAACAAAGTGGTGTGACTGTGTTCACAGGGTTCCAAGGATGAGGGAAGAGATGAGGATCTGACTCCATGTTTCAGAAGGCTTGATTTATTATTTTATGATATATATTATATTAAAACTATACTAAAAGAATAGAAGAAAGGATTTCATCAGAAGGCTAGCTAAGAGTAGAAAAAGAAAGAATGAATAACAAAGGTTTGTGGCTTGGACAGAGAGTCCGAGCCAGCGGGATTGTGATTGGCCATTAATTAGAAACAACCACATGAGACCAATCACAGATCCACCTGTTGCATTCCACAGCAGCAGATAATTAATGTTTACATTTTGTTCCTGAGGCCTCTCAGCTTCTCAGGAGGAAAAATCCTAAGGAAAGGATTTTTCATAAAAGATGTCTGTGACAAAGTGGGTGTCAACCTCTGCTCCCAAGTGACAAGTGACAGGACAAGAGGAAATGGCCTAGATTTGCACCAGGAAAGGTTTAGATTGGATGTTAGGGAAAATTTCTTTGCAGAAAGAGGTGTCATGCTTTGGGACAGGCTTCCCAGGGAAGCAGTTGGGTCACCAACCCTGAAAGGATTCAAAAGATGTCCAGATATGGCAGTTGGGAACATGCTTTAGTGGTGGACTTGGCAGTGTGATGTTAATAGTTGGACTTAGAGGTCTTTTCCAACCTAAACAATTCTATGACTCTATGACAATATGATTTTTTATTTCTGTCTTGGCTCTGGCCCCCCTAGATATTGTGCATTAAGAGGTTCTTCTTCCTTTCATGACTAGTTTCTGCTGTTTTCCTTTCACGTGACCCTTTCATGTGTGTGTTTCAGTATTTCAGATCAGGTGTTTGGTGCTTGCCAGCAGCCTTGGAAAGGCACTCTATTTGCAGATGTAGAAGACTTTTCATTAAAGCACTCTGGCACAGCAGTGCCAGCAGGCTCAAGCTCTGTTTTTGTTGACTAACAGATATCCCCTGAGCAGGGAAACAGCGGGACTCAGATTCCCTTAGGGTGACTCTTTCAGCAATGCTATCCACTTCAGAGAACAGAGATTGGCAATTTGAGTGCTGATATTCCCGTGGGTTTTGCTAGAGAAAAATGAATCTGATTCCCAGTGGAAGAAGACAATCTGAGAAGTCCCAAGAGTGAACATCTCTGTATGCTCACAGGAGCTGTGTGACACAAGGAGCACAAGCATACACTCCATCAACTTTATTTTGACAGTGCAGCTGAAATTTGCCTGGACAAACCTTATCTAAAGAGTAAAAGAGTAATTTATTCCCCTCATTCATTAAGTCATTATTTTCTCTGAAGCTGCCTGAGGAAAAACTAGCCCATTTCAGCATGGATCATTTTGTTAATGGTGCAGACAGCCTTCTACTAGAAATTGAATAAATTCTTACAGGCTTCCAAACAGCTGGGAGGTGTTTGGCATGAGAAAGGAAGCATCAAAACAGAGCTGAGAGCATTCTGGTCTTTGATAGACTTGATATTCCCTCATTTTCTAATATGGAAAATCTAAAATGCTGTTTTAGATACCTTTCCTCTTTGTATTTACAATCCCACTGCTATTAAATGGTTAGTAAGTTGGATGGACATTTTAGTTGGATGATCTAAATCTGAAACGCTTCAGCTCTCGTTTAAGAGTGCAGTGCTCAGCATCTTTGCAACGGTTTTATGAACTTCTAGAAAATTGATTTGAATCTGGTGCCTGTCTCTATTTCTGTGTCCTGAGAAAGAAAAGTTGTTTACAACAAGTAAGTAATGGCCAAGCACTTGTTTAAGTGATCTGCAACTGGTTAGAAGTTGAGATCTGCCGGCACGTGGATGTGACAGGAACGTGAGTTTACAAGGAACACTTGAGGCTTATAAAGATGCTGCTTCAGAAGGGTAACATCTTTCCTTGCTTCATTTTGAGATGTGATCTCACAGTCACGTGGCCTCTCACGGGAAGTGAGGCAGACTGGCTCTTGAAAAATTATTGCTTGTGTTGATTCCAACAGGGTAAAGTCAGGGCTGAGGTGCATCTCTAGCAGCTGTGGGGATGGCTTTGTCTGGTAGGACTAACAACAGCTTTGTAAACAGAAAGTGCCCTTTTCTGTCTCATAACTAACTCATATTCTTCCATTCTCTCTCACATCACAGTACAGAACAAACCTCTTATTTCTGATTGCACGCAGAAATTTTCCCGTCCCTATTAAATCTTCCTATTGGTTTTCTGCAGAGATTTTTGTGGCAATATTGTTAATGGATTTTTGTATAAAAATAAAAAGTACCTTTTTGGTGTTTTCAGCTTAAACCTCGAATCATTCTATAATGATGAGTTAGCATGAATAAGCAAGTCTAGTTATAATTGTTTCTACTGTTGACAATAATGTGTGGTTTACACATCCTGAAATAAAATAGTATATATTGCCTCAAGGACTCATGCCAAGCACAAAAGTAAATTGTGTCACCCTTTTAGCCACAGTGGTTCCAAGAAAGCACTTTTATGGATTTAACTTATGTGTCTAATTACCAGAAAAGAGCCCTGAAGGCCTGTGTGTCTAATAAACCCCAACCCTTCTGCTTTAAAACTGAGTGCCATAAAAATGGCACAATATCCCATAACTTGTATAGATTGTACTTAAAGAATGATTTCATATTAAGAATCCAGCCCGTGCAGAACAATTTATTTTAAAAAATCCTTGATATTTCTTTCAAAATACAGGTTTTTAAAGGTCAGAACCACCTCTCTTCTGACCCTCTGTGGGTTTTCCCCAAGGATATGAAGTCCTTGCAAGGTCTTGCACTGAGTATATCTTTTACAGCTACTTTCTTCCATTGCTTAAAACAATGAGGCACAGTCTGGTGCATTTTTGAAAGACTGAAAAAAAAAGTCTTGAAGGATTTTTTTCGAGGCTGTTAAAAAACTATGTATGTAGAACAGGGTAAAACAATGATGTAGTAACAGTCTGTGAATAGTCAGAAATTTATGAACAAGGTCAAAGATGTAGCTGCTGTTTCTAGGATCTGAATGGTGCATGAAATACCTGGTTTCTCATCTCTTGACTGGTACTTGAACTCTCCAAATGTGAGGTTGTTTTCATGGCAGAGAGGAATATTCTAAATTTGGAAGAAGTGAAGATAAAAAAGAGGAAGATGGGGAATTCCCAAAGAACTGTGTGGCAATAATCCAGGGCCACTTGCATAGAGTCACAGGGCAGCTGAGGTTGGAAGCAGCCTCTGGAAGTCTCTAGAGTAACCTCCTGCCATCTGTTTTGTAAATAAATTCAGTGACTGAGTTTTAAAGATTTAAGGAAATCCAACAGGTTCTGTGGGTACCTTTTCCAGTGTTGTGCATCTCTCAAGTGAATACATTTTTCTTATGTCTAAGCAGGACCTCCTGAAATCTGTCGCATTTCACTGCACAAGTTTGAGAAGAGTTTTGTGTTCTCTATAATCCTTCTCTAGGTACTTGAAGACAAAAAGGAAAAGCCCTCCCATCCTCAAATCAGCTTTTTCTTCTTCAAGAAGAATAACTCCAGCTCTCACTGCCCCTTCCATTGCTCCAGGGACTGACTGCAATATGCCAAGATTTTTCTTGCCCCATGGACTAACTGCAATATGCCAATATTTTTCTTGCATGGGAAGACCAAAACTGGACGCAGTAGTGCAGGAGTCACCTCAAAAGGGCTGGGCAGAGGGGAGGAATCACCCCCTGGCAACACTCCTGCTCATACACCCCTGGATGTGTTCAGCCTTTGTCATCTCAAGGACTTCTTCAGCCACGGTGGTACCACCCCAAATTTGGTATGGGTGTGGCAGGCAATGGTGAGATACCTGATAAGAGATAAACATTATCTTATAATAAAGAAAAATATAAAGATAAACATTTGGGTTATTCTATTGCTTGGAAAATTTGAGGCATGAAGAACTAAGGCAACTGTCACAGAACGGTCAGCACACTTTATCTTTCAGGGCAGAAACAATTTCTCCAATCAAGTCAAACTGTACAGCAATGAAGAGAGATGCCTTTTCTGGAGACACATGGGCATGTCTTTCTTCTGGGACAGATCTGTTTAAGATAGAGGTTCCTCCAGTATCAGGAGGTAAGAGTTAAATTCATTAATACCCTTCATGTGTTCCCTTTCCCCATATGAATTATTTGTGCTGAGTCTGGTTATTCCATCCAAGAGCAAACCTTGAATTAGATAACTGAAACTCAGGGAGGATGATTATCCCAGGCCACAAAAATAAACATTTCCAGCTTTATTGTTTTCAAACTTAACTCTAAGCTTTTTAAACACAAACACAATAGCCCTGAGAGGCCATATCTGACCTATTAACCAAAGACTGTAGTGAATTAAGTGTATTTGCTTTGTTCTGCGGATATTAGAAGGATTGCCCACAAAATATGACAGGTTCAGTTAATTTTATCTTAGACAAATGTAATGAGCATCTGTTTTGCTTTTTCTCAGTCACTGATACGATTCCTTTTGAACTTGATACCAGCTGGTTTATACAAGTGTGCAAAAGTTGTAAGCAGCCAAGGATGAAGCTATTCCAGTGCTGAGGAACATTTATTCATTCCACTGTTATACTAATAAATATAATACCACATTAATAAGAAAAAGAAAAAGCCAGGAGTACTTCAAAACACAGCAGGACATGTATCTCCAAATAGGGTCCTGTTTGCAGAAGTGTTTTATGTGTCTTTGTAAATATTATATACAGCATGTGCATAAATGTATTCATGGTGTTATCCTCCCAGCAAGACAAAGTGAAGAACCATGCACTACATAATATTTATAACATGGCTTCACAATTTATTATGTGCTTCTGCAAACCTCATCTGGCCTTTCCCCACTCCCCTCCCTCTTCTGGGACTATTTCTCCCATTCCACACTTCTTGGCACCTTCCAACAGCTGCTCTCTCCTCTCTGGGTAACCCACAGCAAAAAGGTGGGGTTTTCCCTCAGGATATCCCTCCGTACAATTGGGATTCCTGCCTCTCAGCTCGCTGAGGTGGGACAAGCAGGTGGCACCACCAACCTCTGCAGGGTTTCCTGAGCCCAAGTGCCAGCCCAGCCCACGCCTCTCATCACTCCTCCCCTCACACAGAGGTGGGATTGGAGTGTCATCCCCACTGCTGGATCCCTGTCAGCACTCCACAGCACACACACACACAGAAGGAAATGGAGGGGCTGCTTTTCATGCAGCCACAGAGTCTGGACTCTGCTAAATCGTGGCTGTGAAACACCACAATGCTTTGTGCTACTGAATGTAGGGTTTTGACCTGTTTCCTATGCCTCCCCTAAAAAAAAAAAAAAAACCAACCCAAACCTCCTATACTATTCAAATTGTGGTCTAAGAAATGCCTGTTCCACAATTATGAATCAACCAATTGTAAGCTGACATTGTTGGAACCCACAAAAGGCACCTCCCTAAGCTGGGATTTGTCCTTCCAGGAAATTTTCAACCATACTGTGAGTGATAGAAATATTAGGATAATAAAGAAGGGATGAGTTTATGTGTGCTTGCAGGCATGAAGGTGCAACAGTAAATACCACTCTTCTGACAACAAACACAGTGGGCAGAGGAGCACTAAATGTCTTCCCAATGACTTGTGGTGCAACATCAGCTCTGACATTAGATATTGCATTTGTTTGCTTAGCATTTCAAAAGCTCCTGGCTAGAAATCCTGACCACATGGCAATTTTCAATCCCTTTGTTCCGTATCTTTGGGGTAAGGAAGGCTCATTCAGTTTGCTTGAATGCACTCAGCTGCTGTGAAGGGGAACCATTTTTCTCCCCCCCTCCCATTCAAATTCCAGTGGATCTTGAGAACAGCTCAGAGGGAAAATGAAAGATAAAAAAAGACAGGGAGATAGACAACTACCATGTAGATGAACAGAATAGAGAGGGAGGTAAACCTGTAATTCAGAATTCACTTCTGTATTTTGTAAAGAATGTAGATGCTGAAATATTCTTGTTTAGCATTAGTGACAATAGATGATGAAGCCACTGATCCCTCAGGGAATGTATTGATACCTATTAAGGTTTTATCATTCTTGCTGTGACCCTCAATGGATGAAGACACTCTGTGCTTGATTTCTACTTGCAAAATAATAGATATAGACCCAGATACTTCACAAACAAAATGTTTCTGATATACAATAAAATGTCTTTAAAAGCTATATTTTTAGAGCTACTGTCTCTAATACATTAAAACTGTTTTGCAAAGATGCTGCTTGTTTTCTTTGCTTTCTTTGCTTTCTTTGCTTTCCTTCCAAACAAAAGCAAGGGAAGGTGTTATGATTGTTTTAAACTGAGTAGAAATGGCCTTCTCCTTTGAAGCTAACAGCCATGATCGAGACTTTGTTTATTTAGTGGATTATCATGCTCTCAGTTTCCTCCAGTAGAGGTAGGTTTTCTTCAGCATGTTTATTGCATATGGCATGGATTTTGTTTATTTGGGACATAGGGAGGCAATCTGTATCAATAATGGATCAAAGGGAAAAGATTGTGCAGTATTTATTTATATTTTTCTTTGATTTAATTGCTATGGCAATCCTTTCAATCTGTATGGGTTTTTTTCCTTTCTATTAAACTGGGTGTGTTATATCTGCCATCTGTATCAGCCACGACTTGGCCCAGTAATTGTGCATATTGCTGATGAACAAGAAATATATGGATTGAAATATCAACAGGTTGCCTGGCACAGATTAACTACCTGAAAAGGCTGTGGTGCTTTCTTCTTTAAGGACAGTTGGAACAACAACAACAAAAAAATGTAATAGAATCCTATACAGTCTGCAGTACATAATATATAATCATGTCCATATAGGACAACACAAACAGTAACACTCTCAATACTCAATTTCATGTGTCAGTGTAACCAACTTAGATTCTCAAGGGGAAAATTAATATTTGTTTGTGATTATGTCCCAGACAGTAACTCCTCAGAAGTTTTGTAGGTAAGTATTTCTTTCCTCCCTAGCAAAGCTTTTTTTCTTTAACTGGAGGAGTCTTGTAAATAGTCCTGTGTGATTACAGGGTGATATCCCTATTAACTGGTTGTATACTTGAGACCTCTGGAATGAACCTTCATTTTGCTAAAAAATGTAAACACAAGTAGCTGAACCAAGATCCCAGCCCTGCAATCAGATCTTTGCAGGTGGTCAAGTGAATGCAACCTGGAAATGCAACCTTGAATTCAACCCAGGGGAAAAAAAAAAAAAAGGTGGCTTTGCCATTCAAGGTAAAAAGTCTCTCTAGACAAAGGAAATATTTGTTAAAGAATACAAGTATGTGATCATATCTTCTTCTCAGAAGCAAGACATTTTTTCAATGTGTTTCATGTCATCTGTCTCTGATATGAAACAAAATAATGTATCTTGATTCTACTTGGACCTTTCTTAAGATCAATAAATGCTACTCTGATGGAAAAGCCTTCCATGCCTTGTTTAGGGACATATTCCCTCACTTTTTTCAGCCTTCTGAAATAGCTCTGACAAATCAAAAATTTCCAGTTAACAACCAGATCGATGAGAATGCTGGCAGCAAAAAGGGCTCTGTTTTATTCACTGGCCACTGCTACCTGTAAACCCCATAAAGCCTTACAGCTGTTAGAGCAGACCCATGTACAGCTCTCTAGGATTTATCACTCAGTCCCACTCCCAGAACAGCCCACTTGTTTCAGTGAAATGCAGCTTTCAGTTTCATACTGTAAAGCAATCAGCCTCTTCTACAAATTACCCATTTTTCTGGAGTAGAGACCTGCATTTCCTACACAGGGTGTGCTGAAGGAAACATATCTGGAAAAAGCATTCTCTTCCTGTTAGGGGCACTGCTTCTGTGGAGTTAGTAAGAATGTCAATCTTTAGGCAAGTTTAGCAAGCATTTTCCACTTCTTTGCATCAATCTTCAGAGGCTGATAAAAAAGAAATGCTGTAATATTGATGTTTTAAATAGCCATGTGAAATGAGGAATGAGAGAGCTATCTACACCTCTCTGTCTGTCTTTGTAAGGATTTTTGACTGATTGCTATCTGATGATTTACACAACTCCATCCATGGAAATCTTTGATACACTGTTTCCAAAATTCACACTCCATTTCCAGGATTCATTCATTCATATTCAGCTTAATCACATTAAGATCCTGTCTTCAGGAGCATGTTCTCTCTATTAGCATATTTCTCCTTTCCAATTAGATGCATATAATCTGCTAACAAGTCTTTCCATGTCACTCTTTTTGTTAAACTGAGCAGTAGAGATCCTTTCTGTTAACCATTTATCATTCATCATTCTCCTGTCTCCTCTATGAAACACCTGATTTATCAACACTACACTTTTATTTTCTGGCCCATTCATAGTGGCTGTGTCTGGTCTCTTCTGCTAGAGGCTCTGCTCAAGACAGGGTTTTGCAGCAAATCCTCTGTCTGGTAGGATTGACTCCACCTTGGTGTCATGGCCCTTTGACTGGTTCTGCCTCACCTCCAGAGCCCTTTTTCACCTTCTCCTGCCTCCCTGCAAATTTCACTAAGCTTCTCCAAAATTGATCGTCCCTTGCCACCATGTTGGGAAGCAGGTGAGTTGCCCTGCTCATGCCAGAGTTCCATGTTTCCTTCATCAAAATTACATGTGGTTTGAAAAACACTTGTCCCCTCTTGGACTCCTAATACTGGAATTAAACTGGAGAAAAAGGTTTTACTTCTCACTGCCATCCTCATCTTAGAGAATGTTCTTGACAACACGTCACATTTGCACCCAAAACATTCAGCTATCCCATCAGTGTGATTCCTTCCTATCCCACCAGTGTAATTCTTTCAGACATGCCTTCCTGGTGGCCATAACCATGGATAGAGGAAGGAAAAGCCACGGTCTGCTCCATGTTTAACATTCCACAAGATAGGTAGAATCTTACATATCTGCCAGATAATAAAATCATTCCAGAGAGGATGCTCTCATCCTGTTCTCGGCCACATAGAATTTGCATAATTTGCAATTAACTTTGCTTCTTATTTGAAAGCAAAGTGATATATATTAATATTTTCAATGTATTTTCAATTGTGTGGCTAGATGAACATGTGTTATCATTCCCTAAAATTCCTTTCAAAAGAGGTGTGATGAAAGTGGCCACGTTGAATGTCTTTTGCTGTTGTACAATGAAGTTTGTGTATATTCCCTTATAATGTATACAAATGTGCTCAGTTTTAGGCACTAAGGTCCTGTTAAGTCCTAGGAAACACTAACAGTTGTAGGGCAGATCTTTCTTGCAACCCTCTTTCTGGATGGCAATATAAACATTTCCAAAGAAAAACACATTTTGTAAGAGTCAATACCATTCATTTGCCATTAAGCAACACAATAATTATTATAATAAAGTGTAGCTTAGACCAAGTGACATTGTGGTTCTTAAATGTCTGCCTGGCTTTAGTAGTTAGAACCAAATTTTGCTGCCCCTCAAATCAATGGGGAATTCTGGAAAGTTCAATGAGAAAGAGGCTAGAACCTCCATCCAGCTGCAAAAGCTTCTTTGTTTCTTCAAGAACCATTGCTTTCAGCTGTACACATCTGCAAACTTGTAGCTTTCTTAGCCTTAGCCAAGCAGGAAAAGCTTCCTCAGAGCACTTAAAGATGCCTAATTAATTATCTGTGCTGTACTTTTACTCCTGGAGCAAATTTGAACTCCTCCATGGCTCACATTGCAGTTTTGAGGTATTTTATTGCGGGTTAGCAGCAACATCTAACTCTTTGTTCTTACCTGCTGCCCTTTGCTGATTTCTTCTCTAACACTGAGTTATTCACCGAAAGAGCCAAGCTTTCATACTCTACCTGATGTGAAACAGAGGGGACTTTATTTCTGGAGAGATGGCCCAAATTCAAGTATCTCAGCAGCAGCCCCTCTCTGCTTCCCTCCCCAAGGAACAATGATGGGATGCACGTCAGCGCTGAGTTACACAACAAGTGCCCGAAAAACCTTTCTGCATTCTGTGCTTTTCCTGCATTAATGAGAGGGTGATGATAAGGGTGTTACAACACACGTGTGCAAGACTGGGCACTGCTTGTTATGACAGAAGGACTGCTAGGTTCATTGGAAACAATCTAACCTCTCCCTACAAGAAGAGTGAGTTCTTAATTAGCACGATGGGCCCAAGTTTCAGTCACCACCTTGTAAATTTACAGACCCTGATGCTTGTGCAGGTACAGCACTAATTAAAGATCCAGGCTTGCAGGCTGGGTAGTGTAACAAAGCCACACCACCTGCATATTGGCCAAAAAAGGAAATTTGTAGCACAAAGCTACCAAAAGTAGACATCCATTTTGTTTTATCATCTGGAGGTGGAGCTAATCTTTCTGTGTGCTCGTCTTTGTTTTCAACACCAGACAAAAAGTGAACTGGAATGTATTTCTGTTGAAATGTGTTCTCAAGCAAGGCCACTTTGTTATTTCTTACTCTTCAAGGGATTCAAGAGAGGGTTGGTAGCATCAAGTAAAGTTTTAGATTTTATGGTGATTGTGACGGTGTTCACAGGGGTTTTCAGGTGAGGGAAGAGACAAGAATGTTGACTCCATGTTTAGAAGGCTTGATTTATTATTTTATTATATACATTACATTAAAACTATACAAAAAAAAGAATAGAAGGAAAAGTTTTATCTCAGAAGGCTAGCTAAGCTAAGAATAAAAAAAATTAATAATAAAAGTTTGTGTCTCAGACAGAGAGTCCAAGCTAACTGGGCTGTGATTGGCCATTAATTGTAAACATCTAAGATGGGCCAATCACAGATGCACCTGTTGCATTCCGCAGCAGCAGATAACCATTGTTTACATTTTGTTCCTGAAGCCTCTCAGCTTCTCAAGAAGAAAAATCCTAAGAAAGGATTTTTAATAAAAAGATGTCTGCGACAGATGGTAAAGATTTAGGTTAAAGACCTAAGGTGGCAAAGCTCTTTTTGTTCACACTCTCATTAGCTTTGCCAAACCTCTGACTCTGGCATGTGAATCAGCACATTGGTACCACTTTCAACTCTTTCATGACTGATTCCAGATCAGCTTTGGTCACCAGGCAGTCTAGGCACAGCACTGGCACTAAGCACACCACAATCTTGCCAAGGACCCTAAAGGCTCTTTCTTCTCTCTTAGAGGTGTTGCCACGGGGCCACAAGGGCACATGAGAAAAATTCCCATCTGCTCCTTCTGCAGGTGCATTCACCACATGTGAGCAAAGAGAAATTGCGTAAAAAATCTGGTGAGGATGAGGGACTAAAGCCTCTGAGCCAAGAAGCTTTTGTGTGAAAGAGGAAGCAGGGAGCAATGGAGGGGAGGAGCATGGAATCCAGACGTTACCTCAGGCATTAACGCCCTGAGGGCTCGTGAGAGATATGTTGGTGTGTTTATAGAGACAGATTAAAATCAGATTTCACACATAGATATCTAGCACACCAAGGGTTATGAAAATCCTCCTTTACTGGTGAAAGAACAATAGAATTGTGGTTGGTTGCCCAGCAAACCTGAGGAAGCTTGGCTCTGCTCCATGCCAACAGACAATACAGAAACCACACAATGAACAATTGCTTTTGTACTGAGCTGAGGAAATCTCAAGTGAAGGAGGACAAGATCTGAGAGGTAAGCTTGTAGTTACACAAATCCACCCTATCTTTTACGTACACCTCAGTAAACCATTACTCAGCCTGTGAAACCATGCATTCACCTCCTGTGCCTTTTCACAGCACTGTCACACACATTCAACCGCTTCTTTAAACCTTTGAGCAATCCTTTTTTTTTTTTTTGTGCTTTTCCCAACATCTTCAGCTAACATG
>NW_005054326.1:3686644-3697015 GCF_000277835.1 Geospiza fortis | reverse complement strand
TTGTGCTTTTCCAAACATCCTCAGCTAACATGGTGGGATTGCCGACATGCCATTTGGTCCGCAGGCCAGGGCCAGCATTACATGTGCCTTGAGCAGCTGCCAGCCCAGCATGCTGGCTCTCCCAGCTGCCCAGAGCAGAGGCAGCCAGGGACCAGAGTGTGGTCAGTGCTGAGCACAGCTCAGGCTGCTGGGCCAAAGATAACAACGCTTCTCTCCCAGCTGAGCTCATGGAAGCTCCATGGTGGCTCATTCAGTGGCCCAAACAGACTCCTGGAAAATACCATGTAGATAAAGGCAGAGTAGCTTTCAAGGAGACAAGAAATGTGCATGCTCAAGGGTGGAAGAACAAGGTCCTCAGGTGCCACCTGGATCTCCAAAAGCATTCAGCAGGTGTGATGCACACCAAGTCACTCAGTCTGAGCTCTGTCCTGCTCCAGCAGTCATGTGTTTCCTGTTATTGACTGCATAAACACTCCAGCAGGCAGACCTGAGGGCTCTCAGTGAATCTATTTTTACGGTCTGCATCTCAATTACGCAGCCTATCTACGTTCACAACTGAAAATAATGTGGGGCTTGGTTACAACATGACACCAGAAGGACTTTCTCGTGCTAAGAAGTTAGGAAAAAAGAGGGTTTAGCATCTCTGCTTCCTCGCAAAGTTACAAGAGTTGAAACCATACACACTTTTTTCTTCAGTCCTAGAAACTTACTAGGTAAAATTAGCCATTTCAGGGCTGTCTCCCAAAGGAGCACTTCTGCATGTTTTTCATTTAAAAAAATGAAAAGGTAATATTTCTCATTTATGTTTTTATGTCATTTCAGCTCCAGGAAACTCATAATCATGAGTCCCACTGGGGCCAAGAAGCAGGTATGACAATGTCTTGAGCTGTAGGGACAATATTCATGTCCCACAGGCAAGAAAAAAGAGCATTTTCCTATCAAATTCCTGAGAGCTAACAAAACCATGTACTCATGGAGATGCATTTACAGACAGACAAATCACAAAGCTTAACTCGCCTTAAGCTTTGGGAACATCAGTGAAACCAAGGGAAGCCCTTACATATGGTTAGATGAACTGGAACACTGTGTCACAGCTATAAACTATCTGACTACACTTCAGCCAAAGTTTTATTATTAAGACAGCATCTTAACCAACTTCCCCTCCTGTTTTTGTGCTTTGCATGAGCACAGATATTAAACTCACTCTATATTGTCTTTACGGACACAGAACCGAATGTGAAAAAAATACAGCAGGTCCATGAGTAGAAATTTGCATATCTCTGGAATATTAAAAATGGGTCATAAAAGAGTGATTCTGCATAATCTCACTGCCTGGGACCAAATAGCTGCAAAACACTTTATAGAAAAATTGTCAGGGGTTTACATGTCAAGATGTCAGTAAAGTCATACAGAATAGTCCTGGAAGAGCCTGGGTGGGTAATGAAGTATTTCCTGCTGCCCAAAACAGGACCAAGCACCTTCAGCTCAGCTGAGCCATCTCCAGTCTCTTCTCACAGTCAGTAAACTCCAGAAACAACTCTTCCTAACATTAGGAAGGTTTTTTTTTAGTATCCAGATAAAATCCTCCCCCATCAAGTTTGCCCTATTTTAGTCCTATCCAGTAAAGACATAAGAAAATAAGTTATTCTCTTTGTCTTTATAGAAAGTTTTGTATATATCAAGATGAGCTGCCTCATTTTTTTTCTGTAGGCTATTCATCCATACTTCATTCAATTTTTCTCTACATTATCTTTTTCCTAAGCTTCCAATCATTTTTGCAGCTGTCCTGCTGACTTTTTTGTCCTGTGAAAAATCAGAGTTGGAAATGGTTCACACAGCCTAGTAGGAATTTTGACCTTTTTGAAATTGCATTATTATTGACTTTTTTCAATTTGTAACCTCTTACCTATAGTGCCTCTGTGATCCTTTCAAATACCAACTTTATCTCATTCTTCGGAAGACATTCTGAAAATTTTCTCTTTTGTTTTGGAAGGGGTTGCAATAGAGTAATTAAATTTCAGCCGCATAATTTGCTTCTAACACACTAATCCGTCTTCTTTAATATAGGAGGTGGAAACCACAAAATAATCTGATATTCTTGCAGGAGGCTCAGCTTGGGCAGGGTTCTGTCACAGGCCACAGCTTTTGTACCTACATGTACAAATATATATATAAACAGGTAATTATCTTGAAGTCTGATAAATTGAAGCCCTCCAGGGTTAGATAAGTGAACTTTATATCTTTTGGAAGAGAGAATTTCCCAGCATCCCAGTGAAAACACACAACTGTTGCTTCTAGCTATGTCAGAGCCCAAAATAAAACTAATTAAACACTAAGACCAGTGTAGGTAAATTTCTTCTAAAAATAGCCAAAAATAGCCTAGCCTGGAAGATCTGTGCTATTTTATTCTGGTCTTGAGTTTCACATGTATTTACAATAGATAGGATATTATATGCTCAAAGAAGAAGGAAAAAAATATACTTAAAATCTTTCTAAAAATTTTTTTTTGTAATTTGTGCATATATTTGCATTTTTTAAAATTACACAGCTGACTTTATCTCCACATTTACTATTGCTTATTCTCGATCCAACCTTAGATTTTACCCATCAACTTGATCACCACATATATGCAAATATTTCAGATATTCAGACATAAAATTTATGCATAGGGAATTGCTGTGCTATGAATGAAAATTTCTGACTTGTTCAACATGAAATTTTGAGTGTTTTGAAAACATAATCCAATGATTTTCAACATGTGCAAGCTCAAGTAGCACTTCTTTGTGGACTGATTCTTCTGGAAGCCCTACAACTAAATGTATTGGCTTTTTAACCTGCCTCTTGCCAGACTAGGTATAAAGTCTTTCCCATTTTTGGGATATGCCATCTTCATAATTGCTTTTTGTGTGATCTGGGCCACTTCTGCATGGGCACTACTTATTCATACAAGTACAAAAGTAATTAACAATTACATTTAAACATTTCAGGTTCATACTGATCTGATCTTTACCTCTGTGACATTTTAGGTCTTTACTTTCCACCTCCTTCTCCTCCCAAGGTAACGTTAGCAATTTGTACAGTAGAACTGACAATTTCCAAATGCACTGAATTTGTTTGAGATATTAGAATGTACTAAAAAGCTCTTTAAACAGAAAAAGATTTGTTTAGAATTGTGCACATCCAGCTTTTGGAAGCACAGACTAAATCAAAGTATCCATGTAGTAACTTCTCTAATGTCTCTACTTCCTCAGTCTGAGCAGCAGCACTGAAGTTGTTAAAGTCTTTCTGTTTAGTACACTCTTCACAAGATTAGAAAAACTCTTAGTTTGGCTCTTTTCTTTTGAGATTACTTTCAGAGAAAGGTGAAAATAGAAAAACACAAACTGAGAGGATAATTCATCTGAACCTTGGTGGATACCAGAGATGCAAATCAGCTTTTCTGTCTTTAACAGTGTTTGGAAACAGTACTACAAAATTAGTTCCATAACAGTTTTGTCTTTCCAGTACATTTAGGATCACTAAACGAAAGAATTCATTGCAGTAGATCCAGTGTAATCAACAGTTGCTCAAAGGCATCTCCAGCAAACTTTTAGATGGAATGAAATGTGCTACCTTACTTCTGTTAATCCTAGCACATATTGTGTTTGAGGTTTACCTTCATTTACTCCCAGAGAAGAGATCTGACATCAGAAGATGACCTGGAAGGTGAGATAAATGGGAATTAATTAACTTTACTTGCACACAGACCTGTCACCCATGTTGTGACTCCAAGTTTAAATTCTTTCTGTGAGATACTTGGATAGAAAACAAGTAGCATACAAAACGTATGTCCGGAAAATCAACAAATCTTCCTTCTTGCCCTTCCTCTCTCCTTTGCTTCATTTCTTCTTCCAGGTTTCAATAGCATAGAGCTAGTAACTGCTCCAATATGTTTGGAAAACTGCTTTACTCAGCCACCATAACTTTCACACAGAGGCTGCAAGATCCCCAAGCAAATCCCTGCTTTGTCTCCTTCAGATCAATCCATTGAGCCTGCATCATCTGTGTCTGGCAGGAGCCATGTGGGCCAAGGTATTTCATTCTTTTAATCCCTTTTTCTATTCTTCTTTCAGTTTCTGAGACTTTATTGCTGATTCTTATTTCCTCCCAACAAATGTAGCTCCGCAGAAAGAACCACTTCAGCAGGTCAGCAGGCTCAACAAACAGTAAAATAACTAGTGGCAGGTAATTCTCCACAAGCTCTCTAAGTGTTTCTCCTGATATCTCTTTTTGGATAAAAGATCCTATCCCTGTGACTCCATGGAGAGAAGCTCTGTGTTTAGTTCATACAATTACTTGGAGCACGGGAGCAGAATTTGGCCCAAGCAGAGGAGTGGAAGGGAAGTCTGCAGCGAAGTACTTGCTTCTCTTAAATAATATGAACCACATCTTAGAATAAACAGTGTCTCCATTAACCAACAGGTCATGCTTTTTCCTTCTCCTCAACCTTAAACAATGCCACAAGGAAACATCTCTTCTTTTCTCCTTCCTGCAAATGTCGTTCAGAGAGGGGAAGTGGCAATGAATGGTGAACATACAGGTGAAGAAAAGTGGATTTGTTTGGGTTTTTTGATGGACAGGCTGGCAAGAGGCTGTGACAATGTCAGAGGGGGAAGAATAGAAGGAAATCTGGGAAGGACACCAAATCCCTGGGATTATATTCATCCAGTTCCGAGCAGGATTTACCTAATAGCACCAGAAATGTATTACCTAGAAATCCCATTTCTTACACATACCCGAACTGACGTTGAGTCAGTTATGAGATTTCCCATACCACTGTTCTGTAATCACTCAGAATAGCAATGACTTCAGCCATTTCTTGAGAAATAGCCATCATGATGTTTTAAAAATTGGCAAGAGGTTCTTGAAAACTACTTTCACTGTGGCAAATTTAAAGGGAAGCTGGATTACTTCAAAAAATGCTCTCCCTTCAATCAGGATGGCAGCCACTTGAGGACTGGACAAACTGGAAAATAAAAGCAGTTTCTAGGACTTCATTTTTCAAATAAAGTCCCTCATGTTTGGCACCATTTTAAATTGTGTTTTTCTAGTTATCAATCCCTAGGAAATGCCCATACATTGGTTTCTCAGTTCTTTTTCTTGCTAATTCCTGTTCTATGGGGGGAGAAAAAAAAGAAGTGGTCTAAGGTTTTTTGGTTCTTACAACTGGTTTCTCCCCTGGTACTGCACAGAGGCGTTCTTAATGAAACATTGTGTAAAGCACAGATTAATATCCTTTTATTCATTCAAGGAAATGGCATCTCCATCTGCTCTGACTGAGATGAAGTGAAACAGTGAAAGCAAACCCATATTGCAAGTCTATATTTTATATGGAGGGAAATGGACAACATAAAATACAAAAAGGATAATAAACCAGGACAGTTATTAATTAATAAACCAGAATGCTGCCTAATATAAATAATATAAGTCTTTTTTTTTATTCCTTGCAGTCTTTTGAACTCACCATGTATCAACTTGATGAAGTCCGAACACTTATTGTTACTCTTAAAAAGGGGGGAAATAAAAAATACTGGGGCCATGAGAAAAAAAGAAACTTTCTACTTTGCACCACACAGAACAGTCAGGATACTTCTTTTGTTTTAAGGAATTAAAAGATTAGGCAATATATTTAATGTGTAAGGAAATAACTTATTTGGTTGAGCTCCCTTGAAATATGATAGATGGCAATTAGGTGAATTCTAGCCTACAGGATGATACATTTTATTCATTCACTACCAAACAAACTCAAGAGTTGAAAAGATCTGAAAGAATACATTTCGCAAAGCCAGCACAATCCTATGTGAAGCTAATCTCTGCTAACAACCCAACGTTATCCAAATTGCCTAAGGTGAAGAATGAATATAAAGGGAGAATGCACATTATGTTTCACTAAGGAGAATAGATGTTAATTTAATTAAATAAAAGGGCTTCACAGTGCTTTCAAAGCAACCACAAATGTAAACACATTTAATCCCTGGGAAAGTGTCTATTGTAGTAGGCAGTGCAGCTCAGCCAGTGAAACGCCATGGAAGCGTGACCAGAGCCTCCACTGGAAGCAGCACTGACCCAAATCCCTCTCTGCAAAGTAACCCTTGTTGTGACCCCAGCTTCTGGAGCTCAGAAGGACGATGCTTGTGTCACTGCCACGACCACAGCTTGCTGCTGTTGGGGTGCTTGGTAAGAGCAGGGCTTTTCTCAGCCACGAGAAGCAAAACCGACGCTTTGGGTGTCATTTTTATTTACCCTTATGTGTCTAAGTACTAAATCTGACCACACATCTGTAACACAGGAATGTTTTATTATGTCATAGAGCCAAACTAATACCCACTGGCTCTAGAAATCTGGTAAATGTCCTTCAAGTTATACTCCAGTTTAGCAAAAATGGTCCAACAATGCTTAGGAGAAATGCGTGCCTGAGCAGCGCACCAACATCATGCATCTGAGCTCCATTAAATATTCAAATTCAGTATGAACAGAAAAGATGCCTTTACTTCATGAGCCCTCTCTATAGGGGCTGAAACAGGGGTTACTAAAACAGACCACCAGAGGACACATAAACATGACTGGAACAAGCACATGGAGCTTTTTGCTCAGGTGTTCCCCTTCCTTTCTTTCTCCGAAACGTTTTTAGTGTGATCAGCAAGGAACAGATTTTTTTATCTTTATTACTTCCATCTCTAATTTGATTGATCCCATTGGTTTTTTCAGCTGCAGAAAATAAATATTTCACAGGGTTCTCTGTATCGCTGTAGGGTCACAAAGGGAGAACCTACCTGCTTACAGCCTTCCAGAAAGATTTAATAGAGGAGAGAGAAAATGCACGTGGACCTGCCTACACAGAGATCCTGTACATACACTAATTGTCTTTGTTCACATTGCCATAGCAGGATAGAAGAAAAAGAGTTATTTTTCTGTCATGTCTGTAAGTTAAATCAGTGAAGCCACGTGTGTCTGTGGAATCTTAGGAAGAAGAACAAGGGAGGGGAAGAAAAAAACCATTACTTTGAAATGTTTGAGAATTAAATTAACAAAACTGGTTCAGTGACAACTAATAAAGCTCTTCAGGAATGGAAAAATATCCATCAAGAGTTCACTACAATTACTAGTCACCACCATATTGAAATTTCTAGGGTGTTTTGAAGTGCAAACAATGAAAGGCAGTTGTAGGTGCCCTCCAGCACATTCCCTCACACATATTTCCCTAAGGTTTCTTTATTGACATTAAAAGTAAACCTCTTTCAAAATGAATGCAAACCGTTGAGCTGGAGGACAGCTCAATGTCATTCCTAACTTCCACACTGTATCACCTACAATGGGCGTGTTGTGCATCAGCATCTCAAAGGGTGGTTGGACAGCTCCCTTTCCCTCCTCAGCAACTCTGCTCCTGGCTGTCCAACAGGTCCTGGGGCTCTCAAAAGCTCTTCATTTCCAAGGCCTTTACTTTCTAATGGGAGAGAATCATTTGGGTTGGAAAAAAACCCTTAAGATCATCAGAGTCCAACCAGATCCAGATCATGGATGAAGACATCAAGCAGAACAGGCCTGGGGAGCACCAGTGGTGCATGGGCACCAGCTGGATCCAACCCCACTTCCCGCCCTCTGCTCCTGACTATCACCATGATATTTTCTGAAAAATCCTCTTTGCCCAGGATTTTCTCCTGGGAAGCTGAGAGGCCTCAGAAAATGAAAATAATTATCTGATTGCTTGGAATGTGGTCTGGAGATCGTTTACCAACAGGTGCATCTTTGATTGGTTCCATGTGAATTGTTTTTAATTAATGACCAATCACCATCAGCTGTGTCAGGCTCTGAGGAGTCCGTCGCGAGCTTTCATTATCATTCTTGTTCAGCCTTCTGATGTATCCTTTCTCTTTCTTTAGTATAGTTTTAGTATAGCATTTCTTTTAATATAATATCATAAAATAATAAATCAGCCTTCTGAGAACATGGAGTCAAATTCTCATCTCTCACCTCATCCTGGGGACCCTCACAACACCACACCTGACCATCCAGCCACTTTTTCACCAACGAGCTGTCCACCCATCCCAGCCACGAGCATCCAGGAGAGCTTTGAGGGAGACAGTGTCAAAGGCTTTACCCAAGTCCAGACAAGCAACACCTACAGCCTTTCCCTCATCCACTCAGTGGGACATCTTGTCATGGAATGGGATCAGACTGGACTCTTAGAGCCCTGGGCTGGCTGGGGTTGGTCCCCTGGCTGTCCTGTGTGGTGGCACTCAGGAGGATCTGCTCCATCATGTGGTGGTTTGGGCTCTCTCCTGAGCTAGGCCACATGTACCTGGGCACTTTTCCAACACGAGAGACAAACAGCAACAGAAACTGAGAAGCCTCCCGTTTCCAGCATGCTCAGTTTTTTATTTGAACAGGTTCTGAACCAAGTGTAACACAACTGCTCTGCCCTTCCCCGGGGGTAGGGAGTTAAATACTTCCTTTTGCCAAGTTTGCCATGCAAATCAGAGTGGGTTCCATCACCTTGGGAATGTATTCGGTGTCCTTGTCCTTGAATTCTGACATTCCGTGCTCTGCAGTAAATGCAGCAGGGTATTTTAGTGGAAGGAGAGACTGGGCACTGTTTCCTGAGGACTGGAGGGACCCAAACTGGTCTGAAATCATGCTCAGCTTAAAAAAAAAAAGTGAAAAAGGACATTAAAAAGGTTTTTAAAAAAGGAAAATAATAAGGGCGAAGGAGAACAGTGAGGAAAGGGATGAAGGGTGAAAAAAAGGGAGAAAAGGGCAGAAATGGAAAAGGGGAAGAGAAAATGGCGGGGCGGGGGGAGGAAGAAAGAGAAAAGGAAGAAAAGTAGAAGTGGAATGGAAAGGGAGAGGAGGGAAAAGGGAGGAGATAAAAAGGCGGAGGAAGTGAATATTCAAGTAGAATTCCAGTCAAGATAACGTAGATCTGTGCAGTTTTGGGTCTCACCTATTTTAACATTTATGTTTATCTACTTGGAGACCCTGACTGCTCTTAGGTGTAGTGTACCAGTCCCTCATCCTTTCAAAATGGGTGAACACACTAAGTCCCTGCACTGCCTGGGAGCCAAAGTGAAACATAAAGTCCTCATCAGACACCAAGGGAATCTTCCTGCTGCAAATCCAAGATATAATTTTGATAGCAGAACTCCTGCTGTATAACCTTCCAGAGAATTCAGAATCTTTCTGACTAGCCCAGCACAACTTATTGCAAGGGAGGAAATCTGTCTGGATTTTTATTATATATTTATGTATGCTAAATCTCAGGAATTCTACCTTAAGATTATTTTTGAGCCTCAGGTGTTGCATGAGCCCCATTCTGACTTCCAGCACAAACAGGAATTCCTTTCTCAGTCCTGGCAATTCCATTCACTGCTATTCAAATATATATTGTTTATGAAATGGTTTCTTCATAATTTGTCTTCCTATACACAAGCAAATACACAGACATTTATCGATTTAGCAAATGCCAAGCGTTAAAGGAAATACTCATTGATTAATTCTTTAGTGTGGCCACAAAGCAGAGTTTCAAGAGCAATTAGCTGATTCAAAGATTAAGACTTGGGAAGACAAAAGCATAATTCAAAAGAGGTGTGGCAAAAAGGAATTAATAAAACAATTCTCCCAGACTTTCATGTAGGTGGACCATGGCCAGAGGCCCCCCATTTCCACCTCCTCCTTCTCTTCCTCCTCAAAAATCCCAAAACCACAAAACCTATTCTGAAATAAAAAAATACCTTAACAGAAACCAAGACGCAGCATGTATTCATTAGCACGGTTTAACAAGACTGTCATGCGCTGCTTTTCTTTTCTTGTTAATAAAGTTTGATAGCTTTCATTTAAATTGTGTAAAAGTTAGACGATATTATAATTGGCATTTCAAGAGGATTCTTCAAAAATTAACCATAAAAACCATGAGATGAGGAGAAGGAGGCAGGGAAGTGAGAACTGTACAACTGAGTCCAGGATTTACTTTCTTCAACTCCTTCTAATTTTCTTTTTTTTCAAACTGTGGGGAGCAATGATCACACCAAAAATAAAGAAAAGTAGCAACTGGAATGTACTTGTGTGATGAAATGGTCATGGCACCATTCACTGGAATCCTATAATTCCACATGGTATTGAGGAGGTGTAAAATAATAGTGCAGACCTGACATAATTATGACAATTGCTACTTCAGTCAAGTATTAATTCTGAGGCTTCTCATGAGGCTTTTTTCTTGGTTTTTTTTTTCTTAGCAGTGAGTAATGTCCCAGACCATACAACTCCTCTGTCTCCATCACCTCTTTAAATCAAAACTGCTGTTAGGACACAGTTTATATTTAGAAGTAATAATGTATA
>NW_005054326.1:3670814-3686628 GCF_000277835.1 Geospiza fortis | reverse complement strand
GAGTGTTCCCTACAATCATGCTTGCCTGGGCAAAGTACCTTAATGCAATAGAGCTACGTGAAATTCTTGTGCTACGTGTTGCTTGAAAGTCTTTTTTTTTTTCAGCATAGGAAAGATGGCATGTGTAGATAGTTATTTTTCAAGCTTCCCTCATTAAGACACCAAAAGTCAGTTGGAAATGGTTTACCTCCCCTTCCTCACCATCTGTTATCTAAGCATTTCACCTAAACTCCAGGAGTCTGAGGGGTAGTGCTGGAAAATTCCCCTCTGCTTGAAGGTGTAGATTTCACCCTCTGCCAAATAAAATTTTAAAAATAGTGCTTTTTTAAAAATCAGCTTCACCCTGTACATCTGGATTGAGGATCTTGGCAGAAACTTCATTGGGATGCAGAATTCTAGTAGCCTGCTATTGCATTCACAGCAGCTGGATTGCAGACCCTCATTTGGAGTTACAATGTTATGCTGTAAAGGCAAATGCTTATTTGGGTTTGGTTACAGCCCTTCAGCTTTCACAACATCTGTCCCCACCCACACAGGGCCAGTTTCATCTTACAAAAGTGGGGGTAAGCCCTGTTACCTGTATCCTTGTGTCAGGAGACATTTACAGGACCTACATTTCCAGACTCTGTCCTGGCAATGATCCTTTTAGATGAATTCCTGTCCCCTTCAGGGCTTAACTTCAGCAAGCTGCTTGTCATTTCTCAGACAGTTCCCCTTCCAGCCAGCCCTGGTCCTTGGCATCACTGCTCCTCTGTGGTCCTTGGAGCACCCCACACTCTCAGCACTCAGTGCTCAGCATGAGCAGAGAGCACAGTCCTGCAGCGTGGGGACCCTGTTTAATATGGCACAGCAATCCCTTCTGATCTCACCAGCACTTTCTTAACAAGGGGCCCTTCAGCACTCAAAAAGAAAATAATAAAAAAAAAATCCCGCCAAACATTAAAAGCAAACAAACAAACAACTTCCTTGAAATTTTAAGGCTCACTTAGTGGTGGTGACAGATGTGGGATTGACAGCGCTGGAGAAGACAGCTTTCAGTGGTGCATGCACGGGTCCTGCTGGGGCACTGATAGTCCTTTCTGCCTCCTGTGCCACCCCCAGACCTCCCCTCATGAATGCAACACGGTGCTGAAGCCATCACCTGGAGGGACCACCTTGAAGGACAGTGTAATCCCCATGCCAAATTAATGCTAAGGTTCCTGGCTGACACTGCCAAGAGAGGTGCCAGTCCTGATGGTCTTTTTAATGTAGATACCCGCCACCCACTGAGAGCCAGACTGAGAGACCATCAATTCATAAATTTATTCTATTTATTTTATGACATCACATCAATTAAACTTCTATTCCAAAACCTCGGGTTGTAGCTGAAAATACCTCTAGGCAATACCTTCACATTTAAATTAAAAAAATATCTCACTTCATCTGGCTTCTTCTGTTCCTCCTTCCCCCTCATTGTGGCTCGGAAATGACATACAACAGATGAAGGAGTATGGAAACAAACTGAAAATCACCATTTGAGACATTATCCCAGCAGGTGTGCATGTTTTTCTTGGAACTTATGAGAAGCAGTAAATATTGCAAACTCACCTCTGCCCATCTTGCTGCAAACAGTGGCCAGCTTATAAACACCATCCCATTGCCACTGGTGGCCATGGACATGGCCATCAGAACGCACTGTGGGAGACTCTAAAGAGCTAACACCTTCTAGTATTGCTTCCCATTGATGCTTAAAGTTTTTCATTAAAGTTTTGGGTTTTTTCAAAAATTTTCTCTGTTTGAATTAGCCAGCAGCAGAGCAAATCTCATGGAAAAGTAATGGTTTGGGGCCCTTTCAATTCAGATGCGAATCACTTGGCCTAAAAAAGCAGCCTGTCACTGCTGAATTTCATTACTCATTTCCTGTCATTAAATTAAATGAGATTAATAAATAGAAACTGAAAGACAGTTGGCCAAATTCAGCCTCCAGTGAAACTCATCCCCAGACAAAGCTGTGAAGGGAGCCCAGTCATTCACTGTATGTGCTGTGCGGCGTTTCTTGCACCTTTTGGAGATGTTCAAGCTGAGTGGGATTGCTTTTCCTAATCTTCCCTCTTAATTCCATTTGTCTCAGGTAGGCATCCCAGCCTGACAGAAAGCACTGCTGGACACCAGACAGGTTTTGAAATAAATGGGAAGAAAATCCAGCCCCACAGCAGAGGGAGACTGATTAATGACGTTTCAATGAGACCCTAATGCACCAGAGGGGAGAAAACATCCACAAAGAGAAGCCCCAAGCAGCCTACACAGCCTTTGAGGCTCTTTTCTCTGCCAGGGGATGCTGTTCCCCACATCCCATTAGTGCCCATCCCTCTGTGGTGCTGAGCTGAAGCTGTCCCCCACACTCTGTGAGATGAGAACCATTTGCTTGAGCAAAGGGAGTGAGCGAGAAAAGCTGAAAGAGGAATCAAAATCAGGCTGCAGTTGCCACTTTGCCCCAGATCTGGTCCTGTAGTGCCTGGGCATGGTGAGACAGACGAGACTGTTATTGTAGTGGGAGCTGGCAGCAGCCCCTGGATGGAAGTTGCTCAATGCTTTCCATCCTAAGATTCTTTCAATCCATTTTCGAATAACGTGAACACCTCCATTGTTTGTCTTTGAAACCTGGCACAAGTGGGGATTGCCCCAGGGCCAGTGTCATGCCTTTCACTGGTACTGTTAATAAATTCAAATTTGGACAAATAACAGAGGTGTTGAAAATCATCATTTTTTTCCTCTGTATTTTCCAGAACCCAGAGTTATTTTGGCAAGTAGCAAACACCCCCAGAGATTTGCTGTGTCTGCCTTCGTGCTGCACCCTGAACATCTCCATGCATGGCAATGCTTGGGCTGGTAGAGGCAAAATCCCTCTGCCAGTCCACCAAGGGGACTGGGTGTAATAGGCACAGGATTACAACAGCAAGTGTGGGGTCATGGAATGGTGGCAGGAAACAAGGAAGGAAGAGCAAGTCACTGGGATGAGGTGTCTGGAGTGTGGGAGCTGTTGACAAAGAAAAGAGAGTTGAATGAAAGGAAGAGGGAGGGTTACAAGCAGATATGTAATAAAGACATCACTTAAAAGTAAAATTAAGAACTAGATCTCGCTGTACATCTCCCTCAAATGTCCAGCTCACACAGGGAATGATGTTTTGTACTGAACTGGATGACCTTTTCCTGTCTCATGACACTCAGTTGAAAATTGCTTGCATTGTTAGGCCTGCAGGTCACTTGTTATCAATGGGGAATGATAAATGACTGTTTAGAGTAGAGCTTTTTTTTTGTGACATCTATTAATTAAATGCACGTAACTAATGAGAAATTGCATGCATATAGCTAATGAGAGAAGGCTGCGGTTTTAGCTGTATGGCTTCCACAGGTGGAGAACCAACAAATTCACATTTGCCTTCTGTAAGTCAAGGTATTGCAGACCTCAGTGGCAGGAAAACATTACTATTTTGTCACAGGAACCCTGTGTCCATCTGGAAAATGAGGCAGCTCCTGGTTCCCCTGAAGATGTGACAACCTGAACTAAATACACCAAATTAATCTGGACCTAATGCACAAAGTGTTGGAAAAAAATGGTGGGGGAAAAGGAAGGGAAAGCCAGCACACCTCCTAAGGTCAGGCACACGGTCATAGTTCATTTATTTCTGTGCTGAGGACCTTCAGAGCAGCAACAGAGAGTGAGTGATGGGAAGCAAGTGAGCAGCACAAGGTTACCAGAAATCAGTGAATGGAGATTCTGAGAAATCAGTGAACTGAGGCCCTGCTGCTGCTGGAAGGTGGAAGCAACAGCGAACCCACAAGGCATCAGGATGCAGGGGACAGGAAAACGCAATTCCCATGGTTTCTGTGTCATCTCAAGACCCATTTGTGTAAAAATCTCCAACTCAGCACATTGGAGCAGCAGATATTCAAAGGCCACCTTGAGAGGACTTCTGAACTTCCATGATCCATCTAACTAAAGGGAAGAATTTGGCAAAGAAGGGTCTGGAAATTAAAAATTCCCATTCTGGCTGAGACTATTAGGATTACCTCTGGGATTATTGTTTACTGACTTTCCAGCAATGCCTGTAGATTAATTATTTCAAGACAATGCTCCAATCTTTTTTCCCAAGAAGCCCTAATAATGTAACCTTCCTTAACTACTCTTTTGATCCATATATACCAATAAAAGGCTACACAAAGATTTGAGGAGGTAGAGGAAAGCTCTTTTGATACCTCAAATTCCACAGTTCCCATAGGCAAAAATAATGTTCATTTCCCACTCAAACTTCTCTCAAGGTACTGCATTTAATTTTGCTGCAGCTTTTGAAGGGTGTTATGTTCTCTTCCTGTGTGCATTTTCATGAAATATTATGGAATACTGATGTGCAGTGTTGAAACGTTTTTTGATACCATCCTGTGTTAACAATTAGTAAAGTTATAGTATCTGGAGGTAATCAAAGGTAGAGGCATCTAATAGAAGTCATTCCCTGGGCTTTAAAGCAAACTCATGTTAAGATCTCCAAGTTATGTTTTAAGTCTGTATGATGTTTGGGAAGGCCCCTGAAGGAAGATGCTCCATAAGGAAGAAAAATCATTGTGAGGTGTAGGTGTTCTTACAGGATAAATTTTTCTTCAAGAATAGAACATAAAATGTAATTCTTGTAGAATTGTGTACAAAAAAATTTTTAAAAACCTGCACACACTTTGTTAAAACACCCATTAATCACAGTTTCACAGTCTAACAAGACAGTAATTTTTTTTTAATTTTTAATTAATAGTTTCCTACTTTCCATTTAGCAGTCAGAGCACAGCGGGAGAACTGAATCAGTAACGACATGGAAATAATGCTCAAATAAATATATTTAACTTTAAGGAAAGGGCTTGTTCATGTCTGCACTAAAAGGAGAATGATTAATACTTCAGCTATTGTTTGAATACCTAAAGGGCATCAACTACTATTTTCCCATTAAAGCTAGCACTGACTCAGCGTGTGGTTGCATGAGGTGTTTCTTTTTGGATGTGTCAACTGAAAAGGAGCCTGATGCAACTGCAGCCCAGCTCTGAAGTCAGAGCAAATGGAAAGAGGCACGTAGTCAGGGCCTGGTGGTGCTGAGAAAAATATGGTAAAAATACGTTTATTTTTCTGTCAGCCTGCTTCGCCATTAAATGCCAGTTTGGTTTTAAAGTTTTATTATTTAATCCTGCACTACAGTCACACCTGTTAGTCTTCTCACTCCCCAGTGCTGTGCACCACTAGGTGTGTGGCACCCTGGGAGAAAGCAGGAAAACCTCACAATGGATGCTTTCTAGGTGCAGACGTGCAGTTTACACAAGCACAGTTTAGCATTTCGGATCGTAAAAGTTCATTTCAAGTGGACTGACTGAGAGAAAGGACTTTCAGCTCCCTCCAGTACGCATTGGTTGCTGTGGTGAATGTTTCTTTACCACAAGGTGCAGTCCCAGACATGAGGTTTCATAACCTTTTGCCAACCCTTTCTCACTAACCAGATCAGTCCTGGGCCCTCTCCTTCTCTACACATTTTTAATCTTTAATTTTCTGTTGCTTAAAACTTTCCCAAACAAACCCACTTCAGGAAGAAACAGCCTGTGCCCACTTTCTACCACGAGAGAATTTCCTCCCTAGCTGGGTTTCTATCTGAGCAAATCTCATTTATGTGTATCTGCACTCTGAACTCATACACCTCCCATCCATTCCAAGGAAGGTCTTGCACTCACACAGCTAAAAATCACCACCCAAGGTGCCCCTTTGGCATGTGGACACCTGGAAAGGCTCCTGAGTCTCCTGCTGATGTGATTAATGGCATCAAATGACAGCATTGCTGCTGCAGTTATAGCTGCAGATTTCAAAGGGCATCTCATGGAGGTGGTGTAACAGATTTCCACCCTAAAGAGACAGAAGCTGGGAATAAAAGCATAGCATGAATTGAGCAATATGTGAAGTTTTGTCAGATTCTCAAAAGTGGAGTGAGCATAAATACCATACCTTGATTGTTTACCTCCAGGAGGTCCTTCCTAGACAGAAGAGTTTCCTGTTACATCCCAGAACTGCCTATTGCTTGCAAATAGATCTATAGATAAACATATATAATGTTTGTAACAAGTATAAGCATATGTACACATATCTCCATATACACTATATACATGCAAAATACATAATAAACATATTTTTTATATTACATTTAAAGCACAGCCCATCTAGACACACGTATATATGACAAATCACACTTTCTTTTCCTGTGTAACAGTCCCATAAATGCAGAGGATTAGGACTGAGCACCCTGAAGCAGGGGATTCCATTCCATGCCCAGATGTCTCTGTGATAAGTGGGCTTCTCAAGAAAGCTGAGCTTTTCCCCCAGCAAGAGACAGATTAAAATGCTGAACATGGCTTTTTTGTCTCTAGCCAGACCACAAAACCCTTTCTCAAGGAAGAATGACCTCATATTTTATTAACCCCAGCACAAAGCCAGTGAGCTCACACACGCACACATACATACACATATATATGCAACCACACACCCAAGAAAAAAACTGAAAGACAGACTTTTAAAAACAGGACTTCCAAGGAAATGTTAGTAAACACAGATTTTGGAATCTAAGTTCCTTATAAAGGTAATGCCTGACAATGGTCCTTCAAGAGCTTTGAAAAACACAGGAGGAATTTGCAGACATATTTTATACTTTTCCATTTCCTTTGCTTTCTCTTCTTTGGATCTAACAGGCAAATAAGTAAAAAATACATATTTTTCTTCTTATTGGATTACTTAGAGGGGAAAAGCAATTTGAGATTTTCTTTATAAATACTCCCAAAGGAAAGAATACATAGAAATTCTGTGGGACCAGAAGCACTAAAGCTGCACACAAACCCTGCAGAACAGCAGTGGAGTAGCTGGATATTGCCACAGAAATGAAATCCTATAAAAGTGTGAGGAAAAGCAAGCTGAGTTCTGCATATTCTTTCAAGGTGTATTTGCACCCTTCAGAATAGTTTCCTAATTCTGATTGTCCTTTGATAATTATGGCACAGTAAAAGTGGAAAAGATGCAGAGATGCAGGGCATAACTCTGCTGAGAAAAACAACTTAAATAAAGAGAAGCTTGCACAGGAAAATAAAAGAAAAGGACTACAACTTCCCTGCTGGAAAAAGAGATGACAGAAGAGAAATATAATAGCATCTATAAAATTCTGAATGGCACAGAGAAGATGAGCAGAAAACTACTGTTCCCTTTTTCTCATGACATGAAACATGAGGGAGAATTCTGTTCCCTCTATATAAAAAACAAACAAAAGGAAGTACTTTTTCGCACTACATAATAATTAAACTGTGGAAGTCAACCACAGGATGTTGTGGAGGCCAGCACTTTAACCAAGTCCAGAAAATGTTTGAGTAGAAGTCAGGAAAAATAAGTTTTATTGGTGGTGCAATGCATCTACCAGTCCCTCTCTAAATCAGCAATTATTGAGACAGCAGAATTTAAATGGGAGATGACTCACTTTATATTAATGTCTGTGTCTGCTGTTGGGTCCTGCCACAGGAAATCCAAAGGTTTAGCTACACCTTGGTGCTGCACCTTGATTCTGATTGAACAGGATGATTTACAGGCTCTTTGAAGATTTTAAGTGGCACAGTTGGTGTACGTGTAGGTCCTATGAAATAATGTGCCTACACAGAGAGCTACCACATTTGCCTTCTATTTTAATGAGAATGTAATACCCTCAAATCAGTGCAGAGATGAAGGGAGCATACATGTTAACATGAAACCAGCAACATTCATATGAGACAGGGTCATTTTTCCCCTTAGTGCATACCCAGTCTCACAGCTGGCTTTCTTTTGGCCCGTGTTCCCATTTTAGTGTGTGACTGCTCATTTTAAAGGGAGTTCTTGTAGGCATATGCTCAGTGTGGTCTCTAGCATTGATTTCATAACCATAGCATCATCAACAAGTTGTTTTTTATGAAATTGAGGAATATGTAGTGAAGGGGGGACTGTGTGATTTCAATGTTCATTGATGAAGCTGACGCTGCTTGAGGCCAGGCAAGCATCAGAAGTTTTCCATGTAGTCCTGCAAATGCCTTTCAGTCCTTAGGCAGGTTCCAGCCCTTTCAATATTTTAGCCCCTGCTGTGCTTGATTCTGAAGCAGAACAGCTCAGCTGTCCTTACCTTGAGCACGTGGGTCTCCCTCTCCTGGGATGTTTGTGCTCCCAGTGTGCTCTGTCTTCTGCTGGGTCCAGCGCACAGCTCTGGCTTCCAGCACAGTTTCTGTTCCTCTTCTCCCCCTTCCTCCAAAGTATGGATTTTGTAGCACCTGTATCTGTGGAAACCCATGTCTACTTCATGTATCCTTGTTGTTCATTAGGTATCAAGGTTAAGAAACCAAATTCCTGTAATCCTACACAGGATGTTAGCCTGACTCTGGGGAGATGAAAAGCCAGCCAGGGCACAACTGAAAGGGCCAATGTCCCAAACTCATGGTTCATTCCCAAGACATCCTACTGCAGTTTTCATAGGATTCCCATAGATTTTCAAGGATCAGCATTATTTCTGGAGTGCAGGCTACCTAAGCAAGGATTCTATATGAAAACTGGGAGTGATAAGTGGTAATTTTTAAGTTGGGTTCCTTTGAATTTCTGGAAGCAGACCTTGTTTATGATCTTCTCATTTGCATTGTTCCTTGAAATGCTGGGAAGTTTTCTGCCAGCCTGTAATCCATAGTAGCTGCTCATATTTAAAACCTGTCACACTCCTGACATGTTGGGAAGTATCTCAGCCCAGTATAATATTTGGCTTTCAAATTTTTATTTTGCAACAAGAGGACCAACAGTCTCGATCAGCAAGAGCAACTTTGGTTATTAGAGTTTGGACACGAACTTGGCTTGCTAATGCCAGAGAAGTACAAGAGCCTTCTTTCATGCTCTTAATGAAATCATTAATTATGTCAGCAGCTCAAACGATACATCTCCAAACACTTTACATTACCTTGCAAAAGGGTAGTCACATAGAAATTGGAGGGGAAAAAATATTCTTAACTTCTAAATTCATAAATTCTAATAATAAATAGATTTCTGGTTCCAGGCATTTGCACAATCAGTTTCTCTGATCCTCCCTCCTATTCTGTCATACTGTGTCTGAGGATTCTGTTATTGCTTGTGGGAAAAAAAATGAAACTGAACAATATATCCATATACTGTTGCCTATTTGCAACCTAAATAAACTTCCTGAGCCTGAAAATTTGGCATGCATCTGATTAGCAAAGAAACCATCTCAATAGACCTCTTTCTTTATAGCTAAGAATTTGCTGTACCTTACTGTGACCCTTGCTATATTACCTATCATTACTAAATAGCTGTTTTGATTAAATAATCAACTTGTTGACAATGTTATAAATAACAATTAAATTATTTATCTTTCAGGACTTAAGTAGACACAGCTTCATGCTTTAAAACAGCCTCCATTACATAAATGAGCTTTTATAGATGATAAATAAAACCAGATTCCAACTGCTAAAGTCAAACGAAGTCTCGGGGAAAACTGTTTCCAATCACAGAGCTACAATAATGATGTCTGTGCTGTAGTACACTTGGGGAGACAGAGAACTTTTGGAGTAAAGCAAAGACTGACATTCAGATTGATTTTGTTAATTTTCCACATAAAATATAAAATTAAATTTTTCGTTCTAATAAGTCCAGCTCCCCTGTTACTGATTGTTTCAGTAAGCAGTCATTCATTCTCTTTCTCACACCATTGAAGCTCATCTGTTCTGTGGTGGTATAAGTAGAAAAAAAACACAGTAGGATGGAAAAGATAGCAAAATTAAAAATATAATATAAATACATCAAATTCATATTTTCTTTATGACCAAGCACTGTGTTCACATGACTTGTCAGAAGATCATGAAACCTACAGTGAAAAACCTGTGAAAGAGGCTGGGATAAAAGTCCCAGGATTCCTTCACACAGCAGTGATTTCATGGAACTTTGTACATGGAAATTTTGGGACTTAAAGGTGTGATTACATTGTCTATAATGTGCTTCCAACAAGCCCTGGAAACAATGAGAGAAATTCAGAAAAACTTCATCTATATGTCCCCATGCCAATATTACTGGGGAACCTCCCAGTACTGAGGGTGGATTAAGCAATCACCTTTAAAAGGGATTTGAGAGAATGGTTTCAGGTCAGTGAACTGGCTGATGTGGTTTGGTTCTTTGGAGAAACTTGAAAGACTTGGTACCTTGTGTGGATTACTTCAGCAGGTAATGTAAAGCTTGAGATGTTTCTAAAATACCTCTGATAACAGAGGGGTGTGATTGAACTGTACACAAAAATAAAAAAGTCAGCATGGAAAAGCTTGGGAATCAGGGTATAAACAGAAACATCCACAAAGGGCATTAATAGACTTGAGAGATTAAAAAAAAAAGGCAGAGAAAATACCAACTTTTCATACTAAGGTTAAAGTTCATGAACAGGAAGACTCAAATACGCTGTGTTGTAACCCAGTTGTAGCTGATTGATGTTCATATAAGAGTTACAGTTCCAGCAGAATGACTTACCTGTGAACTTTGCACTTGGCAAAATATTTCTGTCCTACACCAATGGGATGAAATAAGACAGAAAAAGTCACAACATTTTTTTAAACGTGCTGTAGTTCTTCCTGTCTTTAAGTAAGCCATACTTGACAACATTCCCGTTTCTTTCCCTCTGCAAAGGAGGTTGTGTGACTTTTGCAACACCAAAGGAAACAAAACAAAACAAGCCCTAGGATTCTTCTCACTAATACTATTCACAGCTGTCTCTGGTTTGACTTCTAGCCTCATCTTTTGGCTAATGCAGCTCTCAGATAAGTTTCCAACCCCTTTCTCTTGGCTAAATCCCAAACCTCCTCCTCCATCCACATGCTCATAAAAGGCTCATTTCTTCTGTTCAGCAACACCCTGTTTAAATTTCACTTTGCACTGGGCACTGAGTTTCATTACATTCCTATACCTGTCGATTTAGAAGTATATCCAGATGATCTTTTCTCCTTTCCCACTTTCCTTTCCTTGGGTTTTTCTTTTTACTGTGCTGTCACAACCCTTCCTTTGGGATTGTTGTGTCTTTGCATTACTACAAGAGATAAAAACTTCGCTGTGGACTGAGACCCACAGTACAAGGCAGAGAACCTTTATTCATTCTCAAACTGCCTTTAGAATGATGATACAGGAAACTGCCTCTGTCCAGTTCCATCCTTCATTCCATCTCTCATTTGTATGGTCTTGAACTTCAGCTTAGCATGGTTAAAATCTCAGCAGAGCTCCAAATCCACACACTATTTTTGTTCTTTCTCCCTGTTGATAAAAGTCTTATCAAACACACAGTCTCTTGGGTGATGGTTCTGGACTTTCATTTTGGTGGTGGGGAAAGGGGGTTTGAGGCATCTTTTTCTTTCAACACTTGTTCTATGCTCAAATATTTTTCTCTTTCAACATCTTCAGGAGATATTTTGAGCACAAAAGCTTTCATCAGGATGCTTCATCCCTAAATCTTAACCCTCAGCCACTGCAAACTATTCATCAACTGGTCTGTTAAAGGAATTGTCCAAATCCCTGTCTGGTCAACCACATCAATCCTTGTACCCCTTATACCATTAAAACATTTCCATGCACATCTTTAAATTTCACCTGAAGCTTTACCTGCCTTGATTCACAGACAGCAGGCTGGACTGATACAAAGCTGGCTGAAATGGACTTGGGATTATTGTTATTCCTTTTTGCTTGTTTTGTTCCCATGTTGCAACTTGTCCTTAAAGTGGCTTGTTAAGCAGAAGGTATTTTTGTAGCCCAGGACTCCCCACAGCACCAAGTGCAGCAGTCCTTTGGCTCACAGGCAGCCTGGAGATATTTTATATTGTGCAAAACTCTGTAGAATATACAGGGGATCTCAGAGGCTTGGCAAAACTTAACAAGACTGTCTTAGTTCAGCTTCTGTGTGTTTATGGAGTAAGGCCCTAAAGTTTAACAAATGTGTTGTTTTGTGCATTCTTACACTCATATTTTTTTTATTGTCAGTAAATGTATTTTGAGGCATAACAAGTAAACAGCTTATACAAGCCTGAGCCTGAAGCTGAGCACCTGCACCTCGAATAAGATCATTGTTTGAGTAAGATTTAAATAATTTAGTACAAATTGGCTTTCCTATAGGTGTTGACAAGCACATCATCACTAGTTACTAATGAGTGCAGGATTCCAGAGGCCTGCACAGATATCACCCTCCTCCTCCTCCGACTGCGCATGTGTCCCTCGAAACAAAGAATTTCACAAACAAGCACCTGGAGACCTTGATTAAAAACCACCTGCTCTGAAGCTCTTGGGAAGACAGATTGCACAGTGTGCAGGTGGCCTCCACAGCACAGCTTGCTGATGTTTCTGATAGCTGGAGTCACTGAAATAAAGCTTGCTTCCCTTCCTCCCACACACATACCCAGCCCTTTGTGCTGCTTGGCCTCCTGAAAGGAGTTTATGAGTGTGCCCTCAAAGGGTCTGACACAGCCTGGCTGCAACGACAGGCCTGATGAGCCTAACAAACCCTGCCTTTGTGACAGGACAGGCCTCTCTTATCACTGATCAGCTTTCAGCCTGATACTGCAAAAATAGTGATATTTGGTGAAAAGAGGACAAAAGCATCCCAGGGATAACCAGTGATAAGCAGCCATTTGAGAAGCTTCACCACCTGTTGTGCAATTTCTCCCTGTTCATTCCTGTGCCTCTATGGATGATTAATGAAAAGGCATACAGACGCAATGAGATCTGACATCCCTCTCCCTGAGTCCTACAGGCTCTTTATACAAATGGGATGCCTCCACTTTAATGTCATTTTTCTCTTGGCACAAAGTTCTTGTGGGAGTTTTGGGGCTGTACTTTCAAAGATGGAACACAAGAAAGTGATGGGGAGCTCTGCTGGGTCTGAGCTCACATGAGGAATTTCTGCAGTGCCTTGGATCTGAAAGATTCTCTGAAAAGGCCTGGAACAGCCTCACACCCTGAATGAATCAACTCCTTTTGGGAAAGCCCAGGAGCATTTTCTGTCTGTGTGTAAGCATCATTTCAAAACTGATACATCACTCAGAGCTGAAGCAAGGGGCTCATCACATTTCCATGCCCAGCTACAGCCCTTTGCCAAAAGCAATGTGAAGCAGAGACCTCGGGATCCTTTAGGTCTGCTTGCCCTACTGCAGAGACAAAGCTTATCCAGAGGGCAATTCCAGCTAGTCAGACAGCAAGGGCAACACTTCCACAGGACAAAGATGGGAGACCAACCTAAAGATGGTGTTTCTAACCTGGTAGCCTGAAAAGCTGTTGAGAAACCCAAATATTTCCAATAGAATAGAATGCAAGCCCTTGCTGTTATTCTGATCTGCAGGTTGAAGTGATGCTATGGCCTGCTGATGCCAAGGTGTGTGCTACAGCCTTGGACCTCAGTTCCTGGCAGCACAGCCACCTCCAGCTCCCTGCTGGGGCTGTCCTCAGGCTGCTCTAAGCACAGCTGGCTTTGTTTCCACACGTTGTGTGGGGCCAGCCCTGAGTCATGCAGGAAAAACTCCCGGCTGTCACTCCCTCACCTGCCAGCTCCAGAACCCACATTAGACTCAAGGTGTCTCAAGGGCTTGGGAAATCAATAAGAGCTGTAGAACCCAGGAATTCTGCCTGTAAACATCCAGTCCTGCCCAGAGCCAGAACTCTTTTGGGCACTTTTACTCTTCCATCTCCCACAGCCACTGAAATTTTGTCAAGGATCTGGCAAAAATAGTCTAAATTCCTAACAAACAGAAAACAGCTTCTTGAGAGCACTATTTCTAAGTCAGATCGAACACACAGAGTAATATTTCTAGTTTTAAGAGAGATGAAATCTGGAGATGAAGGAGCAATTAACTTAATCTCAGTGTAAGGCAAGTTGTTATAAGAAACATTTTCCTTATCTTGAGATAAACAAATAATAGCTAATAGCTTTTATAGCTTATCCTTACTTATTTCTTCAGGTTAATTGAATTTCAAATTTGATAATTAGTAGATTTAGAACCCTAACCTGCAAGGGTTAATTGAAACTCCTAAAAGACATGCTTGCTCACATCTCCTGCTGTCCAAGCTTATTATACATTGTGTCATGGGCAACTCTCCAGGCTACATTTCACTGTGCAAGGCCTGATTAAAGCGAGTGAGGTGGTCATTCCACTTTGCTTATTGCAGCCTAGAGTTCACAACCTATGGGACATCGTGTCTGGAAAAGAAACCACACTGAGATTAAAGGACATTCCATACTTAGAGAAGGGATGGCCATATAAGATGCTGACCACCATCCAAATGAAGTGCACAAAGAGAAGCAGTCTGGCTTCAATGAGAGCTGGACCGGATCCCATGACTTCTGGGAAGAGGTTAAAGATGCAGCTTGTTCAGTGGGAGTTAGGGATATGAGAACAGATAATTAATGTGGTGTGAAAGGAGAGAATACAGGATCATTTTACTTGCATAGGAGCAAAGGAAGGAAGAAAGCACATCTGAGTCAAAGCAGAGGATGCACCTAACAGTTGCAGTCATCTCTACTTTTTAAAGCAAGAAGCAGAAAAACTCCTGGAAGCAGACGGGAGATTACAAAAAAATAATTAGGTTAACAAAACCAAAATGCATAAACCGAAGATATGTACTTCAGAAATGTTAGCTAATAAAGGCTATGCTCAAGATAGAGCTTGTGATGGTGCCTTTTTGCCCAGAATCACAGGCATGACTTCAGGCTTCACAAAAACCTGTTCTCTCCATCAGTGTGGAAAGGCAGCCTGTCTTCTTAGCTGGGAAGTCAAATGAGACTAGATGATCCAAACTACAACTTTCTCTTGTGCTCCAGAAGCTAAAGGAATAGAAATGATTGAGCAAAACCATATCCAAGGAAAATACCCCTCAACTCTACTAGTCCTGTGTGGCTATGGGAAAGACATAGCCCTTTTGCCCAAATAATGTGCAAAGATAAAGATAATAAAGATGATAAAGATAAAGATAGATAAACAAAGTATGTCTTAACCACACCAGCCCTGTGTGCCACCAGAAAAGGAGACTTTTTCTTAGCTCACCCCTTCTTTTCTCAGCTTTCAATTCCTTTCCATTGTCGTATGATGGCTGGCTGGACTTCTCCTTGTTTAACCAAAAAAATTCCAAGAATAACTTCTCAGAATAACTGTTAGGTGGGATTTTTTTCCTTTATTAAGCATTCAGTTTTCACCCATTGGAAAGTATCAATTCATCACAAATGTAATCAGGAATGGTTTTAGGTCTGGGATGGGAAGGAACTGAGAGAAACTGAGAGTCCAGGAATTAGGACTCTGAATCAGAGAAAGGGAGGACTTGACCTCTGGTGTGCCACAGCCCAGATGAGTACATTAACCACTAAGCTATTCCAAGGCAGGAGGTGAGTCTGTCTCGTCTCAGAAAAGTGTCTGAAGGGATGGATTTTGTTCCAGCATAGCACAAAAACAAATTGCAAATCTTTCCCCCCCACCTCTTCTTTAAATTGAATTCTTGTTCTCCAGCCAGCCCAGCTTGGTATTAGTTTCGTGTGAGTTAAACAGACCAGACACGTTTCTTCCTGTTGGTATTTGATAGATATTCAGTAAAAGGGAAAAAAAAAAGAAAAAGAAAAAAGAAAAAAAGTTCAGTCTGGGTTTAGATACGCTTCAAGCTGAAGTCAAGCCCAGAGAGGGAATGTCGGAGCTCCAGGCCATGGCCGCACCACCATGGACAGCGCCCTGGGGCTGGAGCCGGGCCACGCTC
>NW_005054326.1:3667333-3670804 GCF_000277835.1 Geospiza fortis | reverse complement strand
TGCTGCCCCGGGGATTCATCGCCGCCTCCTCGCCCTCAAAGCTGAAAATTGCTCCTCTCGCTGTCTGCCGGATTCTAGGAACCAGACGGAAGATTTGGCAAAGCTCTCCTCCTCAGTTCCTTTCAGCTTTTTTTTGTGTGTGTTTTTGTTTTACCCCCTCCCGGCCCCGCCCGCCCTTTCTCGAGCGCATTAAATTGAATGCATATTGTCTAAATAAACGTTGCCTTGTGTCAATAGGTGGGCTGGGGAGCCCCGGCCGCCCCTCGGGTGCGAGAGGCGGCTCTGCTCAGCCCCTCTATCACTGTTTAATAAAGGACATTACTGTGCTCGCTTGGAGCACCACGGAACGTCTGGGGCTTGCTGATGGGGAGGGGAAAAGCGCGTTTCTCCTTCTCCCCGAGCAATCCTGTCACCCAATGCGAAGATGACACCATGTCAGACGTGGAAGAAGGAGTTTCTCATTCCCGACGGAGAGCACCCGTCATGAGCGCTGCAGAGCACAGCAGGGCTGGAATGAGTTGTGTGCTAGAAAGTCTGCCCCAATCTGCGAGCAGCCGTGCTTGCTACCAATTGCACCGCAGCCTTGTCCTCAAGCCCACCCTGGGAGCCTCGGGAAAATATTCTGGGGCTTCGCACCTCGCCTGCAGAGAGCCGCGCTCGCTGGTTTTAACCTCGGCGGACCGGAGAGGTTGGGCAAATCAGGGGATTTCTGGTCCTCGCAGGACGAGTCCAGCAATCCCTGTGCTGGAGCTCCCTTCCCTTCCCCGCCAGGCTCTCCAGCCGTCAGCACGCCTGTGTTTTTTTGCTGAACACCATTTTTTTTTTCCACCCTGGGAAGGCTGGGGAGGTTAAACTCCCCGTCTGAACCGAAGCCCTGGACGGGTGCAACTGAGGTTAGAGAAATCCGGCAGGGGAAATGACGAAAATGCTTTATTGTGAATAAAACAAGAGGGAGGAGGGAGAGGCGGAACTTCACGGAGGTGAAGGATGGGAAGTTCGCGGAGCTGAGGATTCAGCCAGTCTCCGAGCGCCGGGCGGGGGTTTAGTCATTATTTCCCTCTTTCTCCCTGAGGCTGCAAGGGCACCTCCTCCCCTGAGAGCTGAAGCTGCCCCAGCCACTCTCTGGCTTTTGTTTCTCTCCTTGAGCGGCTTCTGGGGGCAGCCCGGTCACGCACCCGCCCTCAGCCCCTGGCCCTATTCCCCGCTCGGGAAAACCTGGGACAGGGACTTATCTTTCCAGCCAAGCTCCCAGGTCAACCTCCTCGTAAAAAAGCTGATTTATGTCTGTTTATACGTATGGAAAAAAGGAGGCAGAAGCCAAGCGCGGCATCCCTCCAAAATCTCATTGTGTTTGAGGCGGGAAGACGGCAGATAGTGGAGTCAGAAAACCTAAAATGATGAAGTTTGCCTTGTCGCGGTGGAGAGGGCTTGGTCAGAAGGGCAAGCACGGGGTTTTGCCTTACCTCTGCACGGCTGAAGCCTTTCCCGGGGCAGACAAAGCCAGGGGTTCTCCCCGCGCATCCCGGCCGCAGAAACAGCCGGCAGCAGCTCGCCTTGGCGGGGAGCCCTGCCGCCACCGGGCCCGGCAGGTGGAAACCCCGCAAAGGTGCGGGATTTTCCCTCTCCCAGACCCCGGGCCAGCCGCGCCCGGGGGCGCTCCGAGAGAGGAGCCGTGCTCGGCACAGGTGTGGGGATTGGAATCGCGCCTAAAGCCCCCAAAGCCCGTCCATCCTCTAGCCCAGCTCGTCCCTTCTCTCCCCTCCCAGGCCGGGGGACACCGGGAGCCGCCCGGGCCGGACCGGGAGATGCTGCAGGTGGAGCATCCCCCGCAGCATCCTGCGGGAAGGGAAGGTTTAAACCCCAGCTGAGGGGGCTTTTCTCCCCATCCTGCCCACGGAGGAGGGCTCAGGCTTGCGGTGAGGCTTGGGACCAGGAGTTTGCTCACGGGAAGCTGGGTTTGCTCGTTTGTGTACGTGGCAGGTGACAAGGCGCTGCTGCGCCCTCGGGGATGGCAGCCCTCGGGGTGACAGTGAGTCTCCAAAAATCCTTTGGCATTGCTCAGGTCCTGCCGGATTAGCACAGCCATAGTTGGGTTGTGTTGGGTTTTTTTCTCTTCCCTCTTCCTTTTTTTTTTTTTTCCCCAAGCCCACTGAGGCAGAGAAGAGGCAGACTCAGCCATAGGAAGGTGGTTAGTGATGTCACAAGTTTGGTCTTTTCAATAAAAGCAATGGAGAAGGGTCTCCCTCACTATATATATTAGGGGAAGCATCTGTTCTTCATAATAAAAAGAGCAGCAAGGGAGAAAAGCACCTGCTTTTAACACCCTTTATTTAGCCCTAATCTGTTACAGGCAGAATCAAAGCTCGGTAGGCTGGATTTTTGAGAAGTATTGCCTTTATTTTTTTTTTAATTTTTTATTCATTTAACTTCTTTTTTCTTTCTTTTTCTTTTTTGTTTTTTCATTTTTCTCCTTTTTAATCATAGAACATAGTTTTGGAAGCGATTGCTGAGAAGAGCAACCACTGCTGGCCAGAGTGATCTCTGAGAGGCACAGACAGCTGTAACTCAAGGAAAAGGTGAAGTGATAAATTGAGAAGAAACTTCAGGATTCTGAGTTTATAGAGGCTATTTATTTTTCCTGAGTCTGTAAAGGATGATATGTGTTGGTTTTTGGTGTGGGTTTTTTTTTTTAAGAAATCATTTCTGGGGAGAGGAAATTCTAAAAATATTTGATGGAAATTTTACTTTTAACATGAGCAATGCACCTTATGAGTTTGTGGGGGTTGTTTTCTGGGGATGTCACAATTATTTTTAATTAGCCGAAAGGGTAGTGTAAATCAAACACGCCTATTAGCTACAAGTTTTAATTTATAGCCTACCAGGCGTTCAGGGAATCTATTTACAGCATAAACGATTTAATGTTTTCAGCATGATTTCTATTTCAGCCTTTATGCTGTTTTATTTGCCTGTGTGGTGTGGAATCTGGGCTTTTAAATCGCCTCAGCAAGCGTCGCTTAACTTAACTTCAAATACCCTGTAAGTAGAAAAACGCTTTGCTTTGCACCTAAACCTTCCCGGAGCGCCTGCTTTAATTCGGGGGCAGGATGAGAAGGAGCCGGCACGCCTCAGTGTGTTTTGTTGCGGCTGGTGAGGGTGTTGGGAAAGCATTCCCTGTAAATCAGGCTGTCAGCGGCACCACCAGCTGCCCCTCCGCGGGATCCGGGAGAGCATCCCGGGATGCTGCGGGCACGGAGCTGGATCCCAGGTGTGCGCTGAACGCGGGGAGCTGGGCGAGCAGGGCATTCCCTCCGGATGGGGCTGCGGGCGAGGGGAGCGCTGCCCTGGCTCTGTCCCCGTGTCCCCCTGGAGCAGCCGGGGCAGCTCCGTGCCCCGACAAGGCTGGAGAGGCGTCACCTTCGGCTTCCACACCGGTGCGGTCCCGACATGGAAAAGTTTGGTGCCTCCAAAATT
>NW_005054326.1:3666106-3667042 GCF_000277835.1 Geospiza fortis | reverse complement strand
GCAGTCCCGGGCAGCGCTGTGGGGCATGGGCTAAAAAGCGCTCCCCGCGATGGGAGGAATCCCCGCGGCAGGGGAGACGCTGACCCGGGGGTAAACACAAAAAGGGAGAGCTGGAAGGCGAGCGAGAGAGGAGTGAGGCTGCAGAAGATGCGGAGAGCTTGCTCGGAGTGCTTGGGGTCCTGAGTGCATGTGCTGCCGGGTGTTTCCCTTTCTTCGCTCCTTTTTGGTTGCGGGCCCGGGCAGCGCTGATTCCCAGTCTCCGTTTTGGCTGTGAGTATCCCGCCCGGGCTCTCGCTCTCTCCGCACATGTTCCTAGGGCGCCATCTCTTTGCAAAACCCTCCGTCCTGCCGCAGGTCTCCCACAGGCTGCTCCGGAGCGTGTGAACATCGCGGGCTGCAGCCCAGTCCAACCTGCCGAGCCAAGCGTGCTTCCCAGCCCCTGAGCCTCCCGGGGCTGCCGCTCCTCCCAGACCGCTCGGGCTCTCCAGACCTTTGCTTGTCTCTCTCCTTGTCGCCGCTTGTCTCTCTCCTTGTCGCTGTTGGGGACCAAAAACTTTCTGGCAGCTGGAGACGTAAACCTGACCCCTTTTTTTTTTTTTTTTCTGCAGAGGTATTACTGAAAGACAGATGTGGGGATGCGTTTCCCCTCCGCCTCAGGCTGTGTGTGTGTGCTTGTGTGTCCGCGCGTGTTTACAGGGAAACGAGCAGCTGAGCTGACTTTTGGGAATCTTTCCTTATCTGCAAAGAGGGCTTCTGCTGTAACATAAAGCCCTGAGAGACAGGCTGAGCGGACTAGAACTAGGCAGGGCTCAGGGAGCCCACTGAACCCCGCTCTAACCCTGCTCAGATGAGAGCTAGATGCTTTTTGAACTAACACCGAGAGAGATCTTGCCTGCGGGCAGCGAGACACAGAGAGAGGGAGGGAGGGAGGGAAAG
>NW_005054326.1:3665859-3666054 GCF_000277835.1 Geospiza fortis | reverse complement strand
GAGTGAGCAGAGAGCTCAGAAAGTTTGTTTTTCCTTCAGAGCCTCGGAGCTGGTAGAGCCGAAGCGGGGACTCCTTGAGGACGGCGCTGGCGCATCTGTCCCTCGGGACTGACCTCTCTTTCCTCGCAGGTTTTAAGCCCCCGAGGATACAATGTTCGCTAAACTCTTCCAGCAGTGGAGTTTCGCAGTGTTCCT
>NW_005054326.1:3652628-3665830 GCF_000277835.1 Geospiza fortis | reverse complement strand
GGGGCCGTGGGGATGGAGAGATGAAGGAGGGATGGAGGGAAGGAGGGAGCCCGGGAGGCTCCGCAGCGCTGCCGGCTCTGCGCGGGGCCGGCCCGGGTCACCTGCTCCAGGTGCTCACCTGAGAGCCAGGAGGAGGCACTGGGGCAGGGAAGGGGCGCTTTGCAGCTGTCTGACCTTACAGAGCCCCGGGGGAGGCGATGTGAAAGCTCAGGGGCTTCTCTTCCCACACACCTGGGTGATTGTTGAGCAGCTGCCCACGACCCTCGCAGGGAGCATCCCGGTTTATCCAAATGCTGCGTGTGTGTTACACTGACTTACAGACACTTCATCGGCTCTGGCGTGGAGCCAGTATTGATAGGGGTAGGGGAAACACGCAGAAGTGAGGGCCATCGTGACACTGAAGTACTGAACAATTTCTTTGGACTTCTGCCACTTCAGGACAAAAAAAAATATATTCAGTCCAGTTTTTGAGTCCAGTCCAATTTTTGAGTCCAGTATCTTACTTATAGGCAGAGGCATATTTTTTGATAAATGATAGTGTAACTTAAGACAGTCTGTTCAGGAAATGACCTTTTGCTTCTTCCAAAATAATCAGCGTGGTTTATAGTAATACCCGTACACAAAGTGCAGGAGAAGGCTCTGTGCTGATGCAGGAGCAGCTGTCTCACACATCCAACTCGCTGGCTTTCTCTGGACTTGCATGAGATTTTCTAAGGAAGAAACACCTCAGTCACACTGGGGAGGGCTGTATTGTTATTCAGTTCCAAAGGAAGCCAAGTTGGAGAGAGAGGGCTGGAAAATCCGATCACAACTTACAGGGAAACATGACACAGCAAACAATTTCTGATGGGTTTCCTTGTAAATGTTTTATTACATACATAAGGACAGGAGCTCCAAATAGCATTTCCTCTGCCAGTTAAGCAACACACATAATAATAATAATAATAATAATTTTAAAAAACCCCAAACACCCAAAAGAAAAAAAATAATTACCCCAGGTGAAGCGACTTCAGACACACCTAAAGTTTGGCACCAGGCAGAGAGCTATTACAAATCTCCTACAGCAAATTGTGTAGAACATGTTATTGCTGATAATGTTACAGTGCATTATTCTCAGTCCATTAACTTTTAAATGCTTTGTACTCCTGAAAGCTGTTCTTGGGCTGCTTCTTTCTTTTGGGACCATATTATATAGAGAAATCAAACTTCAGTTTCAAAAATAAATAAAAAAAGAAAATAGTTGAAGTGCAGTTAGATGCTGTTATTTTCTTGGCTAGGAAACTCTGAACTGGATCTAAGCCAAAATTGGTTGTAAAAAAAATTATTTTTAGAGAAATACTCTTTCTCTTTTTGAAGTTAGTGTAGTTCTAGCACTTGTTTTTAAAGGTCAGGATTAGAGGTCTTCCCAACTTCCCCGTTCTGTCCTGACAGGGGGGAAGAAAAGTGTAAGCTAACCAGTGAAAACGCATTTCTCAGCTCCCTCTTTGCTCTGGCTTGTAAAACACACACAAGAAACCAGTCAGCTGTCAGTTAGTGGCATTCATGTAGTTTTGTTTGTGGGCACAGCACAAACACAGACACCACACTCAAACATGTGTCCTGTTTTAATATCACCACAAACCATTCCTAGAGTTAATGGTTAATAACTCATTTAGACTTTGAGATTTTTTTTTTCTCAGTCAAAAACTGAAGCCAGTAATGGATGAAAATACTGAAGCACATTATTACAGACATGCAAAAATAATCAAAATTACATAGGCCTGGTTCTAGAGACTTTGATGAAGTGAATATCTCATGGCAAGCAACAACAAATTGTCCCAAGAAAAGATTTCCAGACATGTTATTTGTTATAGGAGTGCTTTAGCTGCTAAAGAACTTCTGAGAAACCAGTAATGTCTCAAAATGAAATTACATATTTTTATCATCCTGTCCAGACATCGCAGCATCATGTCCCTAGATCTGTTCAAAATATTTTTCTGAAGCCTGAGATAGGTTGAGCAGATTTCCCTCCCTTTGGAATCAGTGGCAAGGGCATTCAGTCTTGCAAAATACAGAGAGCTGACTGAATCCTCCTCAGTTATTTTCCTGAATTTAGGATCAGACCCAACATGAACAGTCAAGGATAATAGCAGCTAAATAAGAGCAGCTCTCTGAGATTGAAAGTGGTAGCTTGAAGAATGTTGCCTTCTAGAAATGCTAGATATCTCAAGGAAAAAAAAAAAAAGAAGGAGGAATGTGCCTGAAAAGAGCAGCTTATCTGGAAGTCCGTGAAGTCAGGATAGTCACAAGCCATGGATTTCTGCTGCTCTCCCCATGATGAGACACTCAGCCTCATGTGTACACAGTGTACTTGGACCCAGTAATTAGTTTGGATGCTCTGGTCAAGTACAAACCATCAACATCCCTCTCTCAAAAGTGTCTGCCACATGCAAGCTTAGCATTTACTGCTCTTGGTTTGGGTACAGGATCCTTTTCCTTGGAGGAGAGGTGTGTTTTATAGAAGGATGGAAGGGACCTCTAGTGGGTCATCTTAACCCTAACAGCCTAATGTTTTTTTTCCATATTGTGGCCAATATGTGAATGCAATCATTGCAGCCTCCATTGCCTTCCTGCTCTGAGTGTGTGGGTGAGATATTGTTGATATCTCCATTATGAAGCACTTCTTACATCAGTCCTCTTGGGCAAGCCTTTCTCCATGACTTATAAACATAGGAGTTGTTTGAATAACTGAGGCAGAAAGAGGCAGGAGGTCACAGAGATATGTATCTACCACATCTTTGTTTCAAGGAGGTTTTTTTGGTCTAGAGTATACAAAGGAAGCTGGTAGGCAAAATGTAATCCTTAAGTCTGGCTGAGTAATAGAAGTCATGTGAAATGTAACACTACATAATGTTATACAATCATCTGGAATAGCAGAATGTTATTTGGGGCCAGACTTGATGCTAAATATCATACAGACATTTAAAGAGAAACCTTCCCTCTTTGGCACACCAGTCCCTCACACGTCAATCCCTGCATTATTTTGGAAATGCATACTCACTCAAGATGTAGATCTTGTAATGCTCTCTGGCTGCCTTGTGTGTACTGGAACCAAATGTTTAAGTTTCAGCTCTGTAAAATGGAATAGGCTTTCAATCAAGAGGACTTTAATAACAGGCTTTGGAGAGTCAAGATTTTGTCACAGTGGGGAAGTTGACCAAATACACATTAGAGGATTAAGGCAGCTTTGGGTTGTCTGTGATAGAAGGAATTATCCTTGGTAGTTCACAAGAGGCAGTAGGAAAGCTTTGCTCATCACATGAGACACTGGTTTACACTCCCTAAAGCACGGAGATCTCATACACTTTCTATGAACTAGGAGAGTGAAAGCAGAACTGCATTTCCCATGCAAATTTGCTGAGAAAACAGACTACTGAGGCTCAGAATGTAACCTGAGTCACACTGGACAGCCTGACAGGCAGCAGGGAGGCAGCCACACAGAGGAGCCCAGGGCGCTGGTTTTATTGGCCTACTTGCCAGTCAGGCTGACCCTAATGAGAAGGGTGTTGGAGATGGCTCTTGTTCAAAAAAACTTCTTCTGAGGCAGATCACAAGCTTGTGCTAATGGTCACAGCTGCACTGAAGGGAAAGACATGATATGGGATCAGCTGAATGCATTATCACATTGCATTTTTGCTTAGGGACATTTAGAAGAGGGGCATAAAATATTTGTCCTAAAGGATGAAGTCATCCAAAACTGATTTTGGGACACTTAAAACACAAACAATATTTGATGACATGTGTGCTTACAAGCCTCTGTACATTCAGAGCTGATTTTGAGCAAGATTTGGACAGTCATCTTCCAGTTTCATTGTGGAACAGGGGAAAGCTGCTCTTTGAATTTTGCACTGAGCAATAGAGATGTAGTGTCACTTCAATCCATCACTTGAACCCAATGCTCAAAAAGTGCAGCCCTACAAAGACAGAAATTGAAGGGGATGCTCTTAAAACAGAGCTGCTTGAATTTGCCAACTTCCAATAGCTCTACTGTTTATCAAGTCATAAACCTGAAGAGTTTGGCTGAGGAGACTGAGAAAGAGAACCTGCAGAACACTCCCAAATATTTTGCATTTTCAAATCTGGTAACATAGCAGGAGGGATGGAAGGAAGGAATATTCACTCCTAGTGATGTGTCTTCTCCCAGTTCACCTGCATGCAGAAACCACTTCTTACCCAGCTAAGTGACCAAATGATCACAGGACAAGCAAGGCAGTGAATGGAATTTCTTTGTGAGAATCCAGTCACATGCCATATCCTGATGCCAGAGGAGAGATTCCATAGCCGAACTTTGCATGCTGGAGTAGAGCAATTGGAAGGATAAACTGTATTATTGTACTCATGGGCATGTAGCTAAAATCCCAGCTTGTGCTCTGTCTGTGGTTCACAGCACAGCTGTGCATCTATTCCACTTCAAGTAAAAGCCATGTATTTTCTCACATTTTCTTTGGTTATTTATTATCCAGGTGTCATTTGTATCTCCTTTCCTCAGATGTTTAATACATTCCTTGCCAGTACAACATCTCTAAAAGACAGATAGCTACTCAGCTCCCAGTTCCTTGAAAACAAGACAGAGCTCAGTGTACCAAAAGGTCAGGATGAACTCTGCAAAAACCACTCTAACAAACCAGGATACTTTTGAAGAAGATCCAGTGAAGAGGGTTAGCATAAAATTCAAACAGCACAGCAGACAAGAAATTCGGCCCCAAAAGTTCACACTTCAAGCAATAGTAGGAGGGCATCTAAAACCATAATTAGACACAAGTGAGCAAGCAGGAAATCCATAGGAGTGGCTGAGGCTCTTTGCTGATGCTCAGATTGCCTCCTTGGATAGTTCATTATGGACTGAAGTGCCTGTGCTTTAGGCACCCAAAATAAAACATTTTTCCCTTACACTCCTGCATTTGCACTTATTTAAATGTTGGAGTAAAATGCACTTTTATGTGCTTGTTTATGTTAATGAAGCACATGACTGAGCAGAAGTAAATCACAGATGCTGTATAAACACTGCTTCCAGCTCCAACACAAGGGCTGGGTTTTCCCTCTCTTGCTGCATTATCTGACCCTTTAGTTTTCCTATCTCTGGCAAGTGCCTTCCTGCTTTTACTGCCTCAAGTGTGATATATTAAGAGTCATGATGCTTTCCTAGAACAGGGCAGTGACTAATCCAGCTCCAACGGTGTGTGATCGGTCAGCTGAGAATTATTACCCACTTAGGTCTTTCTCTTCTCTGCTGAGAGCAGCTACTCTGAGGATGAAGCAGGACTTGCTCCAGCAGCCTGGCTTCACTGGATGTCTCCAAGCCTGGTACATGGTCACTGCGGCCACCACAGCCAGAGAAGAGAGGAGCTTTGCCAAACACTGGGCAATAACCAAATCCTAAACATTTTTTCCCTCTCCTTTCTTTTCTTCCTTTAGCAAACGGGCTGTATCAGAGCACCAGCTATTGCATGACAAGGGCAAGTCAATCCAAGACTTAAGAAGAAGAATATTCCTTCAAAATTTAATTGAAGGTGTCAATACTGCAGAGATCCGCGCAACGTCGGAGGTGTCACCAAACCCCAAACCTGCCACCAACACCAAGAACTACCCTGTCCGGTTTGGCAGTGAGGATGAGGGCAGATACCTCACTCAGGAGACAAACAAATCACAGACCTACAAGGAGCAGCCCCTGAAGGCATCAGGGAAGAAAAAGAAAGCAAAGCCTGGAAAACGTAAGGAGCAAGAGAAGAAAAAGAGGCGAACCCGCTCAGCTTGGCTAAATTCTGGCTCGTACGGAGACGTCGTGACCGAGAGCCCACTCTTGGACATCTCTGTTACTACACATAATCAAACTTTAAGGTAATTCTGCTATATTCTTTTGGGGAGCATGCCATGTATTAAACTGAAGTTGTTATCCCTTGGTGTGAGAGGCTGAGGCCAAGGCCTCACTCAAACTGGGAGTAAAAGCAGATTTTTGTGCTCGTGACTTGGCAGTGGCTTTTCAAGCACAGTCTCTGCAGGTAAGTGCCTCTTCCACCTTGCGCTGAGGACAGAGCTTTTCTTTCCTATGAGACACAATTCAGGTAAAAAAATTATTGCCAAAATCTGCTTCCTGAAGCTGAGTAGCAAGTGAAGGTAATTCTGTAAAAAGGAAGCACATCGCAGTCACTAAATTTTCCCTTCCTGCTTTAACCATAGTGTATCTCCCATCGTATCTTGGTCCCACACTTGGGCCTCAGCAGATTGAAAGCTTTGACTTTTATTTAAGGCCTTGCATCTATAAAATGGTGAAGTTTTCTCTCCTTCCTCTCAACACCTCCCCTTTTTGGCAACTTTCATACCCTTGCTTTACAGTTTTTCATTTCACAGTTTAACCTTAGGGGAGAACATAGAAAAATTCTCTCTCAGTAATATCTGCAAGCAATGCAGACCAGCCTTCCACCATAAAATTTTCCTGCCATTAGGATTTTTTAATTCAGCTCCATCCTTTTGCCAGCTTATGAAGCAATTACATTGCTGCTTAAAAATGTTTGGCATTGCTCTTGGAGAGGGACATGCTTCCCTTATGCATGACAGCAAAGGGTTTTTAGGGCAGTGGCCTGGAGACATCAGCCTAGATGTCCCAAGTGAATCATCCCCTTGCAGTCATCTCAGCTTGAGTGGAAATCTGCACACTTGCAGTCAAAGCCAAGGATTCCACTCTCCAGTTCTCCTCAAATGTTTGCATTTCACCAGCAAAACTCCATCTTTTTCTCTCCTCCTGCCCTTCACCTTGGCAGAACAGAGACATCTGAGCAGTGCCACTTGCTTGCACTAAATCTCTTGGAAAGAGACATCAGCTATGGGATTTACTAAAATCCAGCCTGGGGTTTAGCTTTACAGGCCACAGTTTGCAATGTTTGCTCCAACACCTCAGCTTGTGCTGGCACCTACAGGAGCTGCCAACACCTGGGGCTGGGCACTCAGACCATGGGCCAGGGTATCCCTGACCATAAACCAGGGTATTCCTGACCATAAACCAGGGTATCCCAGACATAAACCAGGGTATCCCAGACCACAGACCAGCTGGCATGGCTATAGCAGGTAGGAGGGAAGTAAGAGACACTGGTTTGTCTCAGCACCTTAGGAAAGGCAAACTTCAGGATTCTACTCAGGAGGTTTCAATAGATATCAAGGGACTGTGTTGGTCAGTAAGCAACAGCTGTCTTGAGCACAAAGAAATCTAAAATGCAGGGAGAAATATCCTAGGGAATTTCAACAGTTCTTTTTCTTGCTGTGCTGAGTTTGGTGTCCATCTAATGGGATGTAAAAAAGAGCTGCAGGTACAACCCTGGTGATTTTCTCAGTTCAGCCTTTCTGCCTGAAGTGTGTCTGGGTGGCTGAAGGCTCTCAGCTTTACTGTGGAGCCCAACATCCAAATGCAGCATTTCTCACAGATTCCTAAAAAGAACCTATATTTTAGATAATTAATTGGAGATGATTAAACAAGGAGAATCCTTTAAAAAAAGAAAAGGGAAATCCTCCTTCTCAAGTACAGAGAACATGTTGGTTCAGCCCTAACAAACTTCTAGTACCCGAGTTTTTAGTTATCTCAGTAGGCTGGCAAAAGATATAAGCTTTAAGCATGATTTTCACAGTATCTCTGTGCTTCTTTTCTGCTGAACACCCCGGATTAAATCTTCATACCAATTCTTTCTGATCAGTCTCAAAAACAAAATTTTGGGTTTAGGTCCAAAAAAATTGGACAGCAATAATATAAACTCTAGATCTTTTGACTTACTACAAGGAGTATCTCATGGAAGAAACCAACCTTGCAAAACCTAGGTCCAAATCACAGAATGCAGCTTGCAAATTATCATTAGTACAGAGCCCACTGTCAAGACGTGGCTTAGCTTAAACTTTAAAACCAAGCCTAAAATCCAGGCTAAATTGCACATGTCAGCCTCTTAGAAATAGGCCTGAGTGGTGCAGAAACACACACATACACAGCCATGCTGTATGAATTATGTGCCGCTGTTACACCTCTTGGAATATATCCTGAAATGGACCCTAATATTTTTTTAGCTAATTATCAAGGAGCTTCATGCAAGCATTTCCATGCCAGGCACTTTAAAAGTTTTTTCTCATGAACATTCCAGCTATATTTCCATTTAAATTAAATTAAGGTGCTCTTACTAAATTTCCAAGAAAAACCTTTTGAATGAGTAAACTCCTGAATGATAGATGTAGCTTCCCTTTTAATGTGCATGTTAAGAAAACCTTTCAAACTCTCCAGGAGCTGAGTTTTGTTGTGTCTCACACACCCACAGGATGTTACCCCCGGCTCTGGTGATCAGCACAGGGAATCCCACTCCATCCTGTATCTCCACCTTCCACCCTTGGGTGTTTCCCAGGGAACCCCTAAAAAACACGTGTGCTGTTCACAGGGACAGAAGGGAAAAAAACACCTCAACCCTTCAGCATTTCCTGCAGCACCTCTGAGCAACTTCGTGTTGGAGTACAAGGAATCCACTGAAAGCTCTGCCTTGTTCTCACAGGGAGAGAACTGACACCAGCCTGCAGCATCCCCTGGAAAACCCCCAGCCCTCAGGACTGGGTGCAGCTGATTGCTGAATGCAGCAGGAGCTGGAGGGTGGCAGGATGGGATGGTTGCTTTCTTTCAGAACCAAGCTGTCTGGCTCCCAGAGAGAAAGTTTCAGGATTAGAGGGTTATTATTCAGGATTATTTTCACTCAGTCAGGCACAGGCAGAGATACTATCAAGGGTGTGCTTGCTCCAAGCCCTGAGCAGCCTTTGCTCACACACACACCACAGCCCCCTGCCTAAGGGGTGGTCTATCAGTGGGAAAAAGAGACCAAATAAGCTCCATGGCACTGCTTTAATCAGAACATGGCACCACACCCCAGCAGTTAACACAGCATCCCCACAGCATTAACAAGGACTACTGTATTTTTTTTTTCATCACTTGACATTTTTATCATAGGGTGATACAATTCTTGTGCCTGTAGCACTCAGGAATCTTCTTGCATGAGGCTCTAAATAAAAAAAGAAAAGCCCCTTTCCATTCCTCTGAGGGTACAATGGCCTCAGTGTGTGACAAACTGTGGGTCATCACCCTCCTAGACGGGTTGCATTGAGAAAAACATAACAGAGATCTTGAATAAATGTCTGAAACTGTGACGTGGTCAAACAGGCCCTGTCATGGCAGAGGGTTACTAGCAGGGCACACCTGTTACAGTCTGTGGCATTCTTGCTATTGATTCTATGTCCACATATTTGAAGTGAAAAAGTGAAAATTAATTAATTAATTTTTCTGGTTTTTCTGTCCTTTCTTTTCTTTGCAGGAGGCGCTGATGTTTTCAGCAAGAGATATTTGGAAGACACATTGCAGTATTCTGTAATAGTGAACATATGGGAAGTATTAAAATATTTATTACCTGTAAATATTGTAAATGCTCAGAATAAAACCTTTTCCCCCCCATTGCTCTCTGAAACTGCACATTTGGTTATTGTGAATTTTCCTTTTTTTTTTTTTTTTGGCTAAGGCTAAGACAATTATTATTGTCCCATTTACCATAATTTATTTTGTTGACAGGTGTATTTATTTTGTGAACGTATCTTGGTGCTGCTGACTTTCTATATTTTTTGTAACATAATGCACTTTAGATATACATATTGAGTACATTGATAACTGACATAAAATGTTCCTGTTTTGTGGTTGATTTCAATGAATGCCTACATACAATTGTTCAAACTGATTTTCCTTTGTGCATGTATAATAGCAGTATTTTAAAATTTGTAAAGAATGTCTAATAAAATATAATCTAATTAAATCATGACTCAGAAGGGAAAATGCGTTTTTTGGGGAATTTCAAGAGCAGGAACAATTCTTTTATTTGCTACATCTGAAAATTGTTTTAAATGTAATGTGTTTACATTGGTCTAAACTCCCACATTTTCATATTAGCTTTCACTTAAAGATCACTCAGAATGTGTTTTTGTTCCAGTGCTCTATTTCAAGTTAGCTCAGTCGCTGAACAGCCTGGGGGTGGAAAAAGGTCCCAGTGCAGGGAAGCAGATTCCCAAGTTGCCCAGGCCCAGAACCCCAAATTTGGCTCTCCAAACTGCAGGGAATGAGGAGCAGCCCCAGAGGATGGGGTATATAAAAGATGCTTGGTTCCCTCTGCTCTGGGCAGGTCTCATGTCCTGGGCTCCCAACACCTCTGTCCCAAGAGCCAGATGGCCACAGCACTCAGCTCTTTGTGCTTCTGAGTGAGGGGGAAAATCCTGTTTTCTGGGTGAATATACAGAGGGAGGAGAGGCTGCAAACTGACCAGGTGCTCTTGCACTGCTGGAATAAACTTTCCCCTCTCCCACCACAAAGATGCCTCACACGGCTCTGTTTCCAAAACCATCTGCATGAATCCTGCTTCTCCATGGATGAGACCAGCTAAGAGAGACTCCCTTCAAGACTTCTGAAGGAAACATGAGAAAAAAAGTCATGGTCTATCACTTCTTCTTGCTTTTATCCCTTTTGTCTTCAAATCACAGCAGCAGCTGTGGGGGCAACCTGAATAAGGGAATTGTTTCACAGAGATATCTGAACTTTGTAAAGTTCAACTGAATTTCCTCTGTCCCACTCCTTCAACACCAGCAACACCAGAAAAAATGCAAGCACGGAAAAATAAATTACAAATCCTGGGAATTTTAAGATAGTTCTTGTAATTGTTGCTCTGTCCTGTAGTTGCCAGACTTTTCTTTTTTATTCTTCTTTCCTTTTTTTTAAGTGCCATCTTTTTCCATTGCCAAAGTACAGCCATCATGTAATATAAACCAGATGTATTTCTGCTCCCTTCCCAATCTTGCAGAAAAACTACCTCCAAGAAAATACTAAAAGCAGGAAAACTTGAGAAAAAAAAATTACCCATCCTTCCCAATCTGCTTCTCTGAAGTGTGAAATTCAGCGCTTCATTATGTCCAGTTAATTACAGCAGCCACAGAGCATGTGCATGCTGTTTCCTTTTCAGACGAAAAATATTATACATGATGAAGCATAGCACTAAGGAAAAAAGGCAGGGTTTCTGCACATTTTTGACTTGGCCTCTTTGCACATCCTGCCTATTTATAGTATCCAGCTAATGCTTGGATTTATACAACTGAAGTCGACTGCAACATATTCAGAAGACAATTTTGTATCTCAGGATTACCAGCATATCCCAGCTGGAACTAAAACTGAAATCTCTGGTGGGCAGAGGCAATTTATCTTCATCAGAAAGGATGAGCCTTGGCAGGCAGGGGCCCAAAGAGCATAAACCAAACCAAAAACCCAAGGGCTTAACCTTGGCTCCATAGAAGTGTCCTCCTCATAAGAGGAAAACTGATTTTGCAGTGTCTCTGCTCTGCCCTGTATCCTTCCACTGTCCATTAAGGATTTGTAATTTTTTTCCTAGTTTCCTAGAGGTAAAATCTGCAATTGTAGAGAATTTAAGCAAAACTCTTGCTTTTCTGAAAGATATTTGCACAGGCCTTACAAAATCTGTGTGTGGAGCCTGTGCTTCACAGACTCTGGTTTGAAAGTCGATGCTGCAAACTCCACCAAGCTGAGTGTAATATTTTTTGAGCTCTCAGCTCTGCAGGGAAATAAATCCTGAAGATCCCCATTTCTGAGACAAACTAGAGCAGCTTTGCCTTTCTTGTGTCCTCTCACGCACAGGAGCTGAACCATAATGAAGGCTTTTGCTGATAAAGGAGATTCCATTAAATTAGAGTGATTTTCCAGAGGCTTACAGCATGCCCAGGTGTTCCTCAAGGTGATAAAAGAGCACCCACTAAGCAGAGGATGCCCTTCCAAATTTCCGCTTTTTCCTCTGTGAGCCACAGAGGTGCTGGGGCTTCTCAGAAGAAATTCCAAAATATTTTTACCATGGGCAATACAATTGGCTTTCCTTGGTTTACATTTAAACTCATAAATTTGGCTGAAATCTCCTGAGAGGCATTTTCCAGGGTTTCAGCTAGAGAGTCAGAATTACAAAGAAATACGAGTCAGAATTACAAAGAAATTTGTAATTTGAATTACAAATTTCAGAACTACAAAAATTCAAACACGAGTCGGAATTACAAAGACATTTGTCGAGTCAGAATTACAAAGAAATTCAGAATTACAAAATTCTCAATTACAGAATTACAAAAATTCAAATACCAGTCAGAATTACAAAGAAATTTGAAATTTGTAATTTGAAATTTGTGAAGAAAAGAAATTTGAAATGTGAAGTTTGTAAAGAGTGAGGCCAGAGTGTCCCACCAGGGGATGGTGGCCTCACTCAGGTTGCCCTGAGCTGCAGTCCTGCCTCCCAGACCCGACCAGCACAGTCTGAAACTTTGTTCCTGCCCAGGACCTCCAAGGGGAGCACAGGTTTGGCACCCCACCACATCTCTGGTTTTACAGCAGTCCCCGTGTTTACTACAGAACTTAAAAGTGGTTAAGAGACATCAGATGCTGACAGCTCTTCCCAGCAGCTCCCCTGTGCTGGACCTCCATCACAGACCTTCCCAGGCTCCGTGCACTTGGCACAGGGAGCTCATCCAACAGCAGAGTTCCTCTCGCAGAGTTTGTTTCGTGGTCCTTTGTAAATACAGACATTTATCTGGCCTTGGAGACACACAGAAAACAACCAGAGCAGTTTATGCCTGTCCTCTGGAGCGGCTCTATGCTCTCAAGGAAGGCATTTCAAGCACAGGAACTGCTTGGCTTGGTTTGAAGCATTCCCCACCCCAACCTGTGGACAGCACTATCCCAACACAATGCAGCCACAGTGCAGGGATCATGCCTGTTCACTTATGAGTAAGTGCCCTTGATCTGCTGAGCCACCACAGGGAACTTGGCTTTCTTGCAGTGATTCAGAAAGTGGGGGATTGCTGGCTGTATTTAGTTACAGCCTTTGAGAGTCTGAAACATTTTGTTATTCGGTTGTAATTTACTGCAGACAAAAAGTGCTGTGATAGTTTTTGTGGAGTCTGAGGAGCTCTATTTATTTAAAAAAGAGATACTACTAGAGGAAGCACAAGCTACCTTTTAAGCACCTCAACATGATACCTCCCAAAATAAAATGGGAACCATCAGCATGAGGAGTTGGGTCAGATGAGCAACAAAGTCACTAAAAAGTACATTTTGTCCTCTACTGAAA
>NW_005054326.1:3638272-3652557 GCF_000277835.1 Geospiza fortis | reverse complement strand
TGAGGAGAGCACTGGGACTACCTGGAAAAGTAATTTGATTTCTTTATCCTAGTTATTACTCAAAATGGAGTCAGATTTGCCCACTTTTCTGCAGGTTTGTGAGCTGTGTGAAAAACTTGGGGCAGAAAGGTAGAGCATTAGTTCATAGCCTGCCCCTCTCCCCCTCACTGGATTGGTTGGTTGGTTGGCTGGTTGATTTTGGTGGTGGTAGTTTTGGTTTGATTGATTTGGTTTTGTTTTGGTTTGGTTTTTGGTTTGGTTTGGTTTGGTTTTGTTGGTTTTTCCCCATGGTTGCTTATCCCAGTTTTTTAATCAGGCTATGAACACAGACATCAGGTAATAAGTGACAGGTTTCATATTCACCCAGATAAAGGTGACAATGCTTAAAGACATTTTCTCATTAATCCATCCATCCCCCAGGAAGCCCCTCTGGACACTGACTTCAGTGGAAGCTATGCACACAGCTTCCCACACAGTTCTCTGAATACACACCCCCTCGAGTCCACTTTTCTAATTGGTTTCCTGGACAGTTCTCCTCACAAATAATTTTTTCCTGCAGTTAATGTTAACTAATTTGCTGCGGAAAATGTCTATGATCTAACCTTCTCCATGCCTTTCTTTCCAGATGTGTGAGTGATCCAAAAGAGTGGTTTGCAATGCCCATGCCACGGACCATCCACCAGCTGGATTCTGCTCTCCGACAGGGCAGGTGAGCATCCTCTGCACATCCATGGGCTCACTGCTGTGCTGAAGTACAGGTCTGGACTCCAGAGAGCGTGTTTGAGGCCACTCTGCATATTGTGGATAAGTTCCCTTAAGAAAAACTCCTGAACATTTGAAGGGATTTTTTTTTTCCAGTGGAACTTACAGGAAAGCCCTACACATTGACTAAGGAAAATCCTTCAGTATGTGTTGGAACCACCTTTCTTGCCATGGCTGTGCATCTACAAGCATGTTACAGGCAGGAGGGATTTGTGGGGATTACTGCTGTTAAAAATGCATTTTACGAGATCTGGGTCACTCAAGCAGAAAACTATGGCACAACAAAAGGCAAAAGGATCCCATCTTGTCATCTTGTGTATCCATTTTCCCCATTTGTTCACTGTACTAGGGGAGTGAAGATCTACTCTGATTCAGCTCAAGTTTTCACACTGTTAGACATTTTACCTGTTTTCATAAACTTGTTCTTGCCCTCCCTCACCCTTCACTAGCTGAAGGGCCATGGAAACACACAAGCACTGGGTGCAGCTAACTCTGACCCAAACCAGATCAGACTTTTCCCAGTAAAAGTGTCTGTGTAACCTTCTCTCAGAGGTTCAGGTCAGCAATCAGATCAGCCCCCAGAGTGAAATGGGAACTGCCCCCTGGCTCCTCATCCAGGCCAGGGAGCACAGGGGTGGTGGCCCATCCATGGCAGAACTGGAGCTTCAGTGGCCAATTCCTCAGTCAGGCTTTTAGGCCAGTCTCCTTTTGGAATTCTGAGACAAAACAGGGAAGATTTAGGGCTTTGCTGTACCCACTTTAAAATGTCTACAGTTTCCAATGCCAGCAGGCAAGAAGAGCCTGTAAACAAATTCTTTTCCTTTCTACCTTTTGCATTGCTCCTGTTCCAACAACAACCAGGAGAGATTTACCAGGAAAGCACATAGGCTTAATACATTTTTCATAAGATAAAATGGGTTTATCATGCTTTTGGGGATAAGGATGGATCTTCTTCTTATTGTGTAGCAATGACATTCTGCTCCCACACATCAAATCACCAGAGATGAAGGATGAGCCTCCTTGTAACTCCACAAATATCCTGAGAAATGCACCTTGGGTTGGCAAGCTTGCTGCAGAGCCTCGAGCAGTCTGAGTGTAATGTACCAACATGAATCCCACATCATTCCTTACCCAGAAATAAGCAAGGATTGCATGCTCTCCTGCACCACAGAAGGGTTTCTCACAGGCACAAGTGCTCAGTCCCTGATCACTGGGAGGCTCTGTTGGGTACAGGACCTGCCAGCCACTCATAACAAAACCACAACAACACACAGACCCTGCAGAGAAGGGGGGGAAGAAGAAGGCAAGAGCCAGCTCCAGAGGCTGGGAGGATGTGTGGGCTCATCTCCTGGGACAGCCAGGACAGAGTTACTGACAGCCACGTGAAGGATGCACAGTTCCCAGTGATCGCTGGGAGGAATTGGCATCGGTATAAAAACTTAGCAAAAGTTTGGGATTTTTGAGTGTGAAAGATCCGGAGAAGCTGTGCTTCTAAAGGCCTCTTCTCTAGCAGCCTGGATGTTGTGCAATGGCCACAGGAAGTTCCTTACAGGGCAGAGTAGATTTGTTAATATCTGAAACATCAGATCATGAAATAAGATACAGAAAATGATATCCACATTAATGAAATGCAGCTGACATCTACTGATTTTGGATTTTATTTTTGTATTGTGCTTACTCTTACATCAGGACTCAATAGGGCTAAGCAGATCCAGAGCTCTCAGCTTTTCTCAGTTTTAGAGGCTCATTATTGGCATGAGAATGAAACCTTTAAATAAATATATCACAATCACTATGACTGCATCTGAGCTGCTCAGATAATGATAAGATGACATGGGGTAAATACTTGCAGTTAAGAGCAGCTCTAACAACAGTTGATTCGTCACTTATATTTAATCCATTTAAGAGACGTTTTTATCAGACAAAGATCAACCCACTGGGACCATTAATAGTTACACTTATAAAAAAAGCCAGCAGCCAGAGGCCAACAGAGACAGACGTAGCAGTCTCATGTTTGAAAATCAGAAATAAATTTAGAGCACGCTCACATGAACATTTTGCTGTGTGTGTTATTATTTAAACAGCATTGTAGTAAGAGCATATGCATGCATAATGAAAACCATGCCCGAGGATCTAATGAAAATACTGGGAACAAAGGAGCTCAGGAGAATGCCTGGCTCTTCCTAGGTGATTTTAGCAGATGAAGAGGAAAGGGAGCACAAAGGCAAGCTGCCTGGAAGAGCAGTGGTCTGATCTGTCAGAGCCTAGGTGGGATTACATGGAACAATCCTCAGGGAACATGCAGTGTCTGTTAGGTACCGAGAAAGGAATGCTGCTCTGGGTGCACTATAAACACCCTGCAGGGCTTTTGTTGATGTTAGCAGGAGCTATCCCTGGCCCAGCAGACAGCCCCAGGCACTGCTGGATGTGCTCACATGCCTCCGGAGAGCGGGGAGGCTCACAGAGTCACAGAGTCACAGAGTTACCGAATCCCAGAGTCACAGAATCAGTCACAGAGTCACAGAGTCACAAAGTCACAGAATCCCAGTCACAGAGTCAGAGTCACAGAGTCACAATCACAGAGTCACAGAACCACAGAGTCCCAGAACCACAAAATCACAGTCACAGAATCCCAGTCACAGAGTCACAGTCACAGAATCACAGAGTCACAGAGTCCCAGAATCACAGAATCAGTCACAGAGTCACAGAATCACAGTCAGAGAGTCACAGAATCCCAGATTCACAGAGTCGCAGAGTCACAGAATCAGTCACAGAATCACAGAGTCACAGAGTCAGTCATGGAATCCCAGAACCACGGAGTCACAGAATCACAGAGTCACGGAGTCACAGAACCACAGAATCCCCGAACCACAGAATCACAGTCACAGAATCAGTCCCAGAGTCACAGTCACAGAATCCCAGAATCAAAGGATCCCAGAATCAGTCACAGAGTCACGGTCACAGAGTCACAGAGTCACAGAGTCACAGTGACAGTCACAGAATCAGTCACAGAGTCAGAGAGTCACAAAGTCACAGAGTCACAGAACCATGGAATCACAGAATTACAGAATCATCAGGGAATCCCAGAGTCACAGAACCACAAAATCCCAGAATCATCAGAGATTCACAGACTCACAGAACCACAGAATCAATCTCAGAATCATCAGAGAATCCCAGAGTCACAGAACCACAGAATCAATCCCAGAATCACAGAACCTCAGGATCACAGAATAACAGAATATCCTGAGCTGGAAGGGTGGAGCCATAAGGATTACTGAGCCCATCTCCTGGCCCTGCAGAGCATCATCCCCAAGAGTCACACCCTGTTCCTGAGAGTGTTGTCCAAATACTCCTTGAGCTCTGTCAGGCTTGCTGCTGTGACCAAGCTTGTCTCAGGCAGGCTTTTCATCCATATCAAAAAAATACCAGTGGTCAGCCCAGAAACCAGATGTGGATTTCACATTGGATTCTCAGGACTCATCCCTCATTTCACCAATATCTACCTTTCTGCCACTAGACAGGGCTATCAAGAATGAGGAAGGTTGCAGCAGATCAGACACATAAGTTATGTCCAAGCCAAACTGCACACTGTATGCATTTCCAAGCTGGGGAATTTATGTGTAGATTTCCCTTGATACAGTAGGCAATAAATTAGTTTGTGAGGATCTTCCTTCTAAAAAACTCCTGGTTTTTTGATACTGTTGTGGGACATGACAGGCAGGACAAGGGAGGCTGTAGGGCAATTTTCAAGGGCCTTTAGTCATGCAAATTTTCTCTTGGGTTCATTGGTAGCATTACCTTAATAAAAAATACCCCCAATCCAAATTTGACAGCATTTGACTAATTTTCAGCACGATTTCTCTTCCAGTCTGTGGTCATCTGTCTTTCCTTTGCCTACAGAGGTGTCTCAGTCTCAGCCTCTGATGCCCTCCCCTTTCATCCCCCTCCTCCAGGGCTGTCCCACCAGCCCTCTGCAGAGTACAGATTTATAAGCTGCACATATAAGGTGAGCAGGCTTATAACTTCAGAGCTTCTGGCACAAGGTACAAAGTAAAGGCAACAAAAACACTGACATATGCAGCTGTTTCTTTAAATAAGGGAAGGCCAAGCAAGGTGACTGCTGCCAGCCAAGTCTGAATGTATAAAGAGAAGCACTTCCAGAAAGAGGGCTCACAAAGTTCTTGAAAGTGGGACCACCTCAGAGATGAAGTTAGTCCCTTCCCCTCCCCCAGTCTTCCCTGACCTGCTTCAAACTTCAGCAAATCAGGTTTTCCAAGCCTCTCACCCCCTCCCTCCCCTTGAGCAGTCTGATTTCTCTATGTGAACATTTTGGCAGATCTGAGAACAGTTTTACTCATTCATTTAATAGTCACAAATAATGGTTCTGTTTCACCAGTTAATTATTTCACCAGTCTCATAGATGCACGCCTTTTCTTCATGTTCAGTGGGGAGAAATCCAGTGCCCACACAAGCAACAATAAAAATCTGATTTAAAGACTTATCCCTTCAACACATTTTGCTCTGTGGATGTAAAAAAAAAAAAAAAAAAGAAAAAAGGGAAAAATTAGCGCAGTTTTTTGGAGGGTCACAGCATGAAGGACATAAATGAAGAGAACCACTGGAGGTCACTGTGACAGAAAAGGAGAATGAGTCAGATGAAAGCAGGACCTCCAATGCACCAGCCAGTTTGTGGTGGTGGTGGTGGCTGTGGGGCTGAAAGGGTGAGAGAAGAGGCTGTATCTTCAGTCTGACTTTACTGGAATTTGGAGCCATTGGCTGCAGAGGCAAGGCAGGAGGTGAAGCTCGTGTCCACATCAAAAGCTTGACTTCTGACCAGGTTTTCCTCCAAAGAACATCAAACTTTTATCTCCTCTAAGTGTTTACCATCTCCAGTCTGACTGTGAAGTGTCCTGCTCTGCTCAGGGTCTCCCAGCTCCGTGCCTTGCTGGATGGGAACTTTTGCAAAAGACAAAATTATGATATATTTTACATATATAATACCAATCTGCCTTCAGATATACAGTTTTTCCCAGCACTGAGGGAACTTTCAGCTCAGACTTTGCCTCTTCCCCAGCTGGCAGAGAGGTCCCAGCACTGCACACAGCACATGGGACTCGTTCCTAAAAGGAGAATCACACACTGGTTACAGCGCCGTCGGCTCCCCAGCCTGTTTCCAAGAACTGCATAGCTCGAAATCCTCGTTTGCTTTATTAATGTGTGTGTGGGAGGGAGGAAAGGAAGCGCTCTGGGGGCAAGGGGAACAAGCAAGAAACATCACACCTTTCAAATGTAGGGGCTCATTTTCTGCTTTTTCCACCCTTCCCCCGGCCAGCTGTTATATCCCACGTTTCTCCAGCCATGCCTGCTGCCTCTTGGACAGAGGAATGCGCAGCAATCATCACTTGCAATGGCTGAAATCAATTGGCAGGACCCACAGGAGAGGAGGCTTGTGAGTTCATTTGGAATAAGAGCCCAAAAACCTACACAAGTTTGCTTTTTTGCTTCCCTTTAGAAGTACCCCCTCTTTACCCTGCAGCTTCCTTCCCAACCCATTGACTCTCTCTCAGTTTTTAATGTGCCTTGTTGCCCTCCACAAGTTTCTGGTGACTTCTTATTCAGCTCAAAATACCTCACAAAAGAAGAAGAAAAGTGAAATATCTGCTGTCAAATACAAGAACAAAAATCAAGCTGCAAATGCTGCATCTGGTGAGCCATGTCCCCTTCAAAAGCAGCTTTCCTTTCTGCCTTGTTTTTTGGGTCTGTCTGCAAGTATTTTTGACTAATAACTATGCATACATGCACATGCACGTACGAGTGTGTGTGGGAATGAGTGCCAGGGAGCACATAAAGGGTATTTGGGGATTCTTTGGTTTTGGACTCTCACACACAGTCGGGGAAGGCAAGTTATAAACATATAGGTAGGTCCCAGAATGAATACTTTAATATTTGCAGATCCTGGTGGCTGCCAAGTGCTAGCATTTCAGGGATGCATATTCACATGCAGCGGGAGACACAAGCTGGAAGGTGCCCAACAGTTTGCCAGTCAGGTTCCAGACTTGAAATATCTCAGCAGACCCACATGTGGATGTTAACACAAAGCAGGGAATGTTTCCCTTTATTCTACATACTCATTAACTAATCAGCAAGCAAAACAGCTTGCAGAGAATAGGAAGATGAAACCCACGCTTTACTAGAAATCCTCCTCAAGGCCTCCAAGTCAACCTTCTACCTCCCCAACCTGGAGAAAGACACCAAAGTTTATTAAACTCAATAAAAGAAACAGCCCACAGTCATCCCCCTTTGGGATGCCTCACCTTCAGGATATTTTCTAGGCATTTGTGCTAAATGGTTCTTTGCAGCTGGGCTTTTTATTTGATTTCAGTTTCTTAGGGCCATCTCCCCGCTCCAACATTCCCCAGCCTGTTTACAGCCAATCTCACCAGTGAGCCGGGTGCCAGCTTCATTTAATTTGTTTTTCCAGTGGCAGCAACAATCTGTGTGGAAAGCATAAACAGAGGGAAAGAATCTGGAATCAGCAAATGGTGTGCACAGCTGCACACCATAATTTCTGCTAGTGAAAGTTTTAATTCCGGTCATCAGAAGAAGAGCAGAAGAGTTGGAGGCAAAGAAGAGGTGGAGTAGTGGAAGAAATATAGCAGGAGGAAATAGTAAAATCCAAGGCAGCTGGAGAATCTTGGAGTCATTATAATTAAGGCCCAACAGGTTACAATTTCTCGAAAAGAAGTCAAAGCCAGAAAGCAGCCAACAGGTCTTCAGGAGGAATTGCTCAAAGATGTGATTCTAAAATATATAGTAGTGGAAACAGGAAAATTTGTTCGTTTCTCTTGCAGATAAGAATGTTTCAACAAGACACAAAATGAGGGGAAAAGAAGTTGTAAGAGAAAGAAAATTACATCAATTAAAAAAAAAAGAAACCAAAAACTTTATTAGGGAAGGGAAGGGAAGGGAAGGGAAGGGAAGGGAAGGGAAGGGAAGGGAAGGGAAGGGAAGGCCACAGCTCACACCTCCCAGAACAGGATGTACTGGGAGACCTTCCCCCTATGCCCTCACTCCCTTCCCAGATAAGAGCTTCAATGGGCCTTGTCACATTCAGATTATTGCCCAGATAACTCTTAAGAACTCAATTTAAGTTAAATGACTGCTGATATCAGCATTAGGTGTTGGCATTAGTACAGAGTGAGGTGAACTCTGCATGAGGCCTCAAAACCTGTGATAGTTGAATTTGTTTGTGAACTGACATCTATGCTGACAGCCCTCACAATTTTCTTTTGATCCACCATCACTCATGCTTGAAGACACACAACTGATTGAAGATTTTACATGTTTAGCAGTAGCTGATATTCATATTAGTTTATTTAAAAGAAAGAGTGATAAAATATATGAGTTCAAATTCTTGCATGCCAGACACGCAAAAAAGAACTCTTGAAAACTAAATAAATTAAATAAATATATAAAATAAAGACTTTTGATGTAAACAATGTATTTTTATTATTATTATTATCTTGTAGTTCAAAAGAGCTATAGATGAACACAGATAAAACTCTGTCTGAGTTTTAGCAAAGATTTCAAGGCATTGCAATTAAACTTTACTAATTTATTTAGAAACTGACTTGAACTTCTAGGCTGGAAAGTGGCTGAAAGACCATAAACAAAAAGGCAATAAGAAGGACTGCATTTTTGTCACAGCTGTCATGCGAGTCATGGATTTTCATGTGCTTTCAAAGTATCCGTGACTTTTGATATTTAGGGATTTTGCATGTGGGCTGGTAAACGTGATGGTTAAAGAGCTGAACCAATTTCTCTGAAAACCCTGAGTTCTGCCAAGTTAAACCCTCGACTGCACGGGAGGCTAATAGAGAGCAGGAGCTCAGCAGCAACACTGTGGTTACACAAAGGATCAGAGCAGCGAATTCTCACTGAGAGCTTTAATTCCTCCAGGGATAGAGAGATTTCTCTTTCCCCACAACATTTGCTGTTAGGTTGGATTTGCAAAGGCCAGCTCTGGCAAAACAATGACTAAAGCTAAATGGGTTCTCACAGTAAAACATAACAAAATAATTACTTGAGGGAAGGAGGAGGGGAGAAAAAAAGAGAAGGACATAAAAGGGAAAAAAATTGTGTTATTTATAACCAAATAAAAGCCACAACACTTCTTCACCTGCATCCCTGCATCTGTCACAACTCTCTCATGACACTTCCATACAATTGTAACAGCAGTGAGTCAGACCAAAGATCTGTCTGGCTCAGGACCCTGTCTCCAAATCTGGCCAAAGCAGATGCCCAGGGAAAATTATAAGCAAAAGATACAGTGATACTTCCTTGGAACACTCTTCCAACTTCCAGCAATTTGCAGTTTAGGGACTTTCTGGTTTTGTATTTAATAGCCTTAGTAGATTTTTCTGCTATGAATTTGCCCACACATTTTTTGAAGCTGTGTATTTTTTTTCTTGTGGTTGCTGTTACTGAAGATTAATCAGAGAATTCATTACTAAACAATGATACTAAGTAAATTTTCAGAAAGCACTGGCAAATGTGCCAAAGGAATTGCCCTCGGTCCTGTGGTGAACATTCCTTACTAAAAAAACAAAAAAAAAGATGGGGAGAAAGAAACATTTCTATTACTCCATCAATTGCCTGGTCACATAACTAGGATGAAAAAGTGGTCAAGTGTCTCAGGATACACTTGAGCTAATTATACACCAGAACTTCTATATATACAAAATATACGAACGAGAAATAAAGATAGGAAAATAGTGTTTACAGTAAGAAAGGCTGTTAATAGCTATGACAGCATGGAGAGGCATTTCAGACAGACAGATGATGGTTTCCTGAAAAAGCCATGATCAGGCTATTCATCCTTTTCCAACTGCACTTGTTCAAACAGAAGATGAGTTTTGCAAAGGGTCACTGAGTTTTCTTCAGCCGGGGTACCACCAAAGGCTAAATTGATCCAGCCAAAAGTCCTGCTGTTCCTGCTGTACCTTCTGTGCTCTAAACAGAATAGCAGGAGCTGGAGACTTCTGAAAACTCCCACTCTGAAGAGTCTTACCAAAACAGCTCATGAATTTGTCATCAGACTGGCTAAAGAGGCCTTGTATCTTCCTTGTCAAGCTCTCCCTCTCTGTTAGAAGGGTAACCCTGTGCTTATGCGTTGTGTTCTCCACTAGCAAACAGGCCAGTTCTGCTGTCAAACCAGCTAGAAACAAAATAAAATTGCTCTTTTTTTTTCCTGTCAATCTTCAGATTGACAATCTATCAGATTCCTGACATCTTCTTTTCATAAACACAGGTTACAAGAAGTGGTAATCAAAAAGACCCAAACCAACAAGCCCCAGGAAAGACTCATACCAGGATCGCAGGGAAATCTCTTGCATAAGCTTTTAAACCAGACAGGTTAAACTGAGTAAATTGAAATTCTGCATTGAAACCCAGTTCTAGAAAATGTCAGGGCGATTCTGTGTCCTTGATTTGCATGTACAGCCACAGATAGCATTCATGCACGGAAGGGAATATTTTTCAGGGGAATTTTTGCAGTGAGACAGCGCTTTAAGGGTGTCATGAAAAAGCCAACCCAACACAAGCTCCTTATTCCATTTATCTAAAGTCACTGTGGACACAATACAACTCAGAAATAATTATCTGCATTGAACCAGACCATGGGGAAAATGTCAATTAGGTTAACCAATTCAATATTCAAGGTCCTCTACAGACAGGGCCTTACAGCCACAGGTAATGCTGCCAGCTCCATCTTACCTGCCCAAACTGCGCTTTTCATTCCAAGCTTTGGGAAGTCCTACTGCCCTGCAAATGATGTTTCCTTGGGCTGCAGAACTCCATGAGCCTGAGGCTGCAGCCGTGGTCCAGTTGGAAACCCATCATGGAATGGCTTTACCCAGCTTTGCCTGCCTCTGCCAGTCAAAAATCATTAGTCAATGTAAAGAAAGGTTGGGGTGGGATTTTTTATGCTGCTTCCTGAATATATTATTTACCTTTTGATATCAACGTTCGTTTTCTGTTCCCTTTACAAATAGTTAAGACTCACATAGATTTCTTAGAGCTGATGTGATAAATAAAAAGCCTGCTCACCAATATTCTGCCTTTAAGGCTATTTCCCATTAATGTCTTCTGGGTTTGTATGGTTGCATGGAGTTTTATTAAAAATACACATTTTCTATCTTATTTGCTACCAATTCTCTTTAGGCTAATTTTTAGTGCTAATAACCTTGATCACACCCCTTGGAGAGGAAAAGGAGGAGTTTTCCATCATTCCTGAGTCAGCCCAAGAACACGGTGGCCCATGGGAATTCCGCAGTGCCATCTGCTGTGAGGTACCAGGACAGCTGAGAGTGGAGCAGGGCTTTTCCACTGCACCTCACCTTCCTCACTAGCCCCAAGGTCTCTTTTGCCTCTGTGCAGATCCCAGCAGAGTTTGTCCCCATGCCAGTTTTTCTGCCTCTCTTTTGTGCTGTGCCTGTGGCAACAGCACTGTGCTCCTTATTTCCAACCCTAATTTTACCATCCGTGTTATTATTTTTTTTTGTGGGTGTGGTGAAGCCATGCTGGTTTCCGAGGTATGACTGCCTCCCCTTGCCAGATCTCTGACATCATCTTTCCTTCAAGAAGACCTCGAGAAAATTCCCTTGGGAGCCTGCCCATGCTGGGAGACGGTTGGCCATAGGGCGAGGTGAAACTTTCAAACCAAGCAAAGCACTGACATCCTTCCGGAGGGAGGGAGCTGAATGTGCTGCCTCTGCAGCTTCTGCTGGCCTTGGGAGCAGCAGATGGGCAGAGAGGAATCCACCACTGCTTGGTCTGAGAGCAAAAGAGCAGTGCCTGTGTTGACTGACCAGCGGAGCATAGCCCATTGCTTAGCAAGGATCAAAGTAGCCAAGGTTCACAGGAGTGATGCGTTTTCCCTTGACACCCTGAGTTGTTCCATTAAGGTAAAATTTGGAAGCCCAGTGTTTGAGTGGCAGGTAAGGGGGTTGTTGTGTTAACACTGTGGTTTTCAGTCCTGATTTTCAGACTTTTTGTTTCAGTGAAACTCCAGTGCACAGTGAGACAGTGAGAAATGTTCAACAGTGACCCCATCACCAGCTGACAATGTAAACCAATGTTTTGAACAAAAGCTTCTTCAGTGTCTCAACAGATTATTAGCTTTAATATCCTCTAGAATTAAAACCATCTTTAAAAAATGAATGTCTTGTATAATGTGACTCCACTAAGGGAATTATTCTATCCTGCATATTCCTGATGGGTAAGCAGAAGGGAACTTCATGTTTGGCCATGGAGTAAGTAGCCACAGAGGCACAGCCTAGAGCTTGCCTAGAATCTGACTAAACTGAATTAAACTGAACAATTTTCACTGCAGCTGCCAGCAACTGGAGTCTACAAATCCCCATAGAATAACAAAAAGGAAAAGCAATGGAATGGAATGGGGAAAATATTAGGCTGCAAATCACAATATTCCTCCAAGCCAAAGTAAGGCGTGTTTATTCCCCAGACTGCTTCTCACCTCAGGTTTGATTGATTGCTGCTGTGTTCTGACCAGATTAGAGAGCTAATAATGAATTATGGATAATATACAAACACAGGAAAGACAATGAAGTATGGTTATCTGCCTATATGGTTCTTTAAATCATAGACTTTTTTGTGCACTGGTCATATACTAATGTTTGAACATTAGTGCATGTTCAACAATTCCAGGCAGGAAGATTTCCTTCATTACTAAAAATAGATCTGCAGCCTGTTAAGCACCAGTACAGTCATTAAGGAGTTACGTGTATTCTCTGATCAGAAAATAGTTCTACCTTGCCATGCCAAAATGACATTGATATTTCTAAAATTAGCCAGGGGAGGTCAGTAATCTTTTAATAGCACTGTTAAAAATTGGCAACCTAATTAAGTTATGAATTGCAAAAGGCTTGTCAAGTTGGAACTACTTGTTCAAAGACCAGCTAGATATATAAGGAGAGGTTCCTCATCAAGTCTCAATTCCTTTCTGTGTAAGTAATGCCCAGGAATCCTGAGTAAGGGCTGATCCCAGCTACACAAGTGTCTTGGGAGCTGGTTAGCTGCTTAATAGGTGATCTAAGGAAAGAGTAATTGCGAGTGCGGTTTCATTTTATTTTGGTGTGTCTGTTTTGTTAATCTTGGAGGAAGAAGAAGTTCAGTCATTACTCTCACTCGCTTCGGTGATTGATCTTTTTTTTGTTCCGTGGAAAGGGCAGCTGGCAAAGCACTGAGGAATTTCAGCAGGGTTGGAGGATTCCTCAATGGGGAGCTGGAGCACAGCTGTAATGACCAATGTTTCCAAGGAATACTCGGGGTCACCCAGCTGGTTCCTTGCTGGGCAGCATGGAGGCCAACCTGGAGGCCAACCTGGCAGTGCTCCCTGCAGGAATTGCTGTGGAAGTGGGGCAGGGCCATCTTGTCCTCCCAGCAGAGCAGTGGTTTCAGCACCTGAACCTTAATGGTCGCTCAGCTTCCAGCACACACAGAGGAAACTGGACAGTGTGATGATGCCGTTTACCACAGAATTTTTTAAAACATTAAATTGCAGCTTCCTACCCCGAAATAAAGGATCCCCTTGGAGGTTCACCCCTGTAATTCACTCTAAATAACCAGAAAGGCCACACAAACTCCATCTTCTGCAGAGCTGTGCAACTTTTCCTTGGGCTGGGGGTTATTTTCCCATGCAGAAATGACCCCTTGGGCATTATAGCATATTTTCACTTCATATTTACCTGATCTATGAGAGGCAAAAGCAGTTCTGACAAAAGCAGTAATTACAAGAATGTAATGTTCATTTCTACAGAAGGCATGGTGTCTGCATGCCTGGGAAGGGCCCAAGATGCTTACAGCATTTCTATTTTCCATGCTGTGGTGAATTTGGAACCTCTACACAGCTTAAGACAGAATAAATTTCACTCCAGCACAAATCTCTTGATCATTTCTCCTTCAAATGTGGGAAAACAACACTGAGAATGTGGAAAGTGTAGAGCACATCATAAATCCATGGACACAGGAACTCAGAAAGCTGCATAAGGCACATAAGGTCTGCTATAAAGGAAGCACTGTGCTTTCATATTATTTTCTGTTTAAAATCTACATGTGTGGTTTGGGACAAAGGTCTTTTAGTGTGGAAGAAAGAAGGTTCAGTGTTTTTCTTTATTTTTTTTTTTCCCTGAAGAGAGGTACGTCTCTGGAGAGACAGTGGAGAGATGTGCTCCAGTCTCTAGCACACAGTGCTGTAGGAAAGGTGGAATTTTTGAAACCACAGAAAGAATTCTGGGGAGAACTCAGCACCCAGGATATAGTTCAAGCGTGAATAACCAACAGGTGCTTAAATAAAGATGCAGCTTTGCATGCTGGCTGTCATTTGCTGGAGTTTCACTGCAGATTTCTGATGCTGGAATCGGGATGTCTTCCCCTACCACCTAAATCTATGTGAAAGCATGCCTGATCTTTCTTTTCCCAGGAAGGCAGAGAGGAGCTGCTTC
>NW_005054326.1:3614003-3638225 GCF_000277835.1 Geospiza fortis | reverse complement strand
CCCCGAAACTCCAAAGAGGAGTTTCTGTATCACCAGATTCCTTGGGGCATCTGAGTCTGTGCTCCACAGAGCCTGGGAAATCTGCAGGTTCCTATATTCATGTTTTCCACATGCCTGCCCTTTTCCTTGTCCCAGATGAAGTGCAGAATTGAAGTCCCCAGAGGACGTTCGGTACAAATAATCCAGACAATCTAAAAACAAATTGCAGGTTAGTCATCTCTTTAATGAAAGAAGTCAAATCACCAGCATCAGCTGTCACAATAAATGCCATCAGCTCTATTTTTGCCCACATCTGCTCTAGACTGGAGAGAGACGTGGAAGCTGAATTTTGTGATTCACGCTCACAGTGGGAGCAGGGGTGGGGCTCATCTCCCCTCACTTTCAATCTTTACAGAGTAGATTTCATTCTCAGCTGAATGGGCTGCTCTGGGCTCCCTTGATAAAGAGTTTTCACAAGTGATGAAGCTCAAGTTTTGCCCCCCATTCCCACCAGTCAAACCTCACAGATTGGCTGTGATCCCAACACCATCATGGATCCACCAATGGGAAAAAGGTGTTGTGCAGTGGGAGAACATTATATTAACAACTATCTAGAACCTTTCCTGAAAACATCCATCAGGGTATGTCCTCACCTGCCCTGTGGAGCTGCCAAAGGGGTATCAGGAGGGCAGTCACAGAAAGGGGTAACTGGACTGGGACATCTGAGACCACCCAGATCTCCACTGGGACTAAACAGCCCCAGGTTGGTTTAGGAGCAACCTGGCCTGAATTCTTTGAAAGAAACCATCAGCTTTGTATTACCTGTGGCATCCTAAAACTTAATTTTTCCTAATTCAGCCTAGTTTTCATTATATTACATTTCCCTCCTTTTCTTATATAAACACACTTTTTGCACATTAAAAGAATGATTTTAAAAACAAGCCAAACAAGAAAGATTTCTAATCTAAATAAATTGTTACAGTTTACAGTATAGATAATACATTTAAAATATTTTTTTAATATTTACACTGAGCACTGGAAAGGAAAAGTAAGATAATATTTTCCTCCAGAAAGGCTTGCTTAGGTGCAGTGAGCTTCAAAAATTATTGTTGCTTTAGGAAATAACAATTTTGCTTGTGGCACAAACACATAGAAATGCCAGAATGCAATTAGAACTACAACTATGTAAATGATTAATCAAATTCATGGCCATCACAAAGACTGTTTCAGTGTTCTTCCTGCAGATACCCCACAGCACTGCAAATTGCAGAGCAGTGAGGTGGCTTGTGTGGAGCTGCTGCTGCTGCTGTGGGAGAACAATTGCTCCTCTCTGCTGCATAAATGTGGGGTTTTGCAAGCTGGGGGACTGTAGAAAACCCAGGTTCTCTGGGTTTGTCTGTGCTTTCTGCCTGATCATTTATTATTCAGAGTCAGAGATACCCAGCAGCACCTCCTGTTGTAAGACACGAAGTCCTCAGTGGGGTGCACACACAGAGGATCAGTGAGAAGGGATGACATAAACAAATATTTGATACCTCTGGCAGTCATTGTCCAGCCCAATTCCAGGAACCCAGTTCCACTGAGAGCCTTCTGCAGGTGCTTCTGGGGCAACTTCACCTCCTTTGTGCCAGCCCCAGGAGAATCCTGTCACTTCTGTCCAAGACAGGAATCCAGGACACAGCCCAGCTTGGCTCAGTTCCTACAGCTGGACCCTCCTAAATAATTTCATTTGACTTCTCAGCAAAAAGGAAAATAAAAGCTGTTGCATAGCTGTGAGGTGCCAATTTTCTGTTGGTCTACAAAGATCTGACAGTTCAGATCCTTGCTTTTCATCCCTGTTTCAGGGGGTTTGTGGCAGAGAGAGGTCCATGAATGCAAGATCTCACCCCAAATTTTTACACATCTCTGGATTCTGGGGACAAAAAAACCAACAACACAGCACTGATGCAAATACCAGGATTAATTTATTTATTAATCCATGGTGATATTGGATTGGAAAACACTTGTAGGAACCCAATGAATCACCACTAAGTCAATGAAGTTACCCAATTAGAGGTAAAAAGCTCCAGCCACAAATCAGGAAGAAAGCAGAAGGTGCACCTGGGCTATCAACTTCTATGATCTCTGTGCCCACACACCTACACAAGCACAGTGCCTTCTGTAACAGGGCATCCTTAATCTGCTGAAATCAACACAGGAACCTGTGTCAAATCAAGGCTCTCATTGTGCAGGCTATTCTAGATGCTAATTTATTCTAGATGCTATTATTTATTTAGAAGCTTTTATTGCATTGTGTGTAAAGAAGGAAACAAACAGATGCTCTATTTAAAATCCTGCCTTAAGAACCCAGGCAGCTTCCAGCAGGCACCACAAACCTGTGCTAGCACTGCAAGCTGCAGGAGACAGGGGGTTGTATTGAAAAATTTTGTTCTACCATACCATGTAATAAACAGCTCTTAAAAAAACCTCTTTTGGTTACTGGCAGTGTAGGTAGGAGAGCTAACCTCCCACCTACTGGAACTCTCTCAAATCCATGGAAAGAATATCAGTGATTTTCCTTTGGAGCTGGCTTTAAAAGTGTGCATATCTTACATAAAATCAGGAAGCTGCCTTTAAAACAAGAGCATACATCTTGCCAAACTTTTCCAAATAGAGATGGCTCATTCCTCATTGAAATCATGCCCATCAAATATCTGAATTTATTCGTTTCTGTAATGAGCTTTGTAATTCCTAGAATCCACACTTAACCCCTAGTGGGAAATTTGCTGTATTTCCTACAGATTCTTAAAAGTAAATATGTATTTTCCTAAATCTGTTACCACATTATCATAGTCAACCAGCCTCCATGGTTTTCCAAGAAATCTTTGGGATCCTGTGTGGAAAAGTGTGTGTTACATATGGAAACATGTACTGGGCTTGGAAACTTCCATGGCCTGGAAAATTTGCAGCACTGAAGGATTTATTCTATCGTCCATAGAAATATTAGATCCTTCTGAGAATCTTTCATGGATGCAGGCTCATTGGGTCTATAAAGAGAGGGAATTTTCAGCTCAAACAAGTGCCCAGCATTAAAACCTCCACCTTGAAAGGACAGAGTGAGGTTTAATAGGCATTTCAGTGCCAGGACATGTCAGTCAAATTATTATTGGCTCTAGCTGCACTCTCACAAGCTGTTACATTCTTTACCTGCAGCAGAGTGGCGCTCGAAAAGGTGCAAAATTCTTCTTTGCTTTTGAAAAAACACCAATGAAAGTGAAAAAAAAAAAAAAAACCAAACCCACACACCAAAACCAAACCAACAACCCAAACTCCCCAGTCCAATTCACACAGCTGAAAACCTCTGATCTTCATATAAGAAGGGTAGACCCACAAACTTCAGTAGGAAGGGTCCTTTGAGAGGTAGAAGCAAGCCCACAAAGCCCAGACATTTATTAATTAATGTGAAATCCATGGAAGCAGCTGATTCCCAACACAAATGGCCATGAATTCTGGCCTCATTTCTCCTGTTACCACACAGGCAGGGATGTTTGTGCATGCATGGACGGGGTTACATAACATTGCACAAATCACAGTAGTGACCTCAGGCTTGCTCTCAGCCCAGATCCAATTCACAGAATCAGAACTGTGTCTTGCAGTAAAATCAGTCTCACTCAAGTGTTATGTGGTTCATAAATTCCCAGGATGGGAATTTTTCTTCAGAGAAAATGAATCACATTTTACAGATAGGCAAGGAGGAAAGAAAGAAAGAGAGGGAAGGGGAAAACAAAATTATTATTTTTAGATCACAATGTTTTGAAATGTGATCTGCTCTTTAAGATTTCCCAGCTGCCCTGTGTCTTTTTTTTTCATTCCTTTTTCTTTTTGTGAGGAAAGGGTTAAGACAGGAGAGAAAATCATATATACACAAAACAGCTTTGTCTGTAAACTTTAAAAGTGTGTTTGGCCTTGCAGAAAAGAAGTCCTACATGAATCTGGGGAGTGGAGACCAGGGGATATTTTGTGGGGAATCACACTGCTCTGTAATTAGAGATCTTGTATATGTATAAACACACTCAGCTGTAAGATCAGCAGAGAAAAGACTTGCTCACTTGTCTGGTGGCCAAGGAAATTTAAACCAGAGCAGGCTATAAATAGAATGAAGAAGAAAACAGAGGGGGGGAAAAAAGCTCTAGTGGCTGAAAGAAAAGGCTCCTCCTGGCAAAAGGGTTAAATCTCTGCTTACAAACTTTGTCAGACCTGGTATAAGCCTCTTTTTCTTCGGACATCATAAGAGATACCATGACACAGACCTTTCCCGTGGAACTTTTTGACCATCCCTTAGGTGTGGAGATGAGTTCTAATAAGTTCATTTCAAGGCAAGGGTCAAAGCGCACTTCAGACAAAACGGAACAACTATGGCTAGAAACTCCACCTAAAGCTAAAGCTGCCAGCCTGTGTCCTTTTTGCAGGTCAGGAAAGCACAGGCTGTTACAGCTCCCAGCCTTGCCCAGCTCCGGAGCCATCGCGCCCTGGTGGTCCCGGAGGGGTGATCTGCCACCTGAGAACTTCCAGACACAGCTACATCATCTGCTCCCAGCCAGGGCTGGAGCCCGGGGCAGGAAGCACCTGTAAGAGTTTTACATCCACCAGGGACAACACCTCCCAGCTTGCAGCCTTCTCATCTGGCCAGCGCAGCCAGGGACCTCCCCCCTCCTCCTCCTCCTCCTCCTCAGGTAGCCAGAGCGCTGGGAAGGGGCCACAGCTGATGGGATGAAGGCATTTCCTCTCTGCCATAAAATGCATCATTTGCTATCACAACCTCTTTCTCCGTGGGGAGTGGCTGGTGCGGGATATTTGCTCCTCTCACCCTTCCTCCTCTCCTCTTCTCCCTCTGTTTTTCCACCGCCCCCGCACATGTCAGCCCCAGGAGGTCTCAGGGGAAGGAAGAAGGAGGTTCTGCATTGTCTGGGAAGGGTTTATAAGCTGCCCTTCTGGCACAGAGCTGGAATCAGGACATTGTTCAGCTACATGTCTGAACTAGAGCAACAGGCACAATTGGATGCCATTGGGTGGCTCACAGGGAGTAAATTATTCCTCAGAGAATGAACCAGCACATCAGCCCAGCTGCAGCTCTCCCTGCCTTCCTCTCTGCCTTTGGCTTTGCCAGGCAATATCCTCACAGCTCCAGCACAATGCCAAGTGCACCTTGGATTATTCCATGTTTACTGCACAACACAGCAGCCCTTGGAGACAGGGCTGCAGACAGCTGGAGACAAGGCTGCCCACACTGCCTGGGGTCCATCCAGGAGCTCAAGGCACCTGCTCAAGACAGAGTCAAGGGCAAGACCAGCAACACTGCAGCTCAGACAGGATCACAAGCAGGGCTGGAGCACAGCCTGGGAATCCAGACAGCAACTCAGGACAGCAAGAGACAAGCAACACCTCCCAGGCGCCCTGGGAGCCCAGGACTGAGCTCAGAGGTTCCATGGATGGAACCTCTTGCCCTTTTTAGGAATAAAGCTGTGAATGGAGTACAGGAATAAAAGAAGAGTTTGGATTGGGTTCCTCATCCCTTTATCCCCATTTTCAGCATCAGCATATCTAACACCCTGACCAACTCCTTGAAGCCAACTGGAGGAAAAGCATCAGTCGCTTCTGTTTGGGTTCAGCCAGACTGCTCAGCAGCACTGTGATCACATTAACCATTCAAAGCAGCCAGAATGTTCTCCCCTTTATTAATCTCTGTGAGATAAGACCATGAGATGCTCCTGCAAGTCTATCTGAAGGCACTGTATGTCTGCCTGAAGAGAGCCACCCTTTACCCTGTTTTTAAATGTTAACATCCTTACTAACAGTACAGTCTCTGCTCTCCTGCAGCCTAAACACAGTTTTGCAGTCTAAATCCAAAGTTTCACTCTGATACAACCAGAACCTTAAAGTTTTCATCTTAATCTACAAGTCTGAGAACAAAAACCTTCATCTAAGTGCTGCGTTTTTGAGTCAGAACCACATTTGCTGTGTTCCATTTTATAAACCCCGGTCCTTGAGGGCAAACAGCTAATTGTTTAATGGTGTTGTGCAAAAATTCTAGAGGTGAAAAATCCCCAAAACACCTGCTGCTGTAGCTAATGCCTGGGCATTTACTTCTAGCCATGACATGCATACATATAATCTGTCTGTGAAGAGAGCAGTATGGAAAGTTTCAAAAAGGCAGGAATGTTCGAGCCATTTTCTTCTACCTTCTCTTTACCAAAAAGACAGAGAGAGAATGTGCAGACAAGTGTGATCCCATAACAAATGGTGAGAGGGTTTAACTATTTTAAGCAGACACACACACATAATGGAGGGTTTCTATCTTGCATGGAAAAGTGGCTGTGCAGTAACTGGATGATAAATCACAACCCAACCTTGACAATTTTCTGAGAACATGATTTAATATCAGGCAGCCCACTGGCTGTGCTGCTTTCCTCCCACGTGGGCTGTGGAATCCCTCAGCTCAGAAGCAGAGGGATCAGACCCAGTGCTCCACTGCAGGTTTTATTGACCATTTGGTTTGCTGTCCTCCCCTCAGGCACCAGCTTACTCAGGTGCCCCACACCCTAGGAAAGCATCCCACAAAGGGCCCTGAGCCACAGGCAGGAGCAGAGACGAGCTCTTTCACAAGCTGAGATGGCAGTTTATGCCCAGAAGCAAAAGAACTGATAAACCTCATAATACTTTAACCTCACAAGTTAACTACAGGTATTATTCCTATTCAAGTGCTTAATCCTACCCTGGCTCTCATACTGTTTGTCTCCATGTCCCACAGCAAAAAATTCCACAGGTTGATTAGTTGCCACTTTAAGGTTTACTGCCTTTCAAGTGCTTTAAGCACATATCCTTCATTTCACCATGTTGATCCAGCATGAGGAGATAAATGGAAGTGTCCAGTTAATTACTCCCCAGTCAGCTCTCATCCTGGTGGGAGAAGAGCTGGCCAGGTAGCCAAGAGCTCCTAATGGCAAGGAAGGATGTTCCTAAACAAAGGAGGTAAGGGTTGGGGCTCCAAGCACCCTGGGTGGATGTTAGAAATGACAAGGAATGTGTGGCCAGTGTTTCTGAGGTGGCATGTCTTTGTTCCCACAGAAATTTTATTGCATAGTGTAGTGAGAGTGAATAGATCTGCAGGAAGAATCCCCATTTAAATTAACACCAGAAATCCTAAAGTTTCTCCTCTCTACTAAAATCAAGTCAGGTTCATCAATATATTTTTTTCTCAGAGGCAAAACAATAATCCTCCTTTGCTCAGGTTGGGATGTTCACCTCACATGTGTCTGCAGAAAAACACAAACACTCATAACGTGCCTTTTGAACATATATTTAATTTCAAAATTACCATTTACATAAAACCAGCGTTCTTAATGGAGACATCTTAATTTAGCATAACCTTGATTCTCAAAATTTCTTCTAAATTTTTAATGGAAATTTTCTGTGAAGTCTAGTTTCAATGATTTCACAGTCACCTGGAACTCCTGTTTCATTGAAAAATTACTTATTTAGATAAATGGGACTGCTCTGTAATGACAGAAAGACTAAGCTACAGATCTGCCTATAGACTCACAGCCAGCCTTCATCAATATAAGCTATCAATAAGACACAGTAGAGCAGCACAAAGAAATCCAGTGGAATCTTAGGCCTGGCCAAATACATATATTTAGAAAGGCAGGAATATTCAGTAGCTGGGGGAACCACAAAACAGATTAAAATTACTGTGTTTTAAATCTTGGTAGAACTTTTTTTTTGTGCAGAAATAATTAACATGGAAATCCTCTTACCATGTATCGGAGATTACTGCCTGGGAAGGAGGAAACCCATCGACCACAATGATATGAGACAGGAGAGGCTGACCAAATAACCTCAGTGTGGATGATAGCCTACTGATTGGGGCTGTCAGCTGGGATATAAAAACTGGATTTAAACCTCTGCTAAGGCATTCTCTGCCAATCCACACAAGTGTCCTAAGCAGACAGCTCTCAGCTGTCCCAAGGTGCCTTTGCACCCGTGTGTGAAGATATTTTACAAAGCCTTTTAGTCTCCATTGGCCTCACCAAGACACAAGAACATTTCTTGAACCTCAAACACTTCTGTGGGATGAAGCACTCATCTTTCTGCTATTGAAAGCTGTGCACATTTAAAGCTCAGCCTCCTGAAAATTTTGACAGAAGGAACTGGCTGTGTTAGATCTGCAGAGGATTCTGCTATGCAAACGGGCACTGAAGTACTCAAACCATCAAAGCAATGCTTGCTATTCAACAATGAGCTGCCATTTGTTGCCAGAGAAACACTGTGTTGAATGAAATGCATTTAGGAAAACATTATTACAAAGGGAAAATATGAATAATCAACCTAAAGCAATGAGCCATGGAAGTTTGTTTTATGAAATGTCTTCCGGACTGTCTCAAAACATCAGACATGCTGACAGAGATACCAGAGAGGTTTTCTACTATTTCCTAGAGAGGTGGTTTCAACCCTGGATTCATCATCCCAAAACTATACCAGCTTGGTCTACCTGTCAAGTTGAGTTTTTGAGTGGAGGAGACGGAAAGTCTGAACACCCTGAGAGAATCTGAAAGAACTTCCTTCCAAACAACATGTTCATGGTTATGCCTTTTTTTGGTGTTTTTTGTGAGTGTGTGTCTATATATGAATGTTCTCCTCTAGCTCTTCTATATTTCTTCCTCCCCCTTCCTTGAAGACAGGGAATCAAATCATGCTCCCTGCACCATGCAAAGAAACTCTGGTATGAGCAGAGAAGGAAAATTACGTTCCAGGAACTTAAACTGAGCTCTCCATAATCATCTCCCATCTTGAAGCCTCTTGTTTTATTAAATCCATTAATCCAGGCATAGCCTGACTTATCATGAACTAGAAATTCAGTTTGCACATAAGGAGCTTTCTTCCCAGCAGGCCATATTCTGCATGCAGTATTGCAAAGCTGTTTGCCACATCCCTGGAAGTGTCCAAGGACAGGGTGGATGGGGCTTGGAGTAACCTGGTCTAATGAAAAGGGGGGTAGAAGGCCCATGGCAGGGGGGTGCAACTAAATGATTTTTAAGGTCCTTTCCAACCCAAACCATTCTGTGATACTACAACTCAATATATTCTATATATTCTTTATTTTCCATGTATTCTGCAGGCTAGTACAAGTGTAAGACTACGTCCAGTAGGAGCAAGAAGGCAAGAAAAAAAGGAACTGTGCCTTATTAAATCATGCTTTTTTTGTTGTTTTTTTTTCCCCCTTCCCTCAGGTGCTCCTGAAGTTACACAATTTTGGCTTACTTAAGAAAATGTAGTAGGAATCATACACACACACGGTGGGGCTGATTAGCCTACTGGGTGATTTTAATAACCCACAAATATTTGAGGAGGAAAAAAAACTCCTCCTTACAAATGAAATTATGGTGTTATATAAGCAAGTCTGGTCATATCAGCATTGTGTATAGAACAGCCTACAGTGGGACTTTGGTCATTGCATGGAATAAATAAATGTATTGGTGTATTCTGTGCAGATGAGCAATACCTGCAACAGCAACATCAAGAGGTCAAGAGACAGGGAACCTTGAACCCACTGCAGTAGTTTTTTGTTTTCAAGGGTACAGGGTGAGTTGCAAGTTGAACAAAGTACATTTTCAAGTGAAAAATGAGGGCAAAGAGAAATCATAAAAGGGTATGAACTCCCATCTGGGCCTGGAGATTTCTGGATTAGCCAGTCAAGAGACATGGAAGGCAGAACAAAACAAATTTAATTTTCTTACCCTTTGTGTCTTAATTAGCTGTTAAAACACAGACTTGAAAACACTCAACAAATAACAAAAATACTGACTCATACCAAATCTTTTTCTTTCCTTTCTATTTGTTTTTCTTTCCCATCATGTTTCAAGCCTTCTTAGCTAATTTAGGTGTCAACCTACCTTGTAGAAATGCTGTCAGTTTTATGACATTGTTTCCATTAGGGTGTGCACTTTTCCATTTTGATGTCTCTCCTTAATAAGAAGTTCCATCAGAACTAAAACACTTGAGGGTAGGATTATGCCTAAGTATATCCATTACTTTTGCTCAAGGAAAATAAACTGCTGCTGTCACTTGATAGGAACTTCATCTGTTACAACAGGATTTCTTTTTTTCACTGTAATTCTGCCTTTTTCTGGCTGATGCATATTCTCCTATGACACCTTCCTGGAGAATTTTTCCTCTGGCCATATGTATTGGTCATCAGCAAAACCCAAAAATACCATTCCAGGCATGCAGCTGGTTCTAGCACATTTCAGGCAATCTGTGCCCTTCTCCAGGCATGTGTCTGCTCTGTAGGACCATCACACCTCCAGGACCTGCTGTCCCTCCTCAGGATGCCAATCCACAGAGCTCTGAGGACACAAGAACAGCCTGTCAATGCAGAGTGAAACAGAGAGATCCCATATTCAGGTTTTTCACCGCTTTTATGCACTCTCCAAGATCTTTCCTTACTTACCTAATGACATGGGAAATTTGCTGCTATCCCAACAGTCCACTGAAAGCACTCAGCTCCTTGTTCCTATACTAAGTGGAGCCCAACCCAAAATTCAGTGATGCCAGATGAAGTATGGCCTCCCAAGAGTCTCTGAATGGATTTGGGCAGCTGGGGGAGAGGGATTAGTTCAATATTCTAATTAGGCTTATGCCTATTTAGTGCATCATGGAGAGCCTCAGGCACCCAAGAGCTGTAAGAACTCTGCTGCCACCCAAAATGTTGAGATTTAGTTCCTTTGAAAGCAGAAAACAATAAAAGCAGGATTTGTCCATGTTCAGTTTTAAACTCCCACCAGCTTGCTTGTGACATTTAGTTTTGCCAACTCCTAGAAATTTGTATGAAGCGATCTTTGGCCTCAGCATCCCCACACAAATTAATTATGCACTCCTTCAGCCCTATGCTGAATCCTTCAGTGTCTGAAGAAATCTGCCCTCTCTGTCCACTACACATTTGCTGCTTCTGCATCTGCAGATCTTCACCTTCTGACCAAACCAGGGAATGGCTGTTTCCAGAAGACTTCTCTACATCTTACTAAATGCCTAGGCAGAAGTAATTACTTGAGAGGTATTTTGTCCCATTTATTTCCTGGAATGGAAATTAAAGGAGCATGGTGAGGAGGGAAGAGAGAACCAGAGTGTAAACTGACTCTTTTTTTTTTTTTTTTTTTTTGCCTAGTGATGGAACCAGTTCAGATGTCCTAAAATAGCGGGTAGTTTCTGTTCCACTTCCATCCCAGGAAAATAACATTGATGCTGTCTCTCCTTGAGGTTCTCTGGTAGCCTGAGCAAAAGGAGGAGAGGGAGGGATGGCTCAGGCTCCTGCAGGAACCTCACAGTGCTCTGCCCCACAAGGAGAGCAGTCCCTGTGGAAAAGCCAGCTTGGCACGGCCACTGATGGCCAGCAGCAGGGTCAAAGGCCCGTGGTGATGAAGGTGAGAGGTTCACAGCTGGCACTGCTGCTGGAATGAGCTCAGAGACCAGGGTGGCTCCACATGGAAGCAGTTGCTGATGCTGTTAATGCTATTAATAAATCCTGGGCTTTCCATCCAACCCTGCAGCTCCATCCTGCTTCCCAAGTATCCAACCAGACTAAAATGTACATTCGGGCTTCTTTGCACGACTCCAGTGATCAAGAGAGAGGAGCCAACTCTGCAGGGTGTTCCTGGCCTGTAGAACTTTCCTGAGTGGTCAAGGGAGGGCATCGTGACCCAAGGCTCTCCCAGATTTGGCATGACAGGCATAGCTGAGGAAGAGGAAAATGCCTTGGGCTGAGGGAAATTAATTTGGTCTTGTGGCTCTTCCAGTTCTTCCCAAGCCAAGAAGGGATCTGGCCTAGCTGGGAATATCAGAAGGTGGCATAAATCCAGCTGTGCCATCCCTTTCTGAGGGCTCCAAAGTCAGAATTCAGGATTTATTTGGCTGGGTTGCCGTGCTCCAGCATCACTAGGCCAGACATCTTTTTTAGATATTACATTTTACATGTATGTTTTAAATAAATAGCCTGTATTTTAGGAGCACTTAGCCATAAGTATATAAACTGCTCTGAGGTTTACCCCATTGGAATTAGAATGAACCTAATTCATAATTCAGACATCAGGCTAGAAACAGCTCAGCTTTGCTCCATGGACCTATAGCTTGATGTCTGAACTGCCCACGAGACGCCCTCTAATCCCAATAGCTGTAACCTAACCTCAGAGTGGTTTCTAAACTTACTAAATAAATACACTTTTTAAAGAGGAATGCACCATATTTATTAGGGTTTTTGCTCCGTTCAGGCAGGCTATCATTTTAGAGCAGTTCCTAGGAAAGAGGCTGTGGAGAGACACAACTATATTAAAAAAAAATCAGAGCCTATTTTGTTTGGGTTTTTTTTAATGTAAAATAAAAAATCCAGCCTGCTCTGTTTAACTGACAACAGGAAGTATCTGATGGTGCGAAGTCTTAAGAATAAGCACTTATCCATGCAAAAACTTTCTTTGCATGGGTAGTCACACTGAATTCACTGTCCCTGCCAGCTTCAGAAGGTAACCAAAGAATGGGCTCAAGTTCTTGTTCCGTTCCTCGATCAACATCTCTTTTGCATGTTCACACGTGGTACTCGGGTAAATTAAAAAAAAAAAAAAATCTTCTCAGTTAAAATGGAGTGACAGCATTTGGTTTTTCCTCAACATGTGCGTTCAACCCTCACTCCCACTTTGCAACAAAAACCTTGTTCATTACCAAGAATTATTTTAGAAGCATCAGTGTACGAAGACAGAAAAGCTGAATTCTCAAAATAGCATTTTTGTAAGAGGAAGGAACACATTAATAGCGTGAAAGTCTGGCTGTCTGATCAGATCATGGCGTTCAGATTTTATCTTCATTGATCATTTTTCAACTTCACTCAACACTTTGGATACTGGAAAAGGGCTGTGCAGCAGGGACTTTTCTGAATGCCTCAATACCACAAACTGTATCTGGTCAGTCTGTCTGCTCTCCATGTGTGCCTGGCTTCACAGCAAATAAATGCCAGAAATAGCATTCCTACAGGATTTCCAGTTCAAAAGCCACAAGAATGTTCTTTCTCATGGTATGGCACCATGCAATAAAATGGTGTCATCTGGAAAATCACAGCCTTGGAAACAAATGTTTTTCCCTCTTGACTGATTTAAATCATCTAAAAATAGATGGGTTGTCATGTAACTTTTATATTTGTCAGGGGAGCCCCTCATTTCATCTTTTGACATTACAAGAAATGTATCCCATAACAAGACAGACAGATCTTCCTAGGGAATCCCCCAGGAATATTTTTTTTCTCTAACTGTGCAAACTCCTCAAAAATAAAACCAGAGAGCAATTCATCAAAGATTGAGAACCCATTCAGGGTCACTCTGAGCAAGGATTTCAGGGAGTATTTATAAAGTACAAATTTAGGGGGATAAGGAAGGAAGCGTCACGGATGAAACTCCTCTTCAGTTCTTCCTTCTGCTTTCCTAAGTAAGACTTCTTGAAACTGACTCCATATAAAAACAGGTTGTCACATCTGGTGGGGGAGAGAAACATCATCTTAATCCATCTCCCTGATCTGTGCAGCTGAGCCACTCCAGAATGGTGTTTGTCTGTTGACTTCAGAAAACAGGAAAACCTTGGAGCTGAGAAGTCATAGGATAATTTAACATAGAAAAACAATAATTTAACTGGATAATTTAACAAAAGGAACCAAGGCTTCCCAACTTGTCAAGGAAGAATCCTTTTGGTTTCTAATTTAGATGACAGCTCAACATGGATCATGTGTTGATTAAGGAAGGTCACCAAACTACCAAATCTACTGGTGTGTTCTTCCCTTTCCATTATTTCTCCCTCCCCTCCTCAGACTTCCCATAAAGCAGCTTCTCAACTCTTTTGTCACCATGTGAAACCAGTGTAAACAAAGATGTTTGTGAAACCTGCTCTTCTAAAATCAGCTGGTCATTGATGAGCAGCAGTTCCCATCTCCATGTACTTCCTGCCTTTTGCAGAAACTCAAAGAAAAAGTGTGGACCCCATTTTGAGAGTGTTTTATTCCCATTATTTCAGATTATTTTTTAACAATCAGCACAAAAACTTGAAGAATGAGCTACTTCACTATAAGCTCAGCTCTTTACTTCCATCTGAGAACGTTCAAACTTTCACTATTTAAAGTTCAAGGGTTCAGGCCACACTGATGGTCTGAAGCTGTGCAGACACTGGAATCCTGGCAGTCTCTTGAATATTACATTTACAATTCTATATATAATCTATATCACATCAAGGATCAAACACTCCTTATAAGCACAGTAAGCAATAAATTGTAATGTCTGAAAGTGTCTTTGCAATTTTCAGTGACTCACTTCTGAGAAATGTTAATGATGGAGAAAAGAGCAAGTTTACAGGGATGGAGTAGAATGTCAATTATCATGAGTGGCATGCTAGATTTCAGGTAATAAAGGACAATTAAAAGGACATTTATACACAACTGCCTGACAGGAGGGTGCAGCCAGGTGGGAGTCAGGCTCTTCTCCCAAGCAACAAGGGACAGGACAAGAGGAAACAACCTCAAGCTATGCCAGGAGAAGTTTGGGTTGGACATCAGGAGGAATTTCCTCCTGGAAAGAGAGGTCAGGCATTGGAAGGGGCTGCTCAGGGAGGTTTAGAGTCCCCATCCCTGGAGGTGTCCAAGGAAAGACTGGATGTGGTACTCAGTGCTCTGGGCTGGGTGACAAGGTGAGGATTGGGCACAGGTTGGATTTGATGACCTTGGAGGTGTTTTCCAAACTCAGTGATTCTGTGAATTAAAGGCTGAATTGTTTCTATTCTGGTGACAATCCTGTAATTACTTCTTTCTAACCTATTAAAGAGATATATGCAAGCAAAACTCTAGTGCATCTTAGAAGCCTTTTAGCCTTCCTTTTCTGTTTGCTGTTTGCTTTGTTGGCACCTACCTTTCTGTATTAGCTAGCAATACCTTACATTACAAATTGCCCTGTTAACTCCAGAAACAAAAGGCATATTAAAAATTAATTTTTCTAAGTGGGAAAATCCACCATTCCTGAGAGTAAAAGTCCTTTGCTGAAAGCACTTCCTTGCCCAGCCCCAATAATTAACATCTCTTGGACGGAAACACCTCTGTTTGGCACCCATAGAAGAGATTTGCATGCAAGCTTTCTTCCACATACTTTTGTTCACCAGCTGCATACGAGATCAGCCAGGACAGGCACATGACACGCTTTCACATGAAATGCACATGTGAACCATAAGCCTGCTAGAAATTCCCAGAACCACAACATTTCACTTGTCATCTTACTTGGCCTCCTTCCTACACTGCTGGAGTATCAGCTTCAGAGCCCCACAGGCATCTTACATTTTGGTTTCAGGCATTTGGTCACCCACATTCACAGCAACACTGCAACCATGTTTTGACCACATATAATTATTTTTCTTCATCTTTCCTTATGGTTTTGAAAAGTTATCTGGCATTTATGAGCAGCAGACATATCCTTCTCTTACAGGTACTAGCAAAATGATGGATCGTGACGGTTCTGATAGAGGAAGAATTGGCCCAAAATCTGTATGGAAAGAGAGGTCTGATAACTAGATTTTGAACAGTAACTAAGCATTTGAATGAGTAGGCAGACACCAACCAGGATTTTAAATCACTAGATTTTTGATAATCTAAATGCTTTTAAAAATCTAATTCCCTTTGAGAAATGGAAGATCTCACTAAATAAGCCTAAGGGCTTGGTTACTTTCTATTTTCTGTTTGAGTACCTTCTCTGAAGCCCATCTGTAACTGTGCCTTGGGGCATGTCCATTTATTTGGGAAGGGACAACCATGAAAGGAGTAAAAAGGGTGTTGCTAAAACCTTGTGAAGGTCAAAGCACTTTGACCACAGCTCTCCATTCTCCCAAACCAAAACTCAAGAGAGCTTGTTGTGGAGAACAGCATTATTTGCAAAAGCAGAACCAATTTCTCAGCCCCTCAGAACAGAAAAGCTTTGGGGTAAAGGGGTAGGCATGATGGAAAAATAAGAGAAAATGAGACATTCCCCACTCCTTGACCTACAGCAGGGACCTTGAGCCCAGCTCCAGCTTACAAACATGAAACCACCCACAGAGTTTCATTGCCAGGTCCCACTTCTTTCTTGAGCTCCTGCAAGGTCACCTCCTTCCTTTCTCCCCTGCACAAGGACTCACTGCTCCCTCAAGAATAAAGTAGTGCCGGGACTGGTAACAAACTGATGGGAGGAAGGAACTCCCAGCTGACTGTCAACATTTGCATCTCAAAGACGTTGTGAGAAGGAATTTTCATCCCCAGGAGGAAATATCTGCAGTAGAGTAAACATATTGGGGTGATTGGCACCAAAGAAGCCGTGCCCAGGTGGGCCTCAAAGTGGATGATCACCTTTGCAAGGGGACCTTCCATGAAGATCAAGCCTTGTATCCAGTTGGGAGTTTTCTGGTCAAAGTATGGAAATGCAGATGTTACACAGCGCCCATCACAGAGCAACGTTGTGCTGCCTGGAATTTGTGAGGATTTCACACAGAATTTCTCCCACTTGTAAACAGCTTTCTCCTGACAAATATTAACCTGAGGGCTTCCTGAAGGAAAAAAAAAGGAACAAAATTTGTATCTGCATCCAGGAGGGAACTGTTGTTGTCCATGTAAGTGCCTGAGTTTGTAGCTGTATTTTTATTCCAGATCCATCAAGCACAAGTCTTGCAGCACTGAGTTTCCACTTCATTTTCTAACACAGGTTACCTTGACCATCTCAACACACTGTGACAGCCCTCAGCATGCTCAAGACGTTACTATTACTTGCAAGAAAAAACATCCAAAAAGTATTAATTAAAAGTATTAATTTAATTGTGGGGGTTTTGCACATGGTTCCCAAGAAAGGCCACATTGTTGATTCTGTAAAAACTCACTTTTTGTCACTTCAGAAATTGCTGCACCCTGCTTGTTTCAGAGCAGGGCCTGGTCTCCTTTATCATAAGAACCTACTGGGTGGATGTAATTCTGCCTTCATGCAGGCATTGTTGTTCAATAATTTAGTGCTTGCTCCCAAATTTAAGCTTAAATGTATATTCAGCTCATGTCGACACACATCCTGCCAACATGAAAAACCATGCACTCTAGGAAAAAAAAGCAGAAGGAAAGACCATTAAGCAGTAGGAAGAATACAGTACCAAAATAAGTGTTTTGCTCATTAGACTGTTTTTGTCCATGATACTGAAAAATGGCAAAATGCAGTTTGTTACACTTTCAAGCTTTCTGCAGAATTAGTCTCCTGCAGGAGAAGTTTGTTAGTGAAGAAATGGCTGAAAGTTTCAGGACATTTTCAGAAATCCAGAATTATGTTTAATCAGTGTAAATGTTGTTTGGCTAAAGAATCTGCATTTATTAGAAATGTCCATCAATAGCTTAAGGTTTTGTAAATTTTAACTAATAAATATCTTGCTATGGATAGACCAAAGTCCACTTCAATTTTTAGTGGTCACAGTTTAAGGCTTCATATAATTTAGTGGGAACAGCATTAGACCCTGAGGACCACACTCAGGAGGTCATAGAAACATAGAACTATTTATGTTAGAGAAAATCCATAAGACCATCAAGTCCAGCCATTGACCTGATACCACTTTGTCCCCACTAAACCATATCCCCAACTACCACATTTATACATCATTTAAATCCCTGCAGGGGTGGTGACCCAACTGTCTCCTTGGGCAGCCTGTTCTGATGCTTGACAACCTTTTCTGTGATGAAATTTCTCCTAATATCCAACCTTAACATCCCTTAATGCAGACTGGGGCCATGTCCTCTTGTCCTGTCACTCGTTCCCTGTGAGCAGAGCCCCTGGCTGCCCCCTCCTGTAAGGCCTGAGCCTCCTTTTCTCCGGGCTAAAAATCCCCAGCTCCCTCAGGCCATAAGACCTGTCCTCCTTCCCCTGCTCTGCTCTCCTCTCTGGACAAGCTCTACCCCTTCAATGTCTGTCTGACAGAGAGGAGCACAAAACTCAACACTTCAGTCCCTGTGCTTACCCAGTGGAGGAAGCCAAGCACCTCTGAACGCTCTGAGGATGGCTTTGAGGGCTGAAAGACATTAATAATGGAGATTCTGGAAAACAGTTGATAGGAAAAACTGGAGGCTGGCACAGTGGGAATCAGTCTGGCTGTCCATGGGAAGGCTCCTTGGCAGCATAGTTTCGAAACTGCCAGCGCTTGACAGAAAGAAACACTTTGGACAGAAGTTTTCCTTCAGGTGTCTTCTTTCAAGTGTCAGGGATCTCTGTTTTGGAGCTGCAGTTCCAGAGCTGTAGATCTGCCCTTCCAGGTGCATGGATTGTCAGTGGCTTCCTCACAGTCATAGAAAACTTGATAATTTTCATAACTTAAGAGACCTGGGCACTCCCACCTTCAGTGCAATATCACTGACCCCTTGAATGCTTCCTGACTGCAATAGGCAAATTTTAAATTATGAGTTCTTATAATTGATCTTCATACACAGTTGGATCCCTTCTTCTGTATATCTAATACAGATCTTTGGACTGAAAAAAAATGGGAACAAAGACAGACCAGGGAGGTTTTTAAATGTAGGAAGCACAAAACGTAAACAAAAGTTACATTGCTGGAAAAAGAGACAATTCTCTTAAGTGCAGCGGAGACATTCACTGTTGGTCTCAGAACTGAACTGGCTAAACTTCAAAAAGCAAAAGAGACTCCAAATCTGGTAAAGCAACCCCTCATCCTGCCTTCCCTCAACAAAATGCCCCCCTGAATTCAGAGGAATTTTCCAAAGGAAGGAGCAAAGGAAGAGAAAGTTTGCCAGAGGTTACATAGGGAATTTGCTGCAGAGCCAGGAATGGAGTTAGCTGCTTGCTGAGGAGTGAGATGCAGGTCCTATCCTTAGACCACAGCAATCTCCATATTTAGCTAGAGTAAGAGTAAAGCCAGTCAAACAACACCCATCTCCTCAGTCTCTCAAGGCGCTGAGACTTCCAGATGAAAAGCATGACGTGCCCAAAGCCTTGCTGGCTTTTGGGGATGGAGCTGGGCAGAATTTCTGCCCCAGACGAGGACTGGGAAGGCAGCACAGGGGTGTTTCAGCTGCCTGAGGGTTGTGCACCCCTTCCTGCTGTGTGAGCCAGACCCCCTGCCCCACACCACAAGCTGACATCGCCTGGTGCTCCCCACTGCCCTGTGCCACTGAGCACTCAGGGCTGGCCAAGGTTAGGAGAGGGGTTTGTGTGGAATTCAGGGCTTCCTGAAGAGCAGTGATCTGAAAGAAAGAGTTCAACCCCATGTCTGCTGCCGTGGTGGAGTCCTGCAGCTATGGAGTGCTGAACCCAAGCCACCAATCTGGAACAAAACCAAGGCAGTGACAGCAATAAAAAAAGGGTTAAAAAGAGCTAAGCTCTTCCAAACCTGTATGTAACCTTAAACCAAATATTAACAGAAAAAAACCCCTGGCATTCAAGTTGGCGCTTAACTCCAGTTAATGAGGAGTTCAGATTTCCATTCTAACCCTCTTTTTCTGTTGCTTGTAATTTTCTCAAATAAACTCCGTTTTGGGCTGAAATTTTCCGTGCTTGAGATTTTTTTTGGAAAGTTTATACAAAATCAGTTAAACAGTTTATTTATGTTAGCACTGAAAACAAAAAAAGCCACACAAAAATATTTCCATGTATGTTCTGATCAGATATTTTCTGCTCAATGAACTCAAAATCAGCCATAGTATGGAATCTCCAAATTTTGCTTTTGTTTATCCACAAGAAGTTTAGGGAAGAACCCAACAACAAACAAACACAAAAACCTCAATCTGGACATTGACAGATTGAGCCTTTAAAGTCCTTTAAATTTCAGTTTCAGGATGTTATGAAAGTACTTTCTGTCTTTCAAGTAGTGGGAAGATTTATAAATAGTTGGAGTGGCAGCATCATACCCTGTGTGGGTATATCATGGGCTGCACACTGTGAGTTAATTCCACCTCAGGTTGTGCCAACCAGCCTTGTGGACTCAGAGAAGCTGAATTCCACTTGTTGCAGCTGTGCTTTGGCTGCACCAGTTGTCTTGTAGGTCCATAAAGCCAGTTTTAATTGCCAGTGATTCTGAGATAGGGAAAAGATAAATTCCAGTAGTGCAAGTTCTTTGAAGGGCCATGCTCACAAGCAGCAAGTCTTCCCCTGTGTCAGTAATTCATCCTTGAGACTGCACATAAAACCAGTGTGTGCACATTGAAGTCTGGTCCTTTGGGGGGAAGGAAGTCAATTTTTTGGTCTAACTAATCAAAATACTTAAACATATGCATAACTTTATATATACTTATAGGTAAGTGCACATCTATACATACTAAAAGTATATGTGTTAATTGGCTGAACGTGCCTCATGGACAGCAGTTTTCCTTGCTGACATGAGGTGAGGAAAAAGATGCTAAAACAGAGTTTAGCAGAGATTTTGATATGGTAAAAACACAGGACACTAACTATGCAAAACACTTCAAGTATGTGTGACATTTCTTAACACAGACAACCAACCAAAGCAAGATAAATCAATTTCCCTGCTGGCAATCTGTAATATCCTTTGTTTTATTCACCACTAAAAATGTTATTAATGGCTGGGTATGTTCAGCATGCTTATGAAGAATGTATTTCAATCCCTCTGATGAACGATCTATCCATAGACAAAATAGCTTATTTCCACAGAGAAATCTTGCTAGTTGGTAACAACAAAAAAAAAGACAAAAGAATGAGAAAGAAAGAGAAAAGAGGTCATTACTTGCAAATTCCAGCAGTCAGGAAGAGTTCATTTCCTTTGTATTGTACTTTCTTATTGGGGGCATTTCATTTCTGGGAGAAAAAATCACAGACATTATTCTCATGAATGAAAATCCCATACTCCTTTGTAGATTAGTTTGTGTGAAGCTCCTCTTTTGCTCTCATCTGATTAAGGCCTCATTTCACCAGGGAATACTGAACAAAAATACCATCCTGAACATAATTCACAGCTGAAGTTACTGGGTCACAGTTCCACAGAGCACATCAGTGGCAGTATTTCTGCTCTCAGAAAAACTCACAGCCTTGGCACTAGTTCAGCTAAACATTTAAGCACACATGAAGTACAGGCACAGGCATTTTTTCTCCACTTTTCTGCTCATGCTGATATTCTGTTGTTTTTAACCAGAAGTCTTGTTACAGTTTGTCTCAGAGCAGTTTGGAAGCAAAAAAAGGGGAATGGTGCTGCCTCTGGGTAACCTGCTTTCACAGAACTAGTAAGCAAATGATGTTTGGCAGGTTCTGATGTGAAGGAAATGTGTTGATTCAAAACACAAGAAGCTCCTACTTAAAAAAAAAATCCATATCAATATATTTTTCTTCCTTCAGAGAGAAAAAAAAAAAAGGAGAGAGAGAAAAAACCAGGCAGACTGTCTGAACCACAGACTCCCTTCAGTCTCTGAAGCCCACAGACACACACTTTGTACAAATATATGATCTTATCCACAGACACACAGATAGTCCCCCCCTTCCCCTCTTCCCTTGCTGCCACCCTTACTCACAGGGGTGGTATGTGGGCTGTGCATAGTGAGCACAGACACTATAGCCTGCCTTGGCCCACGCAGCTCTCAGCGCTGGCACACACACACAGGGGGATGTGCACACGACTCCCCAGGCCAAGATGGGAATAACACAGCCAGAGGAAGCAAAAAACCACCATACTCTCCTCTATTAGTACTACTTGACACTTCCAGTGGGACAGCAAATCCAGGAAGCTTGAAAAGGGCTCTCCAAACACAAGGAGTATTTCATGTCACTCATGTTTTCCTGATAAGCACCATTGTCCAGGCAGGAAAGCTGAGGAGCATGGAAATCAGAGGAACTGGTTTCCCTCTGAGTTCAGGAAAGTCAATGGAAGGGTTGGAATAGAAGATTAGATTCCTAATTATTCATTCATTCATTCATTCATTCTCTGGCCTTCCAGGACAATCTGAAAGCAGATCTGGAGCAGTGCAGAGCACAGTGGGTACCCCAAAGTCACAGCACAACCCAACAGGTGGCAAATGCCACAGGCAGCTGCAGGAGCAGTGAGTAGGAGGGCACAGGAATTTTGCCAATGTCCTGGCCAGTTCCAGATCCACAAATCTTCCTTTATTCCACAGTTCCACCCACTCTATACCAGCTTCTACCATGGGCTGAATTGGAAGAGGAAATGCCTCTTAAAGGGTTGGGAGACACTCATGGGATCAGGGAGGGGAAGGAATGCAGGGGAAGCAGTACAGGGCTCAGCTCAGCCCATCTCAGCTGCTCAGCCTCCTGAGAGCTCACAATCACTGTACTTTGCTGTCTCCCCTCAGCCTGCATGGGAAGCATCAGTTCCTGTTCATTCATCTTTCCTCTCTCATGTCCTCACATAAGCCTCACTTGGCAGAAGATGTGCAATTTTTGGTATCTAGGAGAAATACATAAGACTATGAAAAAATTGGATATTAGCAAGAGCAACAAGACTTTTAATATTAAATAAAATTACATCTTCCCACAAAAAAATATGAACAAGTTTTTCCTCTTGATCAGTTTTATTCTGTATTACAATTTACAGGTTGTAAAATACAGCAATATATCTAAACAAGTGTTTCAAATCCTTTATTGATCCACTTCAGTTGATATCAGCTGCTTCTTTACTTCACCTCCTTTCCTGCCAAAGATTCTCCACATTGCAGCCTGAACCAGAGGTGGGAGAGGTGACACTGCCAGCTCAGTGCTCAGTGCCATGGCAAGAACTGTGTGCTGGGAGCAATGGATGCACTGGAGGATGAGGAGCCCAGCTGGAACAGGGACACTGTTTCCAGGGTGGACAATTACCTCACGTTAATCTGCGCAATACTGAACAACAATTCATCTCGGCAGGGAACACTTAGCTAAAAGAAGTCACTCTGCTTTTGGCAGGGGAAAGCTTCTTCCCCCTCCCATCCTTTCTGGGGGCACAAATCCCCAGAAGAGATGGTGGGTGTTACCAAAATGCCTGTATAGCTGGTGATGTGCAAATCACTTTATTCTGGAGGTGAGGAATGGGTGCCAAGTGCATGCTAAGTGCAGAGGTGATCTCTCCTGGAGCAGGTGCAGCTGGTGGGCCTGGTGCTGGGGCTATACCTCAGATCCCATGTCCAGCTCTGGGTCCATCACTACAAGATGGACATTGAGGGGCTGGAGCATGTCCAGAGAAGAGAGCGGAGCTGGGGAAGGGGCTGGGGCACAAATCTGATGAGGAGCAGCTGAGAGAGCAGGGGGGCTCAGCCTGGGGAAAAGGAGGCACAGGGGGGACCTTCTGGCTCTGCACAACTCCCTGACAGGAGGGGGCAGCCAGGAGATGTCAGGCTCTGCCCCCAAGGGAACAAGGGACAGGATGAGAGGAAACAGCCTCAACTTGTGCAAGGGGAGGTTTAGTTTGGACCTTGGGAAATGTTTCTTCACTCAACAGGTAGTCAAACATTGTGAACAGGCTTGGGGATTCTCATTGAAGCCAGTGCTCAGATGCCATCAGACGTTGATTTAGCACAGAAGAACCCTGACACTGGGACAGGACCTACACACAAGAATGCCTATTAAGCTGGTGTTGGTTTTAATTGCTTCAGGGATGGAAAGCTATGGTGTCACAGAGAGCCCCAACGTCCCTTGGTGGAGCAGGCAGTTAATTCTGCATTACAAGAGGTCTGTCTGGAGGCTCGAGGTCAAAAGAGCTCCTAAAAGGATTTTGAAACTTTCTCGTAAACGTCGAATGTTTAAGTTATGATTAAGTCATGTTTACCCATTAATTGTGCAGTAAATAAAGCTGTGGCTTTAACCTCCCAGAGGCAGCGAGGCAGTGTGTTAATTAGGGCTGAGAGCAGGGGCTGGGAGGCACAAGTGTGTTATCAGTTGTGCTGACATGTGCTGAGCGCTCTGCGGTCACCGTGCGCGCCCGGCAGATCCAGCACGGGCTCCCCCGCCATGAAAGGGCTGCTGTCTGCAACACCTGGCCCTCAGCCAAAGTCTCAGAGCCTGAAGATCAAGAGTTGGTTGGGTTGGTTGGAGGTTTTTTTTTGGTTTTTTGGTTTTTTTGGGGTTTTTTTTGTTGTTGTTGTTGTTGTTTTCTCTCCCTAATTTCTATTGGTTTTTATAGATCCACTTGCCCGCTCACAAGCTGACTCATACAGCAACAGTGCATGAGGCTGTGGAGAGAGGAGAAGAAAGGGTG
>NW_005054326.1:3582489-3613931 GCF_000277835.1 Geospiza fortis | reverse complement strand
AATACTCGGAATTTAGTCCTAAGATGGGACTTGAAACTTTCCCACGGGTTGAAGCTCCCTGTGTTCAGAAATCTGCACGAGCCATTGCTAAACATTTACCAAAGCTGTCTACTCTCAAGCTCCCAGGATGTTCCTGGGGCACTAAATGGAGAAGCAGGATAAGAGAGGGAAGTGACAGATAATTAGGAAATGTGAGGAGGAGAAGGTGATGAAAAAAGCCATTGGTTGTTCACAGAAACACTCCTGCAAAAATGCCTCCCAGACAGAAAACAGAAATCGAAATATTCTCATGTGAACTTTTTCATGTCCATCTACATCCCAATTTTATACCACTCATGCCAGTACCTTTTCTTTGCACCTCTATTCCTTCTCCACAGGACATTTCTTCTGAACATGTCAGGACCCTAACACATAAAAATGTGATGATCTGTTACAGCAGTCAGTCCTGATTCACTAATCCAGCCCACAAACAAATTGCACAATCAAAATCCTAGGAAATTCTGAAAGAAAAAGGAAGAGATGTCAGTGCCTGAGAAATTATTATCTGATGGGGAGAAGTGGATGGATCTTGAAACAATTCAGTATTTTGTTGCTTGGCGTTTTTTTTTCTGGTAGTGTAGCATTTTCTTAAAAGAAACCACAGGACTTGAGATATTACAGTCCTGCAAACACAGCTGCAAGCTACAACCCAGGAAACACAGATCTAGTTCTCACTTCTGATTCATTACATCACTTTCTGCCTGGTGAGCCCCCATTTTTGTCTGCCAGCAATATTTGTTATAATAACAATTAATATTTTATTGTAAGCTTGTTGAAGCAGGAATTATCTCTTGCAGAATAAGCACAATGAAGACATTAAATCCAGCTATAGCAGGGAGGGATTTTTTCACAAACAGAACACATGGTCTCTGTCAGAAAACACAGCTCATCTAATATTTATTCTCTACTTACATGAAAATAATAGATTTATTTTCCCCTTCCTCCATCAACAAATTACCATTGTAGGCTCATTATTTGCTGAGTAATTAAAGAGACTCTATCCAGATGATCCTTGAACAACAGCAACAAAAAGTGGATGTCACTTTCTTCAGTATGAAAGCCATCATGTTCCTTAGAAAGAGCTTCCAGAAATCTGTACAATTCACACAAAAACGCTCCCTTTGACATTCAGATGGGAACATCCATGGGTATGTGACAGTATCAACAACACCAGAACAACACCTATTTCCAGTTCTTTCCAAGTGGAAATCAACAGTGGGAGGATAAACAGCTTGCCTGGTCAGAGCATCACTGGCATGGACTGAACTGGAAGAGAAAATTCTATGATCCTCTCTTTGTCCTTAATCCACTGGCCCAGGAATTCCAAACTGTATGCAAGGCAACTACTTTTATGTTTTTTCCTTTTTAATCAGCCATAATAGGGGCACTTTGGTCTCTTTCAAAAAAAAAAAAAAAAGACTGAAATAAAGGACAATCTATCTTGTTATTGTTTGTCTGTCAAGGATATAATTTTTGGGAGACAAATTCCATGGACTATTTTGACAGCGCAAATTACTGTAGGATCTGTGCAAAGAATGAAAATCAATTTCTCATTCCCCAGGGGTGTATCCACACATGGGCATATTAAATTAAAAGGTTTGAAGCAAAAAGCTCCCTTTTACTTCTTCTTGGTGCAACTCCTATTACTTGAAAGAGATATTTTGAAATACCTCACGCTCACAGTCAGTTATGCATGGGGGGTTGCAGACACAACTTTAATTGGTCCCCAGGACCTTGCTTTGAAGTGATGACTCACAAAGAGTATTTTGTCAAGCCAACTGTGCCATAAAAATATTAAGTGTGGCTTAAAACAGTAAAGGTTTTATTATCCTGTTAACTTCCTGTCATGAAGCATTGCATTAAATTGTACTTTTAAGGGATTAATGACCTATTTGCCTCATTCCTTGCTGCATTTGTGGTTACAGAAGCTATTAAAAGCCATGTTATCAACAACAGTGTTAATGAAGATATTGGAAAATCAGTCAAGCACAAATATATTCTAATCCATAGTATTAATCCAATTGCCTTTCCCTAGGAGAAGGTGTTTTTTTGTGTTCCCTGATGACCTTGAAGCATTGTGGCCATTTTGTGGCCACAGACAGGGAAGTTAAATGTTTGAGAAAGAAACACAAGGAAGAAAAGCCCCCACCTACTTTGCACAAGTCTGAAGCCCCCTCACTCAGGAAGGAGCACCCAGAAGCGTGGAAAATGTCCCTGTCAATACAGACAACAAACAGCACAACGTGCCACTGCCACAGCTGAAAACAAATACCAAACTATGGGAAACAGCCACCATTCCCGGGGTTGTTATTTTGGACAGACACACTGCAAGACGGAAAATTAATCCAATTTATTCCGTAAGAGACAGGTCTGCAAAATCAGCTTTGTGAAACAATGATGAATTCTTAAAGTTTTTGTTTATAAATAGAAGCGAGTAATTGATTTCTTTGCTTGTTTGGCAAGTAGCTTATCCACAGAACTATGTGGTCCTGGGAAGCTGGAACCATTCATGGAGTTCTGCTAAATTTCGCAATCACTTTTGACTAAAAAAAGATTAAAATGTAGGAACGCTGAAATGTGTTGCACTGATGCTGGTGGAAACATTTCAAAATTGTATTTTTCACTTTTTTTGGTATTTTTCCTTAAGCAGGACTTGAGAAAAAGAAGTTAAAGGTAAGACATTTCAAGCAGACTTGAAAGAGGGTCATATTTTCAGTATCACAACTAACCCAAGCCCCCACTACTTGCGTAACTTAACACAAACTTTATTTTTTTTTGCTATCAAATTACCATGCAGTACAACCAGTAACAAAACAGTGACAGAGTGGTCCATACTGGTATTCTGATTGCCACCTCAGGGGTTTTCACACCAAGCTGCCACCACCCAGAGTAAAAAGGACAGGAGGACAGTGGTCCAGCACACTGATGAGAAATCACTGAAACACAGTGAATGTTCACCACCCCCAGACACTGCCCAGCAGAGGAAAGGAGAGCTGAAGGTAAAAACAAGCCACCAAACAACCCCTCAAAGTCCTGTCTTTCCACGTACAGGAGTGCAGGAGGTCTCCCAGCCATGGGCACCCTCCCTGCATGGTGCCTGCACCCTCAAGAGTTTACTGGGAGAGGGGCTGTCCCAAATGGGGGCTCCCAGCTCAGCCACTTCCCTAACCCCACACCAGTTCCCAGCCTGGTCCCTCATCAAGGGATCTATTATCTACACAGTGCAGTTTTTAACACCTTATATGAAAACTCCACACGTATTAGGACGCATGGCACTCTATTTACCTCCGAAAGGCGACCATTTCACTGTAAAAACACAAGAATTGCAGTGAAACTGATGATGAAGGTTTTTTTACTCTCTAAGTTAGTCATAGGCTACTTAAGAATGCCTGCACAGGCATTAAACTATTTTTTTTTAAATTTGCAATTAGCACAAAGGAAAAAGGAGTGAGAAGCATTTTCAAAAATTTCCAAGGTTAGCTGTTCCAGGGTGGTGCCATTTACCATTAGCTGTGTGTGGTTTCAGATACCTGAGCGGTGTTAAAAGCATAGATATGTCAGCTGAACTGGTTACTGGCTTTTTGTATTTTCCTTGTATTTCTCTGCTTTTTAAATCTCTTTTAATGTCTTCTTTATTCTTCTCTCTTCCTTTTTTTAATTTTTTTTTTCCTCTGATTACTGTGGTAGTCAAGGATTGTTGCTCATCTATTCCTCCTTCTTTCTGGACAGTTGTCAGGGCCTCTTCCTGCCTATTTCAGAACACAGATGGAATCTACAGCTTATTCAGACCCAGAATTTTAGGATATTCAGGTTCTCCATCATGCAGTTGTGCCCTTGGGAAGCACTGGATGCTGGAGAGGAGCAGTCTTTACTGGTCAGGACAGTGAACAGCCCATTGAACCACGATTTCCAAAGCCTGGATGTAGATCCTCCATCTCCTGATACCAAGTGTTATTGATGCAAATGTTGACACAGGTTGACAGCAATTTGCCAGAAGTTTTGGCTCTGCATAATTTGAGTTGATTCTAAAAACTACTGGAAACAGAAACCTATATATGTAGCTTACAGGTTTAAAACAAAGTCAGCTGTTTATAAGGGAATGCTCTTCATTAGAGAAGCTTCCAGAGATGCTAAAGAAAGGCTTTTGTCTCAGATTTCTGGGAAGAAGATAGGGATTTTTTAATATAAATGTTTTTTCATAAATTTTGTATGCTGTATCACTAAAAATCTCCAATGACTTTGAACTTCTAAAACTTTCAATAAAGATAAAGCTGGAGAGAAAGGCAAAAAATATGTACCCACAGCCATGCACGCTCTTTGGAAATGCAGAGATAGCATAAGCAATAGCACTAAAAAATCCATACCACAGCAGATCAGCTCATCTAGTGTCAATGGATGCAAGCTTTATTATTAAAAACATTTATTACTGAAAGCACTCAGAGAGCAAATGCTTGTACCTGATACTACATTTCTCAATTACTCTGAAATATTTGATATTCATATCAATGAAATAATTCTACATGGGGAATTCATTCATGGGGAATAGAAGAAATATGGACTGGCTGTTGATTCTGATTGACAGCTGTGAAGTATGGCCACATCTGGTTGTTAAAGTTTAAAGGATTTTAAAATTAGAAGTAGTGTTTCTGAGCCTAGCACTGAAAAACCCTGACATTTGCAGCGCTGGGAGCAGGCTGTGAGAGGGATTTCTATCCTGGTTTCCCACCCAGAAGAATATATTTACTGTTCAAACATTTTGAGGCAGGCACCCATGGAAATCAACGGGAACTCTGCCACGGGTTTTAAGGGGAGCAGAATCTGTCCCTATGTGTAAATATACAGCAATATTTTTTTTCCTCTGGCTGTTAAAAAACCACCATCACAACTGGATGGAACCCAGTTTTAAACACTCAGACACGGGGCCTCTTTACCACAGGAGTCTCCAACGATGCCCATCCTTAACACCACACCAGCTGCCAGCCGAAGGCTCTGAAATGCTGATTTGAATCAAAAACTTTCCTTTCAAATCTAGCTTACAGTTTACTCACAGCGCAAAAGTGCTTCTCGGCACTGGAATTTTCAGGATGCGATGCCGAGCCAAATACTGCAGGCACAGCTTGCTCATAAGACAGCAATCTTGTGGCCCACCTTGGAGGCTGTAATAGGGCTACTGTACTCAGCCTCCCACCCTTGGTGAAGCCCACTAATAGCATCTGTTTTATAGCATTCACTCCTGCAACCTGCTAGTTCCTTGGCTCTCCTGCTGTCACAGAGAGGATGTGCTTTACTATGCTGCAGGTCTGGTGGAAAGTTGTCAGACTTCAAGCCAAATGTAAAAGCAGCCAGTGCTGAATAAATGACTTGAAATACTTTCTCCAGGGACCCCTTCCAGGTCCAAGATAGGCAGATTTGGCCAGTGTTTGTAGACAGTCTTGCTCAGAGGCAAATTAAAAATCAAAATACAGACACCGTTTGAAAAACATCGAAAGCTAGACTCAAACATCCACCATGTATTAAGACATTCTTATATAAAAATAACCACAAGGTTGCAAATTCATACTTTCCTACTTGGTGAGACCAACTGCAACCAGGAATAAACCTGGACATGTGTGGGGCAGACTGCCTTCAGAGAAAGCATAAAACTGGAGTGAGAAAAACAGGAGGCTGTGAACCAGGCAATTGAATGGAGCAGTGGGTGGCACTGGACCCTCACCTGCCCCAGTGCAGCCCACAGCAGCTGCCCAGCTCAGTGGGAGCTCAGTGGGAGCACTTTGTCCACTGGGACAAAGCAGGACACTCACTGTGGAAATACTGAAGTTTTACCCAGGAAAGTCCATGGTACAAATGATGCCTTAAATTTTAGCTTTCATATTTTCCAGATTCTGTACTGCATTAGTATATAACTCTGAACTTCACATAAAGTGTTAGCAAGTTCTCTACACAGTTTCTCTAGACAAAACAATCCTCTTCCAACCCAAGAACCAAGGACACTGTTGCAGCATTGGGCCCAAAATGTACAAACAACAGCGAATTGAGGAGACCAATCTTGGAGGATGGGACCTCATAACTTGAAGCTGCAATTGGACAATTAGCCCCAAAATGTAAATGGACCAAAACGTACAAAAGTGTAAAAACGTGTGACCCACTGTCCATCTTGGGCAGAGCCACAGCTAGGCTCTTGTACTGCCCAGGGTGTATTCTTTGAAGGCCTTTTAATAAATACCTACTTTGTTCCTTTAACACTGTCTAGTTTCTGTTCCAGGCAGTCTCTCAAAGCATCACCCCCAATACCTGACTAACAACCCATCCCTCCTCATCCCTCACTGGCTCTGCTGGAGCCCTCATTGCAGTTTGGCAGTCTGGATGCCAGGAACATGTCCTGCTTCTGCTGCCTGGGGTGAGAGACAGGAGGGGTTTGCCAGCAGGAGCTTTGCCAGGAGACTGGGGGATCCTGAGATGTGGGGCAGGAGCAAATGCAAGGTAGGGCAAAGATGTCCAAATGAGTGAATATCACAGAATCACAGGATGGCTGGGGTTGGAAGGGACCATTACAGATCATCCAGTCCCACTCCCTGCCATGGCAGGGACACCTTCCACTATCCCAGGTTGCTCCAAGCTCTGTCCAACCTGACTTGGAACACTTCCAGGGATGGGACAGCCTTACCTACTTTGGGCAGCCTGTGCCAGGGCCTCACCACCCTCACAATAAAGAATTTCTTCCCAATATCTAATCTAAACTTCTAAATATCATTCCATTTAAAGGGATTCTTCTTTGTCCCATCACTACATGTCCTTACAAAAAGTTTCTCTCCAGTTTTGTTGTAGGCTCCCATTAGGTACTGACTGGGGAGCCATGAGCAAATGCCACCTATCTAATTTCATTTTTGGGGGTTTTGTACCTGCAGAGCATTAAGAAAGCCTACGCTCCAGCTGCCAGGCGTGGCCACACGAATGACACACAACTGAGCAAGTCAGGATTCCACAGAATGAGTACAGAAGAGTGGTAAAGGGGAAAAAAAGACAAGGGAAAAACTTCAAGCCAGTTTTGCTGCCAGATTTTATCTCAGAGAGCTACAACGTCAGACAAAACTAGTCATCTTTCCAACCAGCAGCCCTTCCACATGATGCTTGCTCTTGGCAGTCACTGTTTAGATTCTCTGGCTGGGCTCATAGCCTGGCTACATAAGAGATTTTTGGGTGTAACTGAGTGACACAGAGCACTGCTGACTGCCACAGCCCAGGATTGCCACCTGCATCCTGACCCCTGTTGGACCCCAGGCTGTGCTCTAGATGGCTTGGAAACAACCATGCAATTGTTAGGGCAAAATCCTGTTTACACTCTTGCTTCCCACAACACAGAAAGAATTTCAGCCCATGAAGCTCCTTTTGCGTCCTCCTCCTCCCCCTCTCCGTGGCAGGGTCATGTAGCACAAACCACCTCCCTCCTCACAACCCCAGTTATCATTGCAAATCCTCAGGAACTGATCATTCTGCCTCTCCACATTGCTCCCCTTGCCATACATCACCCTTCTTGCTACATGGGACAGCCAGAGCCATTGTGAAAGCTGCAGGGCTACCATAAGAGCCACTCATGGCATGAGTCAGGTCTACAGATCCATGGCACAACTGGAACAGAACACCCTGCCAGTCAGCACTGCCTGGCTGGGACACCTTTCACTTTTCTATTCACTGCTCTTCATTGTTTTCACCTGCTCATCCATCTCCCTGTGCGTGTGCCACTAGTCCCAGGGATACAGAAGCAGCAAAATGCACAGGAACCTCTGCCTGTGCTCCCATGAAACTGAAGTCTATCTTTACATCCATACCTGAACAGAATCTCACTCAAGCACTTCAAGGTTAAAATCTGAAACCAGTCATTGCAGGATGTAGTTTGTGCAGTTATCAGAAATGCTCCTGTATTACCTGGATTTGGGAATGACTTGAAATCTGTTTAAAATGATAGTGAGGAAAAGAAAAATCTCCCAAGCAGTAAGGAGATCAGAATTTGGGGCACATACCCAAAGTGATATTTAACATAACCTTCAGCCAATTCAAACCCCCATGTGAGACAGTATTTGCCTGCTTTAGAATGTGTGCTTGCACACCAAAAGTAAAATTGCACCTAACAATGTTAAAGCTTCACTACAAATTATTTTAATTATCATTTTCAAGAGGAAACTGTGAAAATGTGAGTTAGGAGGCAAAAGGAAGAAATAACCTGGAATCAACCATATTCCCCAGCTGTTCAAGCACCACAGAGCTTTCTAGGGTGGGCAAGAACTTTGAGCTGCTTAAAAGTCCAAATTTTTACTTTAAAATAATAGCACCAGCTTTGTATTATGTACCTTCATTAGGCATTGATGTTGCTCTTCATACTCTATCAGAGTGGGCTTGTGTGGGTGTAGGTGAAGAGCAAATGTCTGTAACCATCAGGGAAGGAAATCGAGAAAAATAATCACTGCCAAATTTGAAGCAAGAAAATGAAGATACTTTTCCTGTGTTGCCCCAGTTAACTGGACATCAATTAGTCAAAATGGTGGGTTGTTGTTTGTAGGGGTTTTTTTTGGTGGGTGGGTTTTTTAATTTGGTTTGATTTGGTTTGGTTTTTTTATTTTTCTAGATTTGGAAAAAAAAAAAAAGAAGCAAAGCTTCTCATGACCTTTAATGCATAAAAGAGCCTGGGAGTCCTGGAAGATGCCAGGAGAATTTCTCAACATGCTCACTGAAATGCTTTAGAAGGTTACACATAAAAGTCTGTCTTCAAGAAACTGATAGGACCTCATGCCAGCTCTGGGATACCTTTAATATTGAAAAGAGCTGCCAATGTTTATTATTTCACATCCAATTTGTTGCCAAAAACAGTTCAAAAGCAAGTGATTAACTTCACATTACAGGGGCTCTGCCAGCAAGGGAACAGAGCACGTCAGAGGTGCCAGAGCCCGTGGCTTTACTCCTGGCCTGTTGGGAATGCTTTCAAATCACACAGCATCAGACAGGAGCAGAGCTGGAGGCAAAAAGCAGAATAAACTGAAAGCTGGGGAGTGTGACCCTGTGTGTGTGTGTGTGTGTTATTATTGTGTCTTACTGGAACTCTGTTATTGCAAGCCCATTATGACATCATGATAAAACTGCAGGCAAACCCATCATATTTTTGTAAGGGATCTCAAGGCTCTGGAATATTTTGACTAGAAGGGAAAGCAAAAGTCCATCTCCCATCTTCCACAGCTAACAAGAGCTGACCTTCTCTGAATTTCCTTTGAAGGCTGTACAGTGCAGCAATAAACATGTTTCATGCAACACATGAATCCTGAGTTGAGGAAAAGAGTTTTAGATTTACACATATAAAGTGAAATGGAGGATAGCAGAGGGAAAAGAGACATCCAGTTAAACCCAGGACACTCACAACATGGCTAACACAAATGCCAAAAATGCCAATAATCTGGGAATGTGGATTTGAGAGATGATACCCCTTCCAATCCCACTGGTGTGCTCTAGTCAGCTCTCGCTCCTCAAAGAGGGAATCATCAGTGGTACTGAACAGCCTAAGAAAAGATTGCCATCATGATCAAGAGCTGCAAAAAGATACAGTTATAATAAGCCTCCACTCCTGGAAGCTTTTTACTTCATACAAATAATCCTTTCAGAGTCAAAACCATATATTTATTCTAGATAACAGATGCACTGCTGTTGCAAAATCAGGCTGTGCACTTGGTATAGCATTTGATACAGCAACCCCTAGCAACATTTTCTTCCCCCCATCGTGGGGAAGTCTGCATCTGTGCTGGAATAGGTTAGATACCTACTTAAATATTTACCAAAGGAACTATATTATATGCTAAATATTTATAGAATGCATGGTATACTTCACAAAAGCAGTGAACTATAGCTGTGGAATAAGTGCATTTGGTTTATCCTAGGTATATGAGTTTACTTTTGGAAATGTTCTTGAACAATGCAAAATGTGATATTTTTATAGCATGTGACAAATGGGAGCTTGTGTTAAAATCATATTTGGAATTGTAATTTTAGGACAGAGCATATAGATTATTAAGAAGTCATTAAACAATCTTACCTAGGGTGTAGATCCATATAAAAGTGGAGAATGTGTAATTTTTTTATATTTCAAATGATAAGATTATTTTAACACTGTGTTTTTTATGTGCTGGAAGTGTTACATTTTTAATTGGGCACTCAAAAAAATCATCTCGAGTGAGAGGACTATCTGGAAATTAATTTCTTTTAGATAATACATCACTTAAAGTTGAAGGAAATCTTTGCAAAGGTAACAGAGGCTCTCAACAGAGGAGCAGCTGAAAGTGTCACAGACTGGCACAAAACCTGGTGCCAGTGGCCAAACAGAGCTACAGAGCTGGTTCAAACACACACAGAAAAGGGAGTCCTCCCTCCTAATTTCACTGGGCTGGGAAGTTCCACCAAGGCAGATTCATTCTGATCTGAGCCTGTTGAGGAACATTTCTTCATACCAAAAACCTCTGAATGCAACATTGCCCACCTGACCCAGAACAGATTGAACTGACAACCACCTGGAACAAGCTCACTGTGAAACACTGGCAGGGTTCTAGGAAAGGCTACACATCTTTCCCTCCCCTATCCAGCACCTCTTACTGCTGTAAAAATCCCCTCTCTGGTGCAAATCAGTAGGATTCAGCCTAAGACTACTGCTCAGTATTCCCCAGTGGTTCCTTTTTCATAGAGATCACCTGCAAACCATGGAGATCTGTGATGGCAAAGCCTGGAAGTGGTTTTTCTGAAATCCCCAAAAAAAGCACTACGCAATATTCTCCCAGGTCTTCGTAGGAAACAATCAACTAAATAATTTTCACAGTTGTTGGCCCTTGCGGGATCCCAACAGCGTCACAACATGACATCAAAACTGGTATTTGTTCTGCAGATTTGAGCCACAAATTTATAAATTATTACTTGCAACAGAAAGGTAGTTTTAAGTGAATGAGGTAAAAGAACTTTGGGTCCTAAATATTCCTTAACAGCTACTGCTGTCAGAAAACAAGGGACAGAGAGATGTGCACGGCTGTTCCTTCATCCCAAAATCATCTCCCACTTGCAAGGGATGTCCCAGTCACAGGAAACACAGGAGATGGGAGAGGAAATGAAAGGGTGTAAAATGAGAAGATGTCTCTCAGCATTGGATAAAACAAACTCTGGCTTAAAAGAAGTATAAATGTGGGCAGATGGTGGATGGACACCTGCACTCAAGTGGTGTGCATCCAAACCCAGGTTATCACTTTGTTATACAGATATAGACCTTCTATTTCCAAGTACTTTTGTTTCTCTGTCTCTCTCCTTTTGAACATGCACTGTTTCTGTTGCTACACTCCATGCTTAAATAAAGCCCACTGCGTGGTTCTCCTGCGTCACACGATTCCTGTTTGCTGACCCCTGCTCAACAGCTTTCAATGGACAGGACAAATAAAATGTATTTGCAATTTCTTATCTGGAATAAGAAAGCATTGCACAAAAACTGTGGAGAGTTGAACTGGAAGAACTGCACTTCCTCACTGGAAGTGAGGCACTATTTCTGTCCAGATAACGTGGCTCAAGGGAAGCCAACCCAATTTAATTTGTTCCATTGAGCAAACAGTGCTTTCAAAGTTGCAAAGCCTTCAAGAGAGGAAGATACAGAAAGCTGCTTAGTAAAATTTACAGAAACACCTCAGGGTGATTGACTAGACTTTCTAGATGGCTAATTAGAAACACTTCAGAAGGCACTTAAGCACTGAACCTTTGAATTAGAGTCCATTCGGGAGAGCCTGAAATTTAACGTCCCCATGTTTAAGGCATTACAGCCCATGTTAAAAAATCTTTGCCCCTTTTTCCTATGGTGCCATTGCTGTACTTACCTGTGAATACTAAAATTGTGCACCTCAATTCACTTTTTCATTGCACCACAACATTTTCCTGACCATTGCCTTCATTCACTTCGAAAGCACAAGGGCATTTGAATCCTGACAAAAAGACTGGCAGACTTTAGCATTAATATATATGATCCATGCTTGCTGCAGAGGGTGGAATTCAAATCCCAAATTTTCTGCCTCTCAAGAAAATCATGAACTTCTGTGAAGACCTCCCACAGAAACCAGGAAAGAATTAATGGGCTGCTGAGTTCCTAATATGTCCCACCCTGTGGCACCTGAAGGAAGTAGGTGTTAGACTGGCAGGGAACAGCTTGACAGGTTGAATTTCCAGCTATTTATGGCAACTGACAGAGGGGCCTGGAGCCAAGGACGGCTGCTCCCAAGTAAAGTCTGCCTTTGGCAAAGAAAGCCTGGCAGAAAAGCAGTGATTTTTCTTGCTGCCAGTGACTTGGGGGTCTCTGATACCAGGCGGGATGGAAGTATTTGCTGTTGTTTTCCTCCTTTCTGGCTTTTATTGATCACTGGAGGGGTGAGGAGGCTGCTGAGTGCTGGGCCCACAAGGGGTGAACGGGTTTATGTTCCTGTGTGTTTACTTTGGACTTCAGGGGCCATGGAGAGAGTGGAACTTTTTATGCAATGCAGCTGGCAGGAGAAAATCTCTCTGATTTGAGGGTGTTGGAGGGTGGATGGATCAACAAAAATTCAGAAGGAAACAATTTTAGAGTTACTATTAAATTATGCTGCTCGGGAAGGGGATGTTCTTGGGGCATTATGGCCACACTGCTCAATTCTCACTCCTCAGAGTGGTAGGCAACCTTCACAGCCAGCCTTGAAGAGCTGGACCAACCTCCCAGTGAAACCACCCTGCTCAGTTCTTCCCAGACAGGTACAGTTATTCCAGGCTGATGGACAGACAGACACTCCTGTTTCACCAGCTGGTTTACAAACACTCAGAGGATGCAGCAGGAACAATGTTCATTTCAATACTCCAGCAGCTGAAACAGATTTAAAGCAAAAGAATTAACATAGAGGAAAAGCAAACTTGGACACACAGATTTTGGTGCATTGTACAGATGTCTGATGTGTAGACATCTTGAGGTAAATATTTTATTTTCTGAAAAACAGACAATTTAATTATCCCACATAAAGCTTCACAATTGTTTTTTTGTTTTTTTGGTTTTGGTTTGGGTTTTTTGTTTCTTTTGGTTTTGGGGGTTTAAGGTTTTTTGGGTGTTTTTTTTTTTTTTTTGGCTTAAACAAGTAACAAAAACTAGTTACCCATACAAACTGAAGAAAGGAGTTTATGTTTACTGGGAGATTTGCCAAGGCACAGGAGATTTAGCTTTAAGTCTATCCTCTTCCTCAAGAATTTCAAATCCCCATGTAGGACACACCCTTATCTTTCCTATAGAGGAAAACCACCCTGAGATGTTTTGTTCTCATAAAGTTCCTGGAGCTGTTTCACCTTGCATGGAATATCAGCCAAAGTTCTAATCCTTGTACAAATAAATCTTCTCTACTTGTATAAATTCACAATAACACAGGGATGATGCCTGTCAGTCCCACATGACCATACTCAGATCATTTTGTTGGCTATGGCATTATCACAGCTTGTGGGAGAAGGATCTAATGCCTGGATACAATTTTTTTTTTGAGATGCTATTGTGCAAGAAAACAAACAAATAGAAATCTCACAGCACCAGGGTATAAAGTAAAACACTTCAACCTCATCTCACACACCACATTTCTTGGTACAAGGAAACACAGACATGTTCTGGTCAGAACCAGAAGTATGAGAGCAACATTTTCTCAGTGATTCCCTACCAGCATAATTGTAGAGATGTTCACCTTCTCCCCAGATATTCCTAGGAAAACATCATTCTCCTGATTTTTCAGAGCCAGTATATTTGATAAACTTGTGTTAACACAATGGACACCTTCACAGTGAAATTTAAAAACCACAGATGGGGCATATCAGAGAACACACTGTGCCAAGGCTCTCCAAGCCTATGCCTCTTCTTTCATCAGCCAGTTGTACAGTTAACATCCCTTTGATTCTTTCACAATTATCTAATTCACTCAATCATGTGCCTAATTCCAAGCTGGTTCTTTTTATTAACATCAAAGGCTTTGGATCAGTCTCTACTGAAAAAAAAAAGAAGTAGTTTTTCTACAAGGCTATTGTGCATTTTTATCAGGTCCACAATAGCGCTTCTGTGACTCCTCTCCCTGCCTCACCTCTCATCACACACACATCAGCAGATAACATGACATTAAAGAGCCATCAGTGTCCTCCAGGAAAGCTGCAGGAAGGTTTCTTGGCCTGCCAAGCAGCAGTCCTGATAAGAGATCACCTGCACAAGCAGCACATTCCTACCTCACTACCAACATTCTCCTCCAAGTACAGATGTCTTGCCACAAATTACTGTGACTGCAGCAGAAGAGATGGAAGAAGGAAAAAGGAGTTCTTAAAACCATTTCTGTCTGGTTCTGCAATTGAAAATTACTTATGCCTGGAGGTTAAAGAGTGGCTGTCCCTAAGCATCTCTTTCCTAGCTTAATCTCCACCCCTTTCACCCAAAATCATGTATTTATGGGCTTCACTGCAGTTATCATCAATCAATAATTTACAGCTTCAAAATACACATTCTCAAATGACACAGCTCTGGTCTTCATAATAAATCAAGGCCCTACCTGTGGGCAAAAGCTTCCCTTGCAACCAAATAAAAAGGCATTCAGCGGGATACCAGACAATTATAACAGCCCCAGTAGAAAAAGTAAATCGTTGTAACAATATCCAAAGATGAACACAGAGCCCTTTTAACATCCCCTCCAAAACCACTGCTCAATTGAAAGTGTTTTAACTTCAGTGAATGGTGTAAAACTTAAAATTAGTAAATTAACCCAATTGAATTAGTTAACTGCAAATTAGACTAAGTTTCAGAGGAAATGAAGTAATGACACATTTTACATTTCAGACCTTGCACAGCTGAAGTTGTGTCCTTGAAGAGCTACAGATATTCCCCTGCCCTTACACTGTTGAAATCCCTGATATTTTCCATACTAAGTACAGAAAAGTACTCAAAATTCTACAAAACCATTTCTCAAAGCATAACTAATAAAAGTAAACCAGAAAGTTTATAGAGTTAGTAATTTTGAAGATGCTGAAAATTATTTATAAAAGGTGTTCCTATCACAAGACACACCCTTTAATACACCTGGAAAATATCAGAGAGTGGAAAATCACCTGAGTGAATAATCATAAATTTCAACTGAAAAGTGGAGGGAGGGAAGTATGATTCAGAGTTTGTATTCACTGCTCAATCTTAAGTAATGGTCTAAGTACCAACAAACAGGAAACATCTTTGCTAAGGTGCTGAATGTCTTTCTCTCCTCTTGAAGCATTTATAGGTTGAAGATGTTCAGCACATGATGTAACTGGGCACTCTAAAACTGGACCCTGTATAATCAGCCTTCCACTAGAAAAGCACAGGAATTGTAATGATTCCCTCTTCTAATTGCAAAAAAGAAACTAAATCTTACTTTAGACAATACTGATATTCACAGGAGATAACAGCACGTGTTTACTGGTAATGTCACTGCTTTTAGAAAATAATCCATATAGCATGTATGATTGATGGGAGAGTGATTTTAAATCTGTGAATGCATGATCCCTTTCAGTTCACAAAATGCAGACTCCTTCTCCCAACTCCACTCTCCTTCTCAGGAAATAATAAAAAAAGAACAACCCAGAGCTTGCACTAAACTAGGCTCAAAGCTGGTTAGATGGAAATCACAGTCTGAGAACAACTGTAAAGGGGTTTAAATTTTCTGTCTGAGAGCATGAGCTCTGGCTCCTAAGCCTTACTGTGGGGCTAGGGAGCCACCCTTTGGTCACTGCTCTAAGTGCAAATAATTATATCCACACACTCAGACAGCTTCTGCTCTCTGAGGAGGGCTCTTGATGAACACCTATCAATTTGCTGGCCTTGCCAACAGCTCTTCCAAGGATGTCTCTGGTTTAACACCATTTACAGAGTGTATCTTACCTCACAGGGATGGCAGGGAGAAGTAACTTCTGCACGTGGGGGGCTTTGAGCATGTTATGTGCTAAATAAAAAAATGTTGTTACACTCCGTGCCCCTCTGTTCTCCATCCTGTCACAGACACAGACCAATTCCCACAAACTGAATGCCTGCAGCATCACTTCTCACTGAAACGAGGATGAAAGGAAACTGAACATTTGTAGCTTTGTAGGTTTCTCTTCCCAGAGCCCCAAAATTGACTAAATGAAAAGGTTACACCTGAATTACAAACTACTTTGTGACAGACAGACACAGCTGAGTGTGAAAAGGAGAGCAACACACAGAAAAAACCAACAAACTGCTAGCATATGATTTCAGCAAAATGGGCTGGTCACTGATGTAGAAAGGCAAAATCCTCAAAGAATGTAAAACACAGATATTAAGCTCAAGAGAGGTTGGCCGACAGGGCAGAAAGGGAAACCCATGGAAAGCAGCCAGAGAGATTAAACTTAAGCCCCACACAACTCTTATTTCACATTGAAAACCACAAACCATTCCCAGAAAGGAAGAAACTTTTATGCTCCCTCTTAGCCTTGATGTGAGCAACCTTCTCAAATGCTTCTGCATTTTACGAGGAGGGAGTAAGTTCCCAGAGTTTTCTGTTTACTCCTCCCCCAGGGGGCTGCTGTTCTTTCTTTCAACTCAGGATCATCCTCTACCATTGTCAGCTTTTGCTGGTGAATATCACAGGGAACCAGTGTCACAGGGAACCTGAGAAGATAAATAGTGGAGATGTAAAGCACTGGATAACCCAGACACAGCAGGAAAGCAGTGGTCTGGAGGTTGGATACAGACTTGGGAACACCAAGACCAGGAAACTTAGATGAACTACTGTTAGGTGACCAAATAGAAAAAAAGAAAGAAGGAATGAAAGAAACAGGCTGGAAATAGCCATTCATTCAAATTGCAGGTAATTAGCAGAGGTTGAAGTAATTAGCACTTACTGAAGCAGTCTGACTAGCCAAGGAAGCAGCGACAGCACGGAGGACAAATGTACTTCACATGCTCAGGAACTCTTTCAAACACTACATACCAATGACCCTTGTGTTCCCACAAGATGAACGTTCCTACTCACTTTCGGAGATGCAGATGCCAGGAGCTGGAAGGATCTCTCCAAGCCCACATGGTAAGTTTGGAGCAACGTGAGGACAACAGAGGAATTTCCAGTTGATGAGACTGCAAGGACTCTTTGGCTACTTCTAAAATCAAGAAATTTCAAATTTCCTCCCACCACCAGAGAAAGGAGAGCACACCGGATCACTGAACACTTCCATTGGCTAAAAAGTAGTGGTTTAATTATTCTGTTATTGGCTCTTAGACACTTTTCCTTGCCCCAAAATATAAAAAGTGAATATGAAGTATAAAACTGATAGAAAGAAAATAAGCAGGGCACAAGACAGTCATTACAGTGTTTGGTTTCTTTCCTGAGGTATGGGGCCACACACACTGCATACTTTTCTGTAAAGGATTTTGTTTAAAAAAGACATTTATTTTTATTTCAGCCTCTAGTAATGGAGTACATTTAGATTCTCACACTAATTAATGCTACCAGTAAATTAAACACCAGTTTTGATTTGTGACTGCAGTACTGTCAGATGTCAGTGTAGGAGGCAATTGCACCATGGACTGACAAAAGGATCTGACTGTATTTATGGTCAGACACATCTTTGTCTTCTGCATTTGAGCAGGTTTTCAAGGTGGTCACTTGACTGCTGGAAGTTGAAACCAAGACTAACTCAGTGTGGAAAGGCCTCTTCTGAAAGAAAAATCATACCAAGAAGATGAGCTCATAGTTTTTGGAATTACGACTGCACTAAGAAATGATTGGTTTGAAAGGACTTGATTTGATTCCCCCCATTACAAACCCAGGAGTGATGGGGTTTCTTGGTTAATTTGCTAGGAAAGAGAATTTGGATGCAACTTGGATCTGATTCCCTCCACCAACATTGGTCACAGTTGACTGTAGAGTACTGAATCTGGAACTGAAAAGAAATTTAGGAAAGCAAGTAGCATAACGTGACTGAGATAATTTATCACCAGGCAATGGCACCCTGCTTATATTTATTCTGAAACACTTCTGGAAGAAGCATCTTATGAAAATCACCTAATTGCTTCATTGCAGAAGAGAATTGTGTGGCCTGATACTGCTGTCAAAACACAGCAGTTGCACAATGCCTTCAAAGGAAATAAAAACACATGAACATGGACTTAGCTAATTGAAGTCATACAGAGCTGAGTGGCAGGCACCAGTTTGGGCTGAGGCAGGACATTCTCCACCAGGCTGCAAAAGTTCCACCCAAAAAGGTAAATTTCAGACATCCAAAATACCTTGTGCTGTGGTTGCTTTCATTCTGAGAGTGTTCAAACACAAATGCCCTCATTCTGGAGAAGTTTCCTGGGATTTTCTGCTCGGGTTGCTACAGGTGATTGCAAGCACCAAGATTAATGTGTGAGCAGGGACTGGCAAGGCACTTTAAGACTGATAACCCTTTAGCAAGAACAGATTTCATTCAAAACTGTGGAAAAGCAAGGAGTTACAAGGACCCTGAGGGAACCACTGCTGCCTCATCCTCTGTACAACAGGCCTCTCTCTTCAAAAGATTCAGATTCCTGAATTCTAATGAAGAACAAATAAGACATCTCCACACACTAGGAATGTGTTCAGGTGCTTTAACTCTCATCTTATGTGGATGAACAGCTGGTGCAAACCAGCATCCCTGCAATGTGTTTAGCACATATCTAACCTAGCTCTTCTCATGGTGACCCAGAGCTTTTCCTCTCCTTGTTGTGAGGACACACTCTCCAGAGCTGGGCAGGCACCTCAAGAAGACCTTTTGCACTTGTGAGCTACACGGAGAAAAGGGACCAGTCGTGGCTGTAATTCTGTCAGGCAAGAGGCAGGAACTGGGAGAAGCTCCTGCAGTATCCACTGCAGAATCCCCACAGAGGAGTGCTCACAGTGACCACCTTACAGTGCCCTGTACACAAGTACAACACTGGGTGGCAAACCTGAGGCAACCTTCCCTGGTGACACAAGAAAGAGCCAACACTCCCATGTCCCCGCTCTGGGGGACATGTTCAGGGAGTCATTTATGAGAGCCAAGCCTTCCATGCACGTCCCACAGGAGCATTACCAATCAGGATGTGCCTGGAACAGGATCACCTCCATACATGCTCAGGGACATCTTCACAACACACAGATTGCTGCCAACTGCAATTTGATCTTTAAAACTCAGTTTTAAGTACCACAGAACACAACAAGGTAACTAAGACTCAAACCTTTATGACAATTAGGAAACTCCACCCTTTGAATAAAGAGCCTTTTTACTTCTATCTTATTAGTAGAAAGAAATGCTGCCAACTTCCATTAAAGGAGCAGCTACTTTCCAATCAGTGACTGTAGCCCCCAGGTAATTCCTACCAGTCCCTGGCAAAGCATTGCACTACAAATAATTCAGAGAAAGTTCTTGATGGGACCCCATTTGCTGGCACCTTTGAGAATCTCGCTTGCTGCCATGGAAGAGATAAAAATGAGATAGTATAAGCAATCTAAAACAGTGTGCATTTGACAGAACCTTGCTTGAGTAAAAACTGTATTTTGAAAGAAATAAATCCTGTTGTGATTTTGATTATACTTATTATTTACTTTACTAAATTGTTTCCACTTTTAAAAGGTTTATGTTTTGTTCTACACTGTCTACTAAGACAAAGAATAAAACCAGACTGATCAGTTTTGCCTTTGGAACTCCTGTATCAGTTGCCAACATAATAATTTTACGTTGAAATTGCAAACAATACCTGGTGAAATTTTAATCCAAACTAGTAAAATTTTCAAATCCACATCTTAAAACTGTTTCTGGAAGCATTTCTCTTCATACTGAATTCTGAAACCATTTTAGAGAATAGAATCAGTATTTTATGCCTGCATTATGCAGCTGGATTACATTCTAAAATGGAATTATTCAAAGGCAGCAGTATTTCATCAAAGAACCATTAATGAACTGAAAAGAAAACCCTTGTGCTGTCACACTTTTCGCCCATCAGGCAAATACATAGAACAGATCAGAATGTTCTGTCCAAAGGCTGGGAAGCGCCCCAGGGTCTCCCAAGTGTCCGTGAAGATGTTGTACTTCAGGAAGAGACGCTGCTCCAAGCTGGAAGACAGAGTAATATTCCTACTCAAGATATAGACTCCATCGTTGTGGAGCGTGCAAGTCAAGTTAAGGCCGGATTTGGATGAGTTCTCGTTGAGGTAGAGCCACTCTTTGGTGGCGATGTTGTAGGACTGCACGGTCAGCACGTCCTCGCTGGGGCTGGATCTGTGGCTGGGCCCGGGGTCCAGGATGCAGCCCCCCACCAGGTAGATGGTCTCCTCCACAGACAGCATCTGCTGCTTGCGCACGTGCACGTCGCACAGCTCCAAGTTGGTCCAGGAATCAGAAGTGGGACAGTACTGCAGGATGCTCATGTTCCTGCCTGGAACAGAGATGAGACATTCTCAAATCAAAAATTCTGTCACAACGCACTTGTGGGGGAGCGTTTTTCTTTCCTACAGTGTCCCAGCCTTTCCTGCAGATTGCTCACACATTTGCAGGGCAAGCCAGGGGAGAAATGGTGATCACTGACAACTGCAGCTCTTTGCCCTTGACAAGAAACTTTGAACGTTCTGTTCCTTGGCACAGGGGAAGAAAATGATGCTACTTCTGGCACATTACATGATGTAAATTGTCTGAGCCCACAGATTTTAGCAGAATCTAATCTCTACCTTTCAGCTTATGCTTTTAATTTTGTCTCTGATTGATACATATTTTTTTACAAAGAGGGAAATGGAGCAATATTCTCATCTCCAGAAGTGGTCACAGATGAATCAAACTATCATGAAGAGAGTACACTTCATTAATGGCTGCCAAGTGATGATTTACCATCCAAGCTCAACTCTGACACTTCACATTTCAGTCCATAAATCACAGTTTTATGGAATAAAATTTGTAAAGCTGGTTACATTTCAGCAAGTGGTCTGGATGACCTAAGGGCACCTTATAAAGAGAGAAACACGCATTGTCAAAATCATTTAAGAACCAGGAAATCTGTGCTCTGCCATCAAGCAGAGGCTCAGAAAGAAGCTGAAATTATCTCCACAATTCATAACTCAGTGTGTGCATGTGTCTGCAATAGTGTTTTTCCACAAAACTGTTACAATGCCACCCTGATTTATGGTGCAGTGAAGACCCTGGCTGTGCCCAAGGCTTCACTAAATTATCACAGAACGCACACGACTCGGTAAATTCAGTTCCAGTCTCTGGAGACCTGAGCTCAAATCCAACCTCAAGTGACAAGCAGGAACAGGTTTGCAGACTCTAGACAGGTCTTTTATTAAATCCCCTCCATGGTACCAGTCTGTCCTGCATGATGACTTCCAGATGAGCTCCCAGGGGGAAGAGCAGACAGGGACACACTGACAGGTTCTGTGAGGGCACAGGTATAAATAGCCAGAAATATAACTGGACTGTCGTGAATGAAGTGCATCAGTGGCATGATCAGGGAGGTGCTGCTCCATCCAGCATTTGCACTCTGATTATTTTCATGGAAGTGCTCTGTGAAACTACAGCTCTACATATAGATGACCTTTGTCTACAAACAACCTATCATTCTCTGACTCATTAAGGGGAGGAGAAGTCCCAATTAAGTTTCTATGACTATCTATAGCAGTAAACTTCCCCTGGAAAATGTGCTATTTGAGAAGAGGTGTATGAAATAGAAGTCCATTGCAACGGGGCCCTCACATGCTCAGTCCACAGCTTGGGTCTTTTATATCCCCTGAAACAGCAAAAAAAAACCCCAAACCAAAACCCACAATACAAAATATGAACACTACAGTGTGACATGGAACTTCTATTAGGATCTAGGTTCAGAAGTGAAAGCTGCAAACTCAAAAGGAGGACTTTATTCCAGAAGTGTCATTATAATTTACAGTGGGAAATTCCAGATCCTGCCATCTTTTGGAAAATGCAGTCTCAGGAGAAAGCTCTACACCAATCTAAAAAACAGCCCACAAAATCTACCACAACTGAAGTATATACAGAAATACCAAAAATTACTAAAAATAACATAATAAAAAAAACATTAATTGTTGCATGTGCTTTATGTAGTAAAGGTAGCAAACCAGCATATAAACCTTGGTGTTTCTCATATCCTTAGGTCTTAACACTTTCTGACACTGGCATACTTCAGAAGGAAAATCATCAGTGTATCTGTGGCAATTCTGGTGTATAAGTCTACTACCAAGACGTCACAGAAAAACTGATTCCAGAGCTTGTTCAGGAAATTATTTATAGCAAGCATAGGTGTTTGTTGTCCTGAGAGATCCTGGATTTATACAGAAGCCTAAATATGCTAGTTATCCACTGCTCAAAACTTCCTATTGTTTTACTGCTTGATTTCCATTGAAAAAGGCTTTTAGGAAAAGGCCTGGGAAAGGACAGGGGTTTGGAGGGCAGCAGCAATCCCCTGGAGCATAGAGGAAGCCAGAGGTAACTCGCAACTCTCCTTCAGCTGAACCTACAGGCAGCAAGCACTGAGTCAGGAGCCTGACACAGGGCAGCAATCCTGACTGCACACGCCTTGTTCAGGAATTTTAAAGGAATGGGATCTGCATCAGCAATGTGCTGGTCTTCCTCTTCATGACACCAGGACTAGGCAGCCTGATGAAAGCACAGCACAAGCATCAGAAAAGGAACTTGCAGAGTGCAGAGAGTGTAGGAGAAAAGCTGGTCCTCCTTGTAATTGTGTAGCACCTCACCTCTTCTTTCTCTCTCTCTAGATAAAAATGCCAACCCCCCAACCCTGGTCTCTAGAGACAAGACTTCCCATTAACCTGTTTCAGCCCCTTCTCCTCGTTCTCTTGTCTCACAGGATGCATCCCTTTGAATGTGACTTCTCAGCACAACAAGTGTTTCATGGCAGACATCTCAGAGTCCCAGTGCTGGACATGAGGGAGCACAGTGGCCCCAGCAGGTCCTGTAGTGGGGGTGACCAGAGGATTGGGACTGCAGCACACACAGCACAGCACAGCTCTCCATAAACACACAGGCACATTTTCCTCACAGAAGCCACCAGGCTCTGGGTCAGAATGGTCTGGACAAAATGTGCTTGAGGGTTTTCATTACCAGAAGGATCTTAAGGGATGGCAGTGTATCTTTTATAAACTTTAAAATTATTCAGAGGCTCAAATCTGCTCAGACACTAGAAGCTTGTTCTAACATCTGTTTAGTTTTGCTTGCAGTACTGTCTGTAAAAGCTGAGCTGTCTTCTAATTTCATTCTCTGCTTGGAAAGAAATCCTTAAAACTGCTGTGGTCAACTGAAGTGGGCAAAGGCCAAATTCAAACTTACGAAATCTTGGTAAATACTGAACATTTGACATGTTTAAAAAATTGACTTCCAAAGCTCTGAGAAAATGTCTTCCTCCCAAAAAATGGCACTATGTACTTAAGGAATGAACAAATAGGAGTCTTTTTTAACTGAACTTGTTTGCCCGTTGAATAAAAGAAAAATAATTGTCAGAAGAGAATGAAACTCCAAATCCTCCCCTCTGTACAGTGTCCACAGAAAATCTGGTATAGAAATTAAGTAAGCTGAAAGTGTTGATTCTTGTTTCAGCTTTTGATTGTCCCATTCCATTATTAAGGCGTAACTTGAATTTGTCTGTGAAACACTGAAATACTGTAGTGAAAAGACCATAATATCTATTAATACATGAGAAATACTAAGGCAGGCAGATATTTTCTATGAATTTTTTCCTTCTGACAGTCTAAACCAGGTATTTAAAAAGCAAACAAAGTATATCTGTTGAGACCTCTCTCTACTGCATGATCAAAATCTAAGAAAAGGGGTAGTGGCTAAGCTGGGTGCTGAAGTACCCATCAGCTTGTTCTTTGCAAGTAACAGAGCCCAGGTCCACACAGGCTCCGAAAAAAACCAAAACTGATTCTTTTCTGATAGAGCTATTGTTTTGTTTTATTTCATCAACAGTTTTCTACCAGCAATTTATTTCTTTGTGTTTTAATCAGCATTACTCAGCCTTCTACACAAGTTCAAAAGCTTTCCTGAAGAACAGGAGAAAATTATCTGGGCCTTGGAAACAACCAGGTAAAAAGCAACAAGAACTAACAGCAAACTTGTTACCTCGTGCAGTGTATCCTCCAATAACGTAGATCTTGCCCTTGCATTCACAAGCTGAGAATTCTGCAAGAGGGTTTGGCATGGACGCCACAAAATTCCACCAGTCATTCTCCGGGTTGTAGCACTCCACATTGGAAAGGGACTGGCCACCAATGGCATAGAGCTTTCCACTGACAGCCAGGAGCTTGAAGTTGGACCTGAAAGAACAGATTGCAGCACTGAAATGAGGTGCATCCATGTGCAAAAATACAGAGGGAAGTTCTTCCTACCCAGGCTCTGACAAACTCATCACCACTCACAGCTTGCACCACCGCCTGAGGGATCTGCAGCATCTGAACTCCTGTGCCAGGCCAAAATGCTGTAACTACACTGCAATTACTCAGGACAGTAACCAGTGACAGTCTGAACGGTATTGATGATGCTGATGAGACTGAGGAATATTTTATTTTGTATTTCAGTTCAGCTCTAGATGTCAGTTAACCCATGTGCTTAGCAGACAGGTCATTCTTATCAGGCTTTTAACAATGTGAACGTGGTAGAGAAAACTGCATTACATGGACACACAAATAAAGATATAATTTCAGTTAAAATTGCAGAAATTTCAAACAAGGCTTGATGGATGCCTATGAATGCATATTTGTTTAAGATTATGGAATCTCTTTAATAACCCTAATAAAAAAGCAATTTAGAGTGGAACACATTGAATCCTGTTCAGCAAAAGAAAGAAGAGAGAATCCTCTGTAGCCTATTCAGCATTAAACTACTGAATACATCCTCTGAAGCAAGATCTATCTGTAAATTATGTTCCACCCTTAGCTGCACAAAAATGACATTGCACCCCATGAGCAATGCCCTCCAAATGGGTCATTTATTTCTTAGTCTGTTCCAATATGCTCTCAAAATTCACACATGGCAAAGGACAACATCCTGATTCTGAAGCAGGAGAAGTCTCCTATCTCACACCCTGAAGGTAACACAGACAGAAATAAATGGTCATGGGTATTAGAGGTGCAGATCTGAAGGAAGAACCTGGAGGATGTGAAGACAGAACTCTTGTATGCTGCTCTTCCTTCCAGCTGGGGAAGCTGGTCTAACAAATGATGAGCTTTTCCTCTCCCCAGGAACAGTCTCATTGCCTAGAAAGGTTGTTCCTTCTCTTCTGCTGAGCCAATTGAGATTTTACCATTGCTATCCCAATTAACTGGATGTGTGGCAGTCCCTGGAGTGCACCAGCTCAGCACAAAGCCAAACAGGGAATCGTGTTATGTCTGTAAAACTGAAATGGTGTTTCAGACCTGCACTGGCCTGCTGGGCAGCAAAGGGAGTACCACCCTGCAGGAATCCAACATTCAAAATTTACTGCTAAGTACTTTTGCAGGGTTTTGTCTGGATAAAATGAACCCTGCCTAGCTGCAGACTGCCCTGCAACTTCCTTTATTAAATCTATTTGGAAAAAGGATTTGTTTCCAGATGGAATCACTTTCTTCTTGTCAGCCTGATACAGCTTTGGAAACTAAAATGCTCCTTTGAAGGAATTAGTTGCTTTTTATTCTTATTTTTTCTCCTGACATCTACGATTAGGTCAGTCTGTTCATATTCCCTCAATAGCAATTATGCTTTCCATTTCAGAGAATCCAGAATAACATGGCAATCAAAAGCAGGTATGAAATGAGGATAACTACTTGCAAAACATTATGATTTTGAAAGCAATATACCTATTGCAAAAATTAGGACGAAGAAAAAATTTCCACAAATTAACAAAGGGGCAAAACCACTGGGGAAGTTATCTACTGAAATACAGACAGCACAGCTTTCAGCTTTAAATATTCTAAAAGGAGGCTACAAACCTTTGTGTCAGTCATTTAACCATTTCCAAACACTTGTTAAAATGGATGACATTCAGTGGAGGTATCTCAGATTTATGGAATTCATTAACAATAAGGTTCATTTTACTCAAAAATAGCTGCAAATATCCATCAGCACACTTCATATGAAAGTTTAGACAATGGCTCAGTATGTTATGAAAAACTTCTGCCATTCACCTTTCCATGCCAGTAACAGCAGGTGTCTTTATGGAGAGTGCACATTAGGAAATATTTAGTGCATTTTTAGTCTCTTTTGGTGTGCTGGAGCAGCTGGAAACAAGGAAAGTAAACACTGAGCAGGCAGCCAGCTCTCCACAACCAGCAACTGTTCCATGGACTACAGCCTGGAAACAGTGGGGTCGAATCAGTCAGATTCCACCACGACGGAGCTCCACTCACACCTGTGACTTGTCTAAACCTGCGGGACCAAGATGTACTTTCCAAAACCCACGCCTAGAGGGTCCCTTCTTGCTGGGAAAAGCCAAGGTATGAGCTGTCTTCTGCTGCCCCCACTGACTGAACAGGAGCTCAGGAACAGCAGTGAGTGGGAGCTGTGGGGTTTCACCATCACTCAAAATTCATTCTTCAATCAACAAAGTGCAAAGCGCTGCGTGCACAAAAGAAGGAAAATATAACAATGAATACAAAGGAGCTGGAGCAGAGAGGCTTTCTGCATGCAAGAACATTCCACAGCTCCCCAAAACCCCCATGGCTCTGCACTGTGCTCGGTGTATCTGCAGCAGCCCGTGGGGCAGCGGCTAACAAAAACAAGGTTTTTGTTCACTGACAATCTCACTTAGTGTACAACAAAAAAACAGAGTTAGCCCAGATACTGGGGAGGATTTTCTGATCAGAGGTGTGGCTAAACATGGGAACAAGAGGCTTGGGAGGAAGATTCCAGTGTAGGTTGGAATCTACACTGCTGGAGGATTTCAAGAGCAAGTTAAATACGTATTTATTTGCAAGGTAGCCTAGGTTCTGCTGCAGAACACGAGCCTTGGAGTAACCAGCATTGTTTCTTCCTGCCAAATGATGAATTTAACCTTAAAATTTCTCAAAAATCAGATGACCTCTTTATTCTAGAGTTAAAGCACTTACAACAGAGACAAGGAATAATGAAAGCACGCTTATGGAGCAATTCCAAAGCGTTTAATGTATTTTCAATGAGTTCCTTTTCTTTCTATTTTTTTATATTTCTTTTTTATATTTCTGTGAATTTGCAGAGTACACTGCATCAAACATTTAGCTTTAGAATGTGTGATACATTTGTGGTAAGTAAGGTATGGATGGTTCTAACTTAAAAAAATTTTGAAGTCTATTTTCTTCCAGCACAGAAGAATTTTGAGTGAATTAAAAAAAAAAAAAAAACCAAACAGTAAAAAGTGAGGAATGAGAAGGTCTCCTGAACAAGCAGCATTCCCCAAAAGCATCATCTCCTACATTCCTGTAAGAGTCCTCAGAGTGGCAGCAGTTCAGGTACAGATTGCTCACAAAAATCATGTTCCATGTGCATAATTCCAGCCTGGGCTTACATAGGTCTTCCAAGCCTGGAAGATTAACCTGCCATGAGTGGGAAGGTTCTGAAGGAAAATAGAAGTGGAATATATAGCTATAACTGGCACATGGAGTAGAAATCCTATAGTATTTTTAAATAGCAAATTTCACCAGACAGTGTTCACTTAAAAAAGAAAGAAAATGTTTGGAAAGGTATTCAAGGACATTACTGCCACAGTCCCCTATTCACTTGGTTACCTTCTTGACTCCAGAGACCACAAGTGAACCTGGGCAACACTAACATGGAGCTGCTTCTATTAAAAAGTTCAGGTCATTCTCTCTCTTGAGAATTCCAAGTACAGAAACACATCTAGAATGAAAAGGTCTAGAAAACCTGATCTGCTGTGGACTATTTGCGATCAGCACTGGATTTAGCACTCAGACGATGAGAAATTCCATGCTCAGCCACAGGCTTCCTTGGTGAGCCTGAGCACATTATTTTAGTTCCCTTGGGTATGCATAAGTTGGGAATAACACTCTCCGAAGCTCCTGGGGGCATCACAAGAACATTATACACGACTTGTCTATTGTGAAAAAGTTTGAAACTAAAGTAATAAGACCTGTACACCTAAAAAGAAAGCCAACAGTGAAGACCCAAACCAGAATGGCTGCTAAAAATTCAGGTGGCTTTCGTCTTCTACTTAGAAGTAAATTAGGAGTGTTTCATCTAAGCATGAGGAGATTACAACAATGGAAATAATTCATGATAAAAACACCAAAGAACTTGAAAGGTTTGTTTAGGGCAGAAAGCTCTTATATGAAGAGTAGACCAGCAAAATTACATCCATAACTCGTCAGCCTTCCTTCGAGGCCAACACATGCAGTCATTCATGCAGGACAAATCCAGATCCTCTACTGTCTGAAGTCAAACCAACTTCAATGGAAACTAGAGCCCTCCCTGAAGGTATGTCGAATTTCATCCACGGGATGTAATCGTATCAGCTGACATAAATTCATTTGCCAGACAGTCACATGGCTGTAATTCCTAAGCAGAAGGCTGGGCAACCACCCTGCTTATTTTACTACAGCATAACAAACTAAAAATACAATGCCAAGAGAACTGCAGCTCTAATTGCAGCACAGATGTGCGGCAGACAGGCATCAGCACTGGTCATGCAGCATGCAAACTCCTCATGTTAAAAACGATGCTGCTCCTGGCTCCTAGGGCACAGGCCATCCCTCCTTGCCACAAAGCACCCAACAGGTCATCAGGGAGCTGACATGTTATGTCAGATAGAAAAAGTAATAATTAACTGCAGAGCTGAGACTTCGTGAAGCTGGTAAAATCAGAAATGTGTTTTGAGAAGGGGTCAGCTGAGTTTCCATCAAAAAAGTTCCCCCAGTTACTCAGAGAACAACATCCTCACTGCTACTTTGCAGGTGTAATTCTGGGTACTTTTTGGCATGCAATAACTACCATGGAATTTAAGACTAAAGATTATTCCAAAAATATCCATTTGCCTGCTGTCTTTCTGCAGTAAATGGCCAGTGTGAAATTCTAGTCTAAGAACACCTTGCTGTCACCTGAGATGGGTTTGAAGATTAAGTTGATGTGGCAATGCCATCGAAAACAGTACGTTTGTTTATTTCAAGTATAATGATTATACATCCTAACAAAAACAAAAAAAGGGGAAGTGTGGAGGAAAAAAGGCTGATCTAGAGTTTGAATACACGAACTGTAAGGTGCAAAAAGGGCCTGGAAAAGGTTATTTTTTAAGAACCCACGTTGCAGTGTCAACATACATAGTAACAGCTGTCTTGCTATACACATCACAGAAACAGAACCTCGTGATTTGATCAATGTGGCACTTCTGTGATGGAGTTAATTTCCATCGGAGACACTGGGCGGGCTGACCCCACCCTGCTTTTCTAGGGAGGCCAAGCACTCTCAACCACTTTCACACAGGTCCTGCTGTCAAATGAAGCTAGCTAAAATATCTCTGTTCCCCAGGCACCTCAGGGAACTCTGCTACAGGCTCAGCCTCTGAGAAAGGTCTGCAAGAAAAGGTGTTTGTAGCGCTTAAAAGTCAAACATCCATTTTACAGATGAAACTTTTCCCAGTGCCGTTCCAAGGAGTCACAAACCCTGAGAAAAATGGTTTCTGATCAGTTGTGATGACTGATTAGGGAGGTGATTATTTTAGTACAATTCTCACAATACAAGAAGTGGGGGGACAAAAAGATGAAATGGGAAAGACTTAATTTCAGGTCTGATCCCTGTTTTGAGAGGGTTTAGGTGGCAAAAGCTAAATAGAGCCAGGAATAGAGACTGCAGTTTAACCACCCAGATACAAAGCATTTATGCAAATAGCTTGGGTCTCTGTGCATGCTCTTTCAATTCACTGGATAGAGAAGAGGATTTCCATTCTACAGTGAATTTTGGCATCTTTACATTTTCTTTTTCAGAGAGAAAAGATAAAATTTGAAATACTTTTACTAAAATGGAAACAAAGAGGAAGTTCGTGTTGGAAACAAAGCTAGTTTGTTTCAGTGGAATGAAAGCCTTTGTTTTTATAACTCCAAAGTGTGGTTAAGGTAGAGGAGCCACAACCTTGGCCAGGGAGAAGGCCTCTCTTTTTGGGCCCTCTTCAAGGCTAGGCCTCTATTACTCTTTCAAGTATAAATTATACAAGTGTTTCTGAATGCAAACTAAAACATCAGTGTGTAATAAACGGTTCAAAAGGATAAAAGGTAAAAAAGAAAAACTGTCAAAACAATGAATGATTCCTAGATCCAAACATTCCCAACAAGTGAGAAATTTCTCACCATCTTCCTGACGTTTTTCTGGTATTTCACTGAAATGCAGGCCTACAAAATATTGAGATTTTTATGGAAGGACAAACCACTGGACAACTGCTGCAACTAAATTGTTTCAGCCATCTCCAGCTCTGGTACAGCCTGTACATCCCCGCTAAGAGCAGGAAAACTTGTGCTTATGTGAAAAGTGTGTATTATATGCCTCTACGCAGATATTTACCATATGTATTTTGAGTTATTGATTAGTAGTGCTGTATTAACATTTTAATAATATGAAAAATGTAGTCTTGTAATTAAAAGGTAACTTTTGTAGCTAAAATAAGAACTATGTTAGTGGATTTTTTTTTTTTAAGAAAGGAATGAGGTATTTGCACCAGATAGCATCCCCAGGACACCTAAATCTTTCAGAGAAAAAGAATTTATTGCCCTCTTATCAGAAGAAATTAACTTCTTCCTGCCTCGAAGGCGCTGTTAGGATTAGAAGAAGTTGATTATGACCAGACAGAATCCTGTATTTGAATGGAATTTATGCATCACGTATGAAGTGTATGAATATGCAACAGGCTATTGTTTTTAAGGGTTAATCCTTTGTTAACGGGTGTCCTTTTTCGGGCTCGCGCTGCCCAGAAAAGGTACCCGGACGTCCATAACTCTTTGTATTTATTGTCTCACATCGTCCTAATTCAATCTGTCCAAATTATTACTACTCTAATTGTATTACTATTTTTATAACCATTTTATTACTATTAAACTTTTAAAATTTTAAAAACAAGGGATTGGCGTTTTTCACACTTAACTGGAGTTACAATACACCAAAAAGAAAGCGGGAAAGGAGTTTTCTCATTGGGTTTGTTTGGTGGTTCAGAGCACTGAGAGGTCTGCCAGTGCCATGTGAGTGAACAGGATCTAGCTCAACACCAGACAGGGACACGCGTGTACCCCAGGGAGCAGAGGTTACCTCTTCTGGTTCATCGAGGCCAGCTGGCTCCACTCGTTCAGGCACGGGTTGTAGCAGTGCGCGGCCGAGATCTCCTGGCTGGTGATGCGGTAGCCGCCGACGATGAACAG
>NW_005054326.1:3580773-3581679 GCF_000277835.1 Geospiza fortis | reverse complement strand
AAAAGGGGAAAAGAAAAAAAAAAAAAAAAAACCCAAACCAACCAACCGCACAGAACGCACGCAGGGAGGAAAGAGAAAAAAAGCCCGAAAAAGGCAATGTTTGAGCGCTCCGGCGCTGCCCGCCGTGGGGGGGGCCGTCAGGGCATCCCCCGGGCCCAGCCAGGGTGGGTGTCAGGGGCACGGTGGAAAGGCCGGTGCTGGGCTCCAGGGCACAGCCCAGAGGCGCAGCGATCCCCCCTGGCGCTCCCCTCTCCCGATTTGGGCCGGGATCGCAGCTGCAGCCGCAGCTCTAACCCCTTGCCATAAATGTACCGCTGCATCCCTGGCCAGGGGCAGCATTCCCGAAGCACTCGCGCAGGGAAAAAGCGGCGGGTGAGCGGCACAGCCAGCCTGGTGCCATCGCATCCCCGCTCTGCCGCATCCCTTGCCGAGCTGAACCCCCCGGGCTGGCCAGGGCAGCACAGGGACCCGGGGATGGCAAGTGCGAAACGGGACTCTGTTCTGACCCGCCTGGCTTCCTCCGTGTCCCAGCCCCTGGTTTGCCCTGTGAAGACACTGCATAACCTGTTCTGCTGCACCATCTTTTCTATTTACACTGAGTTCCTGCAACAGGACATCTCACGAGTGGGCTACGTAGCAGGGTTCTGAGTTTGTTTGACATGAACAAGGGAAAAGGAAACTGAGCATCTTGGGCAAGGGTAAAATGATAGATTTGCTGTTTGCCTTGTTATATTCTTCAAACTCAGTCCTTTATTTTAAAAAACCTTCCCATCTACCAAAACAGGTGAGAAGTCTGCCATGCCTGTATTCTTATATGCTGATGTATACATCCTATAAAGATGTTCAAAATATATTTTTTTATTTTATAAAGATATTTCCTTTGGATATTGCAGACCATAGAAACTC
>NW_005054326.1:3568148-3580753 GCF_000277835.1 Geospiza fortis | reverse complement strand
ATCCAGTTTGTGCAGCTTGCTTAGTTTTCAGACAACTCCCTCTTTTCAGTGCTCAGAAGGGATTTTCACTCTCCACTATTAAAACATTTAAATGGTATTAGTCTGTTTTGTGGGGTTTTATCCCTCTTTTTTAAGGAAGACAGGGTTGTTTACTTTTTATCATTGTGATCCTTTATCACTGTTTTGTTGATCTTAACTCTAGCCCATGGAGATGGCACAAATGTCAATCTCAGTTACAGATGTTCTCTCCTGCTGAGTTTTATAAAAGCATTTTTGAGGTGAAGTAGATTTCTGCGCGTGTTTGCTTTCCACCTCACTTCAAAGCATCTTCATCATCTTGCTTTTGAAGATTTCATGTTCTAAAATCCTTTTCTATAGAATCTCAACCAGATCAAAAGACGTCTCTTCACTAGCTGGATCATCACCTCTCACCTTCTCTTTCCTACTGATGTGTTTCACTGTTTGCTTGGTTTGTGTTCCTCTTTCAGTCTTCCTCATTATTTAATTAATATTCAAATTCCACTCTCCTGTCTTCTGTTCTTAATAAAGCACCACAACATTTTGCTTTTTGAATTTCTTACACCTAGGTAAAGTATGAGCACTTGGCTGTTTTTTCTGTGCTTCAGGTTCAGCCTTCGAAAGATTATCCCACACAAGAAGTGTCTCACCCCCTCAGTAGGAGTCCAACCCTTAATTCCTTCTTGTCCTTTAATTCCCACAGGCAGGCATTTCAAGCAATTGTAATCATGATTACTCCCAAGGAAAACAGACATCTCATGTTTGGCATGGCCAGCAAGCTGTCCTGTTGGAATACAGCAGGATTGCCATCTTTAGACATCTGCTTTGGAGTCTCTTATGTTTCATGGATTTGTAAGTTAGCTCCTAATTGGTGAATGCTTTTTTCCATGTAGTCAGTTATGGTAAGTTCAGCCTCAAAGTGTTGACACCACAGCCTGGGTGGATGAAATATTTCTTCTCTGGTTGTATGTTGCCAGATGAGCCTATGCCACTCTGCCTGGGATTTCCAGTCCTTCTTCCTCACAGTCCATGAGGTTTGCTAATGAGCTGGATCAATTCTGGCATGCAGTAGTGTTTTATTCCTGCCAGCAAACTTTTGATGGCCCTGACTCCCACAGCTTTCCCCAGGAGCTCTCACATGCCCAAGACATCAGCAGTACTGAGTAGCCACTTGTACAAAAAGCCTGTTTCCTTACCCAGTTGTTTTTTGGGTTTTTTGTTTTGTTTTGTTTTTTTGATGTTTTTTGTTTGGTTGGTTTTGTTGTTGTTTTTGTTGTTGGGTTTTTTTGGGGTTGATTGTCATCTCTCTGCTTTTTCCAGGCTCAGGGCCGGGCAGTTGTGCTAAGTCAGAGTGTGCTGACAGAACAGGTTCCTTGTTTTTTCCTACACTCATCAGTCATGTGTGATGTGCTTCTAGAGTACTTACACTGCAAATGCACCAAGGCAAGGCCTACTCTTTTGTTCCACTCTTGTGGAGATAATTTTGTCTGTCTTCCACTCTGTGGTTATACTGGTTTCTTCTAAGATCAATAATATATGTTATTATAATGGAATCAAAGAAAAGGCTTTGCTGTTTCACCAGCAATCATCTTGGTTGTACCTTAAGTGAATAAGAAATGCATTTTCCAGAGTTGGAACTCTAATTCTATAGCTACAAAGCTGAAATGTGTCATTCAGAGCCATAAAAGAAACGCATGATCTTTGAAACAAATATGAAGGACTATCTATCATCCTTCAAGAACAAGCATCAAACATGAAAACAAATCATGGTAGATTTTAAGTCTAAAATGTTAAATGAGTTTATGACAAAAGAACATGTCCTGAAGAACAAGACACTCAGAGAGGAAAACAAAGGTAGCTCTGCTCAGCATTTCAATACCTGCCTTCTAGACTTTGGCTCCTGGGGCAAAGTCTTCAAGGTGTTTTAGATAGTTCAGGCCACTCTTTACAGTACCTGAGAGACAAACTGATACCAAGAAAAAGGGTTCTCAAGTGCCAAGGAAGGGACTATGCAGACACCAGAGAGTGTCAGTAAAGGCTCTCTTGCTCTAGGGTTGCCTTGGCCATTTGTGCTACATATTTTTTCCCTGTGTCTGGTGCCTGAACTATTTCCTCATAGTTAATGTCTGAATTTCTTCCAAGGCCAAAGAGAGATCACTCTTTTCTTCTAAAAAGACATGGAAATGGAAGAAGCTTTTTTCATACAGCCACTCCATTGTAATAGGCCATTCAGCCATGACACAGAGAATCTCAGCATTTTTCTGCCTGGGCACACGTTTCCGTAGCCCTCTGACTTTCCCAGCATAGCAAAAGCAAGGAATCACAGAGACTCAGGAGGAGTTACTGCTACAGAGAAAAGTGAAGCCAGGGAGACACTGGATAATACTTGAGAACCAGAAATTAACACCAAGAATGCTCTGAGGAAAGGCCCACACTGAGTGAAAAAAAATAGTGGAAAAATTTAATTCCTTTCAGCCTTATTAATCTAAAGTGTGAACTAGAACTGAATCTGGGGATATTTAAAGTATCTCTGCTATCTGATATAAAATACAAAGTGCCACATTCTGCCCTCTGAGACACCAGGGAATTGTACTGCACTGCCAGGGAACTGTGCATTGAGTAACAGTGGAATTACTCAAGACAGGAATTGGTCTTTTGGAAAGGATTTGCCAAATTGTTCAGTATTTTCCCTGTCACAGGATACAAAGTAAGCATATACGGAACATAGGGATTATCCTGCAGTATTTCAGCATTTAAAAATTTCAGTGGTCTAAAAGATCTTGGCATTTCTGAGAGGAACTGACCAGAGCATAATTTTACTTCAGCTGAACTCTAGCCTTTGTGAAGGATGACCTGCTAAATAAAGGTAATTTCTCTTTTCAGATTCGCAGCCAAACAGATCATTTCTTACCCAGTGCCATTAGCAATGCTATTAAAAAAAGAAAAAAAGAAAAAAAATAGAAAGCAAGCACTCTTCTTTCTAATAGCACTTGCTCAGATATTATTCCATAATATTTTCTGTTCATTTTTTCTGCTTTTAATGTGCTGCTTATTTATTCCTTGCAATAAAAGTATGTTGCAGGACTATTGAAAAGATACTTGGAGTAGCATGTTCACATGTTTTTTGAAAGCAGATTGTTTATTATCAAGTACTTATTAGGCACATCTGAGTGATTAATACTAAAGTGTGTGCTCCTGGGCAGCAAAAAGGCCATCCCAAGAGTCTGTGTGTGGTGGGCATTCTCTGTGGAATGCCCCAGGCAGCAGAGTGGAGGTGGAAGCATGTAAATCCTTGCAATGGCCTTCAACCTGGTCCATTTTTTACACCACAGACCCCCTTAAGGAATTTCCTTGAAACTCCCTCAGGTGAAATGAATGTTCCCTGACAAAACCTGAATGGGGGTCAGGCTGCTGGAGTGCTCTGTCTGCTGCTGGATGCCCTGTTAGGGATGTTTGCTCTGCACAAATGTGTTGTTCATCCACAGCCAGGAATTTCTTGTGCAGCTGTGCCTGGAGGAGACTCAATTGGGTGCTTTTAAAACAGCAGATATTTTTTAATCCTGGTGTAGACAGGCAGTGCTGAATTTTAGTACATAATAACTAGGTAAAATGAATGGTAATCCACATGGAAGACTTCCACTCAGTATCCAGCTCTGTAAAATTCACCACAACATTGAAACTCCGTCCCCTTTGCCCAGTTCAGGTTCTGCCATAAATCAGCATCTGTTCATTAGTGTTTGCTAAACATTGTGCCTTTTGTCATAAAACTTGCCTGAAGTTAATCTGCAATGCCACTAGATATATATTTGTATAAATCTAATCTGGCTAAGACTTGTGTTGCTCCTTGCTTGAACACACAGATGCCAGCCCTGGAGCAGAGGTTTGGCCAGAATTAGTCTGAAGCCAAGCTCCAAGAGAATCTCAGGGCCTGGCAACCCTTGGAAACAAGGGTTTAAAAACTGGTTTGTATGAAGCCCCAGGAAGAGAAACTGTAATATTTCACCTTTTTTGCTGGGGTGGGACTGAAATCAGAATTTTTGGATCCAATTGTCCCTAACCTCAGAGAAGGTCAGAGCCATTAAAAATGTGATACATTGCTCCAAAACAAAACCTGACCACTAATAGCTGTTTTTGACAAAACAGTTCTCTCAAAAAATTGCTATTTTCTTGGACTTTAGATATTTTGCAAGAGAGTTTTGATTTCAAGGAAAATTTTAAAGGATAAAGAAAGCAAGCACATTATTTGAATAATGTCAAAGACTTGGTTTGATTTTTTCCACATATTTCATTATTTCATGATTCATTACATTAATCTTTTATGACTTTTATACCTTAACAGAGTTACAGTGACATATTCTGAAATTATCAATATACTTGGCTTACTTAAAACTTTGACCTTACCCCTACTATAATAAAGGGAAAATACATGTGCAAATCTCAGAAAAATGAGATAGAGATGATTTTAACACAGGCCTGAAATTCAGTTTACTTTGGTGGAGCACAACACAGGCAGGGAACTTCATGCTGATGTCATGTGGGATTATGCTGCACATTTCATTAAATTCATTACTGATATTCACAGGAGGACTTGGGTAGGTTCATACCTCACCTGGGAAACTGCTTGGGTCTCACTTCTCAGCTTGTCACCTTCCAGCTGCTCTGTCACACAATACCTGGAGAAGAGACTGACTCAGTGTAACCTATTGTGGCCTTCCAGTGCCTGAAGGGAGCCCACAGGAAAGATGGAGAGAGACTCTTGGCACGGGATGTAGTGCAGGACCAGGGGGAATGGCTTCACACTGACAGAGGGCAGGTTTAGATTGGATGTCAGGAAGAAATTCTTCCCTGTGAGGGTGGTGAGGCCCTGGCAGAGGTTGCCCAGAGAAGCTGTGGCTGCCCCATCCCTGGAAGTGTCCAAGGCCAGGCTGAACAAGGCTTGGAGCAACCTGGGATAGTGGAACTTGTCCCTGCCCATGGCAAGAGGGTGGAAATGGGTGAGCTTTGGGGTCCCTTCCAACCCAAGCCATTCCACAATTCTACAACTAAATAGATCCTTTCTGGTCTTTACATATTCTGGGTGATAGAACCATATATTCCATAGAAGCTAAAAGTAGTTCCAAAAATCAAGACAGGTCTGTTACTTCATATGGAAAAAGTGTGTGCTTTTGTTTCTGTTTGGCAAAAAAAGAGTTAATGCCTGATGATGAATCCTTTGTGCTGGGAAGCTCCTGGATTGTGCCATTCTCACTGCTGGCCCAGGTGGGAAACTTCAGGGACTGTTTCTGATTATAAGAAGGATCATGAAAAAGATCATTTTGTTCCAGCGTGGCAGGTCCATTTATATCTCTTCTACTGAAAGGCCTGCAAAAACATTCACATTCTGACAGGAAACAGGCCCCCCTACCTTTTTGTTTTCCAGGAGGAAATGTGAGGAGTCGATGAAAGGAGTTCCTAACTAACATGAAGTGCTGCTCTGGTACTGGCCACAGACTCCCCTGTATCAGTGGCAGCCTCTTGGTCCCTCTTTGCAGAGCACATGGAAAATCAGTCCCTGGTTTGCAGGTAAGACTTGGGCATTTCCTTCTTGCAAAATGTCTGTGAATTAAAATTTCAGCACTAATTTACATTTCCCATTGAAAAGTCAAAGTGAATTTAAGGGGAAGCTGGCAGAAGATGGCAACATTTAGTAAAAGTTTTATGTTTTTAAAGGAAATTGCCTAAAGCAGCCATTTATTTACTTGTTTTAATCACTTTATCTTTCATTAAAAAGAAAGAAAGTTTCCTTGCAGCTATTTCTGCCCTTAACATTTATTCAGGAATAGAGGAGGAGAAAAGAATACTTTTCATTTTGTTAAGTGCTTCCCCAGATTATTCGAATCTTCCAGGTTTCTCTTCTTGGAGATATGGAGAGAGTAGGAGTGAGAAAAGCAATCAGAAATCAACATTTTTGCATGCAAATCTCACAGAACAAAACAGATCTGAAAATCATACTAATTCATACTACAGGATGTAATGCCAAAATACAGGCATGTCTGTCAAAATTTTGAGTGTGTTCCAAATGAAGTGATACCTTGGGATATTTGGAAAGCTGAAATAAATATTTTAAAAAATACACAGTCCTGTGGTAAGGGTAGATAAATGTCTAAAAGCTTTCCTGTGCAGTCCACTGAGTGCAAGCTATCAGGTATTTTAAAATGTATTGAAGTTTTTAAGTGCTGATTATCGCAGAGACTAAATAAAACAACACAAGTGCCAAGAGCTGCTTTTCAGGATAGAGGCGTGAAGAGTTACTCACTTACTCTCTTTCTAATAGTTTGATTCTCGTATTCCCCATAACAGACATTTATTTGGAATCCTCCTAATTATAGTTTCCAATGAATAAAATAATGCTTTGGCCTTGCTATTAGATCAACAGGGGTTAACCTGCTTTGGGCTTTTTTATCTTCCACTGAGCTGTGTAGGGTACAAAATATGACACCTGTCAGTTCATTTCCAAACTGGGGCCTAGTTCTGGGAAAACAAACATCATCTGTAATGACTCAAACTCAAAGAATTGAGAATCCACCTAACTGATCTACACTTCATGTGGAAAGAAGGAAATTCCTTGATCTCAATCTTGAAGTGTAAAAACACAGTGTAAAATATTCTTATATATTGAACACCCAGTTTTTATTGCAAACTATACTTCAGTCTAAGTCTCTCAACCTCACTATACAGCCCACTGGGTTTAAATCAACTCCTGTATTGTAACATTTTAAAGCTTTTCTGTATGAAAAGTGTAATGTGGGAAGCAGGGATCAGACTTGGTCCTATTAAGAAAAAAAAATGTGGGAGTTTCAGGTTTCAGACCAGGTACTTGAAAAATCATCTCCCTGTGTGTCAGCTGTGTTTTCTTTCTGACAGGCCTTTTCCTAGCAGAAAACCTTGTATGGACTGCTCAATATTTTTAAAGGTATTAGGGGGAGAACATGATCATAGCTTGAGTGGAGGTTCCAGCCTTCCCCAGTCATAAAGAGTTCATCTGGTTCTAGATCTTTGCAAATAAAATTTAATTAATCTTGCAATCAAAATAGTGTAGGAAGGGGAACAGATCTCCACCTCTGGCTAGAGGTTCGTGTGTTAGCATAAGAAGGCAGATTTCTGCAGTCACCAGATAACTCAAAGTGTTCAGATCCTAGACAGAGCTGTTTCATTGTAGTGAGTATAACAGTCTTCCTGAACAAAGTGAGGTGGAACAAGGTGCTGAGCTTGCTGTTATTCACCAAATCTCAAGGCTGTCTGTGTGGCTTGGTCTGAGGACAAGAGATACAAAGAGGGGACCACAGAAACAAAGAGAGGACCACAGAAACAAGTTCTCTGAATGACTAAAACCAGCCTATCCCTTTTGGGTCTCAAAACCCACCTCCAAATAATTAAGTTAGAGAACAGCAATAATAACTCTTTATAATCTTCTGTCGCTCATTAAATGTCTGCTTTCTTTCAGCAGCTGCCCAGACAGCACCATGGGCATTGTCTGGAGGAGCCCTAGCCCTGGCTCCTGCCCCTGGCAGCACCCCCAGTTTTTCAGGGATGCTCTCTGCAGTGCGGGTGCGGCCCTGGAGCAGAGGGCGGCTCGCTGAGGCCCTGCCACGGGGCCATGGCTGTGCTGCTGGCAGCGGCACAAGCGCTGCTGCTGCTCCTGGGGCTGCCCGGGCACTCCCAGTGCCTCTGCTCGCCCACTGCCTTCTACAAGAACTGCTGGATCCGGCGCTTCCCGGGGCTCCTGCTGGACCTGCGGGAATCGCGGAGGAGGGGAGCGCAGCTGCTGCAGGGCTATGCAGAAACCTCCCCCCAGCAGTGCAGCAGGAGCTGCTGCCTTCTGAGGAACGGTGAGTGCTTGTTGGCAACACACTGAACCCCCCATTTTGGGTAATGTTTATATAAACAGCCCTTCACTTGAAGAAGAAATAGAGGGGGTGGAAGGAGGATCTATAATTTATTTTTTTTCAGGCAGGAAAGCAGAGGCACATTGCAACTGTTGTCCCATGGAAAGGAAATTGATAGTCTGTATTTTTTTCAGAAGACTACACTAGGAGCACACTAAAATCTTAGGATCTGCTTTGCAATTTTAGGTCTTTGTTACAAAGCTTGTAATACCAATATTAAGAGAGTAACTTAGTTGGCAATACCAGCATTAAGAGATTAACTCCTCAGTGTTCATCCCCGTCTATATTATAGAGAGCAAGCAGTGACGGTGATTCCAGCAGCATTCTCTTCCTGCAGGATGGTATCAGACTAGGACATGGTGAGAGGGAGAGTGGAGGGGACACACAGTGTATCCTTCACTGAAATACAAGAGTATTCTTTTCTCTCTTGTTCCGTGTTTATACCATGCAAACCAGGTCACACTAAAGTTATAGCAACAAATAATAGCAGTTATTCAGCTGGCCACCCCTTTTCTCTGGTAAACTCAGGCTCAGAGTAAAAATAAACAAAATCATTCTTTGTCCTAAGCCTTGTACTTTCTCTGTATCACATTGCACTTGTACTCTACAGGAGTGTATTTTAGAAGGATACATGAATTGCATGTTTGTGGTGCCTAAATTTTCAAAACTCTCCAGACTGGAAAGGGGTTGGGATATGGTTTTGGAGGATGAAAGTGAGGTACCACTTACTAAAAAAAGTCAATATAAATTTAGATTATATTTTCAATTCTGAGCAAAAATATGACCTTCACAACCTGACAGTGACATAAATAACTTCCAGCAGCAATCCTGGGAAGAGTCAAATTCTGTCTTAAATAATGTGATGTGAGAAAAATTACATACATTTCAGCAAGGTTGTTCCTATCTCGACAGCAAACTTTTTCTCATATCCCCCCCATGGGGCTGGATACTTACAGAGATAATAAATGGTAACTTGAAATCTCCTTTTTATAATCATGTATAGTCAAACAAAATTTGTTACTATCTTAACTAAAACAGAGACATTAGAGGGCATTTCAAAGGGCTTTAAATCAGTTATTATTTAATGAGATACAGGAGTAGAACTCATACGGCTGTTCTAGTCCAGATGAAAAATAAGAATATAAGTTCTCTTTTGACTGTGTGCTCAATTAGTTTATATGATAAATGAGAGAACCACAGGATCTGGTCTCTCCTCCCACAGGATCTAGGCAAATATAATGAACTTCTGATGTTAAATAACATCATAACATGCAAAATGCAATGGTCATTCTGCTGAGAAGCTCAATTTTGTTCTTTTTGGGTTCCAGTCTCCTGCAATCTAGCAGTGTTCTACCATGGAGCCATTCATGAGAACAGGAACTGCCTGCATGTGTCTTGCCCAGCTTTGGAAAGCTGCATTCTAAAGGCTGGAGTTGATGTCATTTTGTACAACATCACAACAGGTAATTAGTCATTTCATTTATACAGCTGAAAACAGAGCAGCTCTAAGAAATGTTAAAATGATACCAGGTCAGCTGCTGTGCTAAATGATCTCCTGAAGTAACACACAATGCTAAAAAACATGAAGACTTATTTCCTTTTTCATTTATATACCGACTTCTGAAAATAATTCCCCCCTTTCTTCCACTCAGAGTGAGAAAGGAGCTTGAAGATATACCCTGCTCTCAAGATTCATGCTCTGGGTACCTCATCAGTGCTGTGCTTGGCCAAAATACTCTCCCAGCTCTGAGAGACTGAGAGAGGAGGCTGCCACTGCTCCATGTGCCCAGACCCAAGCAGTAACAAGGCTGAACATTTATTTTCATTAGGCAAATGCCCTGTGAGCACACAGGTAACACAGACAAACACATAAAGCAAACACACCAATGCAGGGAGCACCAAAAGCCTCATCCTGCTTTTTGTGTTAGTGGAAATATATAAATATGTGTACATACACACACACGTATATACAATGCAAAGTCCCCCAGCAGCTGGGCTGAGATTCTCTCAGTTTGCCCAGTCTGGACCTCAGACTCAACAGTTGCTGCCACTGGGATGTTTGAGCCCCCAGGGTGCTGCCTCCCTCCAGTTGCTGATGCAGACTGTCACACACACAGAGCTTTCCTGGATTTCCATACCCTCACTACCCTTTCCTCACCTTTGGTTCCTTCCCTAAGCATCCCATAGTAAATCGTGTGCAATCCCAAATGCACATCCCTTGCATCCCATAAGGTGTCCCATAACCCAAGGCAGTGACACCTCCAATCCAAAAGGGCGTTATTTGTGCTCCCTGCTTCTGTCTCCATGGATCCTTTTTGTGGCTGTGCAGACAAGCTTTCATCAATAAACTAACATTATCCTAATTCCATAGGGATTGATCCGGATCTTCTCATTTTTGAGAAACTGAAATCCCAAGAGCCAAATGCTTACTCCTCAGCAAGTAAATCTGAGAGGCAGCACAGCACAAAGACCCCTGAGGGGGGAAGATGCCAACATCACAATGCCAGCACATCAGGTTCTCCTCTGCTCCGAGCTCCGCCTGCTGCCATGAGCCATGGCTTACCAGCAAACACTCCCAGGCCCAGCTGGAGTCTGACAGTGCAGAGAACTGGAGGTACTGCCTATTCCAGGGCAGACACTTCCCCAGCACCCATTGCTTTTGCTAAGAGGACAAGCAGCAGGTCAGTCATCACCAGTTCAGACAGGGTTGCACACTCAGCTTTGAGCCCCAAGCCTGCCCTGGTGTTATCCCACGTGCCCACCCCTCCCCGCCTGAACAGCAGCAAGCAGCACCTCAATGAAACCAAAGGCTACAGCGGCAGGAATTCCACATCAGATAATGAGGTAGCTGCCTGGGAAGCTGCAGCTTTGGGGGTCTGGCTGATTCCTGTTGTCCTTTGCTCCTCTCTCCTCTGCCTGTGCTGTTGCACTGTTGCCCTCACAGCCGGGTGCTCCAGCTGCAAGAGGGGTCACTATAAACCCGTAAGGACAAGAACAACCATGTCCAGAGAGCTCATAAAACATGCTCCTGTCAGGGGTAATCTGTGAAACACCATCCTGCCTCTGGAACACACAGGATTTAAAAAGTGCACCCCATACTCCAGCTTATTTCTCTCACAGAAGCAGTGATAACTTCGTTCAGAATATTTTGGTTATGATTTAATTCTCAGCAGATGAAGCACAACTCCCTGTCTCTTTAGGTAGGAAACACCCACTCACAGCTCCCATTGTTTGAAGCATTTTGGTTCATAATGTGATGCAGATTAATGCCTGACAAACACTGTAACACTTTCCCCCAGGTTCAGTGCAGCTGCAGCGTTGGCATGTCTGTGTGGCAGAGAATTGTTTAACTGGATGAGAAATCCTGCTATAGTTATTTTTGTACTTGTCTATTTGCTACTGAATGAATAAACATCCCACAGAATGCAGGAATACACAGGTGACTTATGAAATGGTCTTTTTGTTTGAAATGGTCAAAATGATCATGTTTTCTGTCAAAGAAAGCCTAAACTTAAACTCAGAGAAACACTTGGTAAAGAACTAGGTCTGTACTTTTGGATGCCTTTCTTCAAGCTGAATACAGCCATTAAAATTCTGCTTGTGTTCACTTTATAGTCTTGAGTGCTGCCAAGAAGGCAATTCAAACTTCAAGACCTTGCAGCACTCCATTCCAAATATAATTTCTCCAGAAAATCTGGGAATATACATGCAATTATTATTGCTACATAATTGCATGTAGTTTTTAGGATACAGAATTTACACACAGATAGCTTCAATATAGATTAGAAAAATTATCTTTTCTTGACCTAAGCATTGCCCTGTTGTTTCAGCTGGATAACGTGTTTCAGTTTTCTTAGCCTAGGGTTTTGCCAAGCATTGCTGACTACTCTGTTATCTTCAGTTACAGAAGCATTCACAGTTTGTGCTAGAATTAGTTGTTTAATACCTGGGATTTTTATTGGAATACCAACTTATTTTTTTGTTTCTGAAGACAGGAGAGTGCACAAAGTAAGATTTGCAGTTTGAGGCAGCACTATGGTAAAACAATGCCCCTCACTCATTAATTTATAATGCTGCAAAGAATGCATTTTTTATCTAAGTCATGATTTAATCATACATCAAGGATAGGGGAAGATGCTTAAATCCATAATATATATATTTATGATCTACTGCTGAACTTGCAGACACAAAGGCCTGTCTAAGGAACTTAGCTCTTACAGTATCAGTGTGGAAACAAACTGTGAATGTGGGCCATCGCCTTTCTACTCTATGCTGTTAAGATATTACTGTTCTCAGACAAATATTACAGAGCTCAGCTGAAAACTGACGGGTTCCATCACATTGCAATCCCTTCCTTACCTGAGACTTGCACTAATTTCATGTCCCCAAGTCCTTAAGTGTCCATTCTTCCAGTTCAGGCTGACCTGTGCCCTGAGTGCCCTACAGAGCATCTGCTGACAGCAAAATCAGTAGTGCCTCCAGTTTTTTTAACTCCTCTGTGCTATCAGTCACCCTCCAGAGCAGCTTGAGTCAAGGCAAAAAAGAGGAAAAGCTTGTCTTACAGAGTAGATACAGTTGTAGGATTTTTTAAAATAGAACAAGCCATAGGTAGTCAAAGATTTGCTTTCAAAAAGGAGGGTTTTCACCTCCCTTCACTCAGAA
>NW_005054326.1:3558343-3568106 GCF_000277835.1 Geospiza fortis | reverse complement strand
TTTCTATCTCCAGATTAGTGACTGTAGAGTGCCCTTCAGAGCACCCTGATGCTCCACTGAGTCTTACCCTCAATATCGTATCATGCAACTGGGACCTCAGTTCTTACCAGAAAAAGATATAGGAGACAAAATGAAAAATGCTATGTGTCCCACAGGCAAATGCTTCTGGGACAGCAGGGAATTATTAAAGCAAGATTGTGTTCTGAAGAGATTTCTTGGTTTGTTGACAGAGAGAGAGGAAAAAAAAGTTGGCAGAAAAAGGGTTATATGAAGCACAATAGCAGAGCTATTTCATTACAGAATAAGAGAGTCACAAAAAAAAAACCACCAAAAATACATTTTAGGTATGAGGGAAAGCAAGAAATGGGTAGCAAGATGATTTGTGCAGACAACACATCCCTTTTTAGGCAACTGCCCCTTCATTCCTTCCCTGTGCTTGTAGCATCATTATGCCTGAAAACAGGGGGAAAAAATGTCCACTCTCAGGAATGTTTATATGGGGGATAAAAGGAAAGTTCCCACAGGTGTGCACAGGGGGATGCACACCTCATTTACATTGTAATGTACACGACACATTACTAAATGCTAAAGATGTGTTTATTATTGTGTTGCAGAGCTGCTTTAACCTGTAAGTCTCTTAATCTCTAACTCTTCAGTTTTTAAACTTCAGCACAGGCTTCCAGAGAGATGAATGATGCAAAAGTATTATACAGTAAAATAGAGATGTGTAGTTTACTTCTTAAAAATATGTGCTGTATTTTATATCCTTGAGGTTGGGAAGGCTCCCACAGGGGTTAAGATCCCAGTGTTCCAGGTATTCTGCACAGTCACAGAGAAATACTGTCACCTTCAAACACAAGCAGTTTAGAGGCAGAAGCAGAAAAGCAGAGAGGAACATCCAAGAGCTCAAAATAGCATCCAAGCTGCCTTTTGTCCTGCCCACTGCATTACACAAGTTCTGTACTGTAACACAGAAACCATCAGTAAAAATCACAAGTGTAAGTTTGAGTTCCATCCCAACATTGCTCTTGGCCAGTAGGCATCACCTGTTCTTGGGAGAGACACTTGGTGCTCAGCAGACAGTCACCTTAAATCCTGCTTGTGTTACTTGAAACATTCATAGGATGTAGGTAAGTTAGGTTTGAACACTTCAGAGAGAGATGGAGAAGCCTGTGCATTTTAGTTTTCCATCAATTAGCTGTGAAGCTAATGAAAAAGTCAGTTTCCCTTGCTGTGCCATTCTTTTGTACCACACATTATTATTGATAAGGTCAAATTGTTGTTTCAGCCATGACTTCCAGAGTTCTGCTTAGGTCCTGGGATGTCCTCTGCTGCAGAAGATTTTCTCAGGTGCTCACATGTCCCAAGTACAGAAGGACAGCTTTGTGGAGAAAAGCAAACTTAGAGGTTTCTTAAGACATTTCAGGGCCTCACTCCTGCCAGCCTTGTACACACCACTGGCTCCCCAGGCTGGCTCCTAGGGCAGCCCTTGTGCAGGCACTGACAAAGCTAATTAAGGAAACAGATTTCTCCTGTGCACATACTAGAACCACACTGCCTCTGGAACAGAGCCAGGCACAACTTCAGGCCCCATTCTCTTGAGTCAAACTGCACTTATCTCCTCCGTTGTTTTGGTTTCATGGCTGTTCAGAGAAGATTTGGAATTATACAGATGTTCCCATTTCAAATGGGAATTTTAAACATTACCCTCATTGTCCCTGGATAAAGGAGCAACCTGATAACAGCTGAAACTTTCCCCATATTAAGCTAAAATTTTACATTAATACACATCCAAAAGGAAGGACTACCAAAGAACCAGGTCAGTCAGTGCAAAATTTGGATTACAGAACAAACATTTTCAGTCTTAGTACAGCTCTGGCAAATTCTCATAGGAATTAAAATGCTGCATTAAACTCAGTCTCTCACCATATGAAAACAATCCTGACCTAAGAAGAATCCTTCCTAAACTGACAGTGTTTTGGCAGTGGGAACAGATGCACTCCTTGGCTCTATGTACACACAGAGCACACAGTGAGAAATCCTAGCAGGGAGTGAGTCCAGCACACAGAATGCTGCAGGAATCAATTCCCCTCAGCTTTCAATGTCTTTTTTCTTACACTGCTTCTGCTCAACGAGCTGCTGGCATGGGCAGCTCTTTTATAGGTATGCAGAATCCTTAACTCCCTCTGCCCCTTCTGGAGAATGACTTTCTCTCTAAATTAAAATCTTGCTTTTATACTACCAGGAAGGTAGAATAAAAGTAAGATTTATTTATGTCCTTTCAAGGTTTGGTAGGGTTTTTTTCCCTAATTGTGAGAAGGCAATAAAATTGTGATTACAGGTTTTAGATCAATTTCTTTCAATTACAAATTATCAAATATAAGATAAACATCCATATAATCCTTTCTCTGTGCTACATAGGATGCTACAAACTTTTGTCTTTCCTTGAAAAGCCTGAGTACATTCAAGGGAGAAGTCAGCAGGCCTGAGGGTAACAAGGCTCAGTCCATTTCTATTTAGTTACAAACTCACCTCACCAACTCTCATCATTCTTCCTGTCCCAGGTACTCTGGGATCTTCTCAACAACTGCTGGTTCACCTTCCCACTACATCTCATTTTCCACCTTATTTTACTCCCTTATTTTAAAGACAGGTGCTTTTACATAGGATATTTGTTTGCTCTCACAATAACTGAGAACCTCAACTGTCCAGAGTGCTTCAACACCTCTCCAAGTCAGACTCTTAGGCAACATCATCCTCATTTTACACATAGGCAAAAATCTGAGTGGCATTTGAAAAGCATTTAGAGTTCCTAATTTTCAGACTTTTAATTAATGAAAGTATTAACTAATTTAATTAGTTTTGACATTCTTGCTCTAGGTAAATATCCAAAGAAGTGTGAGAAATCAGAATGTGATTAAGCAGAGGACTGAACTGATCATGCTAACAAAACACAGAATAAAACATTCAAGTTACCAGTATGAATCCAAACATACTTTATTCAAAGGAAAAGATTCATGGACAGGACTTAACTCATCATCAACCTTTTGGCTCAAGTTCTGAATAATTATACATCCATATCATTAGAAACACCACCACAGTAGTTGGACATCTCTGTAATGATCAGGTGTACCTGCAGATCTGCCCTTCTCACGCTTGTATATTCAGTAGTTTCTTCACAGATTCTTTGTACTGAGACATGTTACTTTCTGTTTCACCTTCATTTTTAAGCGCAATGACTGAGTTTCTGTAATTTTTAACCACTTCAGATGCCAGCAGCTCCTCCTTAGTGACATTACTGACATTTTCTGAAGCTTTTATTCGAAGCAGTGTGTCCAAGGCATTTTTCTGAGAACGACTGTTTTCCCAGATATATTCTTCCATGTCTTCTTCAGACTTCTCACTCTCCCACTTCTCAGTTTTCTGAAAGAAAATAAATGCACAACCTTAAAAACTACCCAAGAGTGAAATAAAGCAACAATAATTTAAATAACTTGATCTCTCATAATGATTCCCTTTAAATAAAAACTGTGTTCATAGTGGAAGGTATTTCCTCCTTGTTACTCAAGCCTGTATGAGCAGGATGAACTCCTTTCTCCCACTCATCAGGTTCTTTCCGTATCTGGCAGATACAACTGGCTGAGTCAGGGTGGGAGAAAAAGCTTATGGACTGTACATAATGAGTAACTAAAAACCTTGCAAAAGTAGTAATTTTAAAGAGGCCTCAACACTGCAGTTGTGGAAGCAGAACTATGTCCCTAGCACAGCGTTCTGGTCTGGCTGCACTGGCTGGTGGGGGGAAAGTGAGACAGTAACGAGTATCCCATGATGTGATTCATGAAGAAAAGCACCACCACCAAATCCATTTCTTCTTCCTGCAAAATACATTGCTCAACAGAATCTCTATCCACAAGGTGCTGATCATTACCCAATCAGTGCTGCAAAATCAGACAGGATCACAAGTAGGGCACTGACTGAAAAGACCATCCCAGTGCCTGTAAATACACTTTTTCTGTATCAGTTCTGCCTTTCAACATCTCTCCAGCAGGCCTTGAAAGAATCTTTAAGGAATATTTCAAATGCTATTTTTTATTGTACTTTGATAAATACAGATGCTTCAGTGATATCTTTGCATTTTTATATATTTGCATTTTTATATATTTCAGGCTGTATGTTTGAGTATTTATAATTTTTTTAGCACTTTACTGATGTAACCAGTATGTCATATCTTTATATTACCTCATCTATGTAAGAATCACAATTTGAAGTATTTTGGGTTTAGTTTTGCTATTCATGTTTTTCTTACAATTGTTATAAAATCATGCCTAAATAAAACTTGCATTCCTCTGGAAATATATTCAAAGAAACCTTATAGTAAAGCCTTTACATCACACTGATTTTGTCTTTTCTAAAATCACTTGCCAAAAAGGGCTCTTCAGTAAATTTTTTAGCTGTGCTATGCAGAACCAAAAAAACATCTTGCAAGTCAGGGGAGGAGAGTTTTTTTGGTGCTGTTCAGGGAATGTTTTGTTTGTTTTTTCTTTTCTGGGGAGGTAAGGTGGAGGGTATGTGCTGGTATTGTTTTTCATTCGTTTATTTAAAGGTTATTCTTTCCACTAAGCATCAAGGCTGCTGCAGTCAAGCCACAGTATTCAATAACCTTTAATTAAGCCCCAAGATATTTTTCACCCTGAAACTCTTGTGTGCTTGGATTCCTCTATCTGAATTTCCCAACTGCCGTGTCCTGCACCTGGTAAATGGCATCTCTTGTTTTTTGAGTCTGAGTCCAAATGTTTAGTCAGAAGCAGCAATTCACACTGCTCAAAGGTTCATATGACTGACATTAAACCCTGGACACAATAAAGCACAGGAGTAAAAGGACCTCACTCAGTTTCTGGAGGGGAAAAACAGGAACAAAAGGACATCCTGTAGCCCTGTACTGCTGAAACATTAATGGAACAAGTGGGCACAGTGAAGTGTTCCTTGTCTGCTTGACAAACCCTGCAACCCAGGGTGGAGATTTAGAGTTTTAAATTAACAGCATCATCCTGCTTTACACATCCCCTGGTTATCTGCAGAGTGGCTATCCAAGACACTTTTTCCCCTGAACTCCACCAGAATTTCCAAGCCAAAGCCTCTCTCACAGGGATAGGGTTTCTCAGGGGTAAGGGAATATGGGTATCACTGCTGGTCACTCCCTGGACCAAACCCATGTCTGAAGTTCAAACAAAAGACCCCTGTGAGCCTTTTAAACACCTCTAAGTCACACAGAGACAACAAGGACTAATGACAGTATTACATTTGTCTCTTCAGGAATATCCTTCTCTGTACACAGCAACTCACAGGATTCTGGAGATGTATGCTGATAAACAGATTAAGATTTCCCTACCTCTTGTGAGCATTACAAAGCAAGATTTGAAAGCAACTGTTGAGTATTTCTTTCTTGGAATCTTTCCCAGCAGAATGATGTTGTCAACATGGATTTTAAAATAAAATCTTGACTGTGTGGTGGGAGGTGAGGGGGAAGGCAGGAAGGGATTTGACAGTAGGGGGAGATTTCCAAATCCATTAGTTTTTGCAAACTGTATCCAGTGAAACTTTGATAACTTTTCAACAGAATCTACTGCAAGAGAAAAGTGACTGTAGAATTATACAGGCAATTGGAAACATACTCTAGGTAGACAAGCACAATGAAGCCTGAGCAGTGGAAATGTTATACCTGTTGCAGCCTCAGTTTAAAGTGTTATGAATAAAACTAATAAGGGCAACTACATAAAGTTCAAAAATTAGGTCTTTATCACTCAAATTTTAGTAATTGAATTATTTTTGTCCCCTGCAGATTTTACATGTTAAGTGACCAGGTTAAAAAAACTATTCACCAGTTTTAAAACTGCAGTCTTACAAATGAGAATAAAACTGTGAGAAGTGGAATCCAACTGTGATATTGAGTGACATTTTCCTAGAATCCCCACTTTGTGAACCAGGTTAAAAATAAGAATTCACTAAAAAGGGTTTCCTCATTCTATCACACATAAGACAGAATCTCAGTATTATCCAGCTTGGCTAAAGATGCACTCAGCTGATATTTTCAACCTTTTCCTTTTAAAAACCTTACAATAAGAATCAAAAAAACCCCAAACCAAAACACCAGAAAACAATTTTCCATATAAAGTCAAAGATCTAAACCTATAACTAAAGAGGCATAAAAGGCTATTTTTTCACTTCCTAATGCAAAGATAAAGAATTATTTTTTCAATGCCATAAACAATAAGGATTTATTTCTAAGCAAATCTTTTATGCTACAGTTTTAGCCAGCATTTTGGGAGATTTACAAGCTTTTGCAATGCTTAATCTGAATTCTGAAAGAGTATGAATGCTGAAATAGACTTTGGACAGTGAAGTTGCTTTTTACATGTAAGCCATTAACAAAAAACTTCACTTTATATGGTATCTTACAGTGCAGAAGAAAGGGAAGAATTTGAGATCTCTTAAGCAGGCATTTCACCATCAATGTGCTTGGGGTTTTTTCTGCCTGTGTAACTTGGCCAATTTTGTTGCTGCAGTGATACAGAAGCTTAAAATTTTCAGTTCCCTGATACTCCTTTTGGGAAAAACATTTGAACTAAAATTTCTCTAGGGGCACACAGAAATCTTGAGGGCAATTAAAAACATGACTCATGTTGGTTAATGTTCTTGTCAATGGTTTGAACAGTTAAATATTTAATGTTGTTTCGCAAAGACCAGGTATTTTAAAAGGATTATTTTTGAGGGGAAGCAAAGTTCCTTAAATGCCAAGTCAAATTTCAAACTCTGTATAGCCTGGAATAAATACACCTATATCTTTGTATTGCATTGAAATAAAAGATGTTCTGTGTGGTACAATAATCTTAGATTTTCAGCTAATAAATGACAACTATGCTAACAGTTTCGAAGTTTCTGGGAACTTTCAATCCTAAGAGGACTTGCCAAAACAATTATGTGCTCATCTCTTTGGATATAATACACTTTGATCTGTACTATTTAATTAACAACTTGGAAATATCAACAGAAGTTTGTAGAAAGGCAAAACCTATTTGTATCATATGAGATTGGATACAGAAATTGTAATTGCTTGGTGATGTGGAATAAGTTAAAAAATCCATTCTGAATAAGCAGAACTGTATTTTTTAGGACACAGAAATGGCACAGGACAGGTAGGACCTCTAGAGGGTCAAGGGAAAATCAGGAGAAATTATCAGGATAAAAATTCCAGCGAGGTACAAACGTGTAACACAAAAGGAGAACAAGCAGAGAAACAAAACCAGAAATCTGCCCCGAAGACTAATACTACATAAGAGATGCTCCCATAATTAATGATGCTCTCATAATTAATGATGCTCTCAAGTTTAGTCTCTGGCTCTGTAACTAAGGAAAGTCGCCATCAGTCTCTTTCAAAACTAAGGACAATATCTATTTTCTCTAGGCTGGAGTAGCCGTATGCATTTTCTGGAAAATCCAGGTTTCTGAAAGGGTCATTTGTATGGTATTTATCTACCTCACTTTGTTTTTGGAAGGCTGACCAGATAAGATTTTGATCTCATCAAGAGAGATCAGTGATATTAAAAATCCAAGTCTGATGGTTTTCTGTTCAGTTTATTAGTGTCTATGCCCCACAAGACTTTGCTTCACTCCAACACAGACTGAAAATTGAACAGCCTCAAAAATTGTATTTATGCATCAAAAAGGAGCCTTGTTCCTCCAGCAACAAGAAACATGGAGCTTAAAGACAAGGTATTGCAAAAAGCTTACTACAGTCAGAAATATTACAAAGACAATTCCTGATTCAATCTTTTGCTGGAATGCTCATCCTTTTTGGTTCCAAGAGGTACAAAAAAAAGTGTAACCTTCTTCTCAAAGAATACACAATTCCTGTCGGGAAATCTCCTTCCTTTGATTTTAAATGTTTGAACTCAGAGAATATGGATAAAGCCACTTTAGCTTTACCTTTTCTGGCTCCCATTACTGATGAGGACTCTCTCAGCTGCCCAATTCTGGTGAGCATTTAATGCAATCCATGGTTCAAAACAAAAGACATATTCCAACATTTAGAGACCAGCCTCACTTCAGCCTCAGTCTGCATTACTTGAACCACACTGAGAGAGAAGCCTGTTCTAGGAAGGGAGGGCACAATTATGCCACCCTTCATTGTTCAAAGGTCCCCAAGTCAGGAGCTTCACCCTGAACATCTTCAGTGATACTAAAGGTGCCCAGGGAGCTCCAGCAGGACTTGAGCGCCTCCTCCACCTGCCACTGCAACTCTACAACCCCCATGGCATAACATCCTGAGTGTTCCTAACATGAACTTTGGAATCTTAAGTACCCAGAGACCTGTTTAAGGTTTCAACAGTGGACTCATATCCTTTCCACATATTATAGGCTGAATTACAAGGTAAACTCCCACTATGCAACTGCAAAATTTTGCTGTTACCAAGTATTACTGGCACGACCTAAAGTGGTAAAAATTATGTTTATTTGGAATGGCTTAAAATGACTGCAGTTGAAAAAAAATGAAGATGAAGCCTAAAGAAAAGCTGTATGATGGATTTGAGTGTTATCATTAGTGGTCATGTAAAAATACCCATTCAGCATGCAAACACAGACACTGCATCCCACCAGTGCCTTGCCACTGAAAGCTCTAAAAAGAAATGCAAAAGTAGTTCCCCTGAAATTCAATCAAACTGTACAGCTGCAGGGTTGATAAATTTTAATTCAGCTTCCAGTGCCATGCTGTCTGCCCATTCTTCATTTTTTTCCTTTCCTCGCCTTTCTGTTTCTTACTGTAAGAAGTAGTGGAGAATAGAAAATCCAGGACAACTTTTTAGTAATCTTTCAAGACCCCAGCTTAGCAAGGCTGAATCGAGATCCTTCACTCTCCCTCATCCTGTGTATGTTGAAACACCACATGGAATTGGAGCAATAAAATTTTAATTACTCTTAATATTTTTCCTTACTGGAAAATTGACTTTGTGCTGCATTTACGTCTCATTGCTGCTTCCAGCTCCTGACAGAATTGGACTTTTGAATGATAAACTATTAATCCAAGCTGTGTGAAGAAATCCATCCATGATCTTTTCAACCACTCGAGGGCAGCAAACTCTAACTCTTTAAAAAACACTTGTAGCATAAACACACATCCAGGTTTGGAGTGATGTTACAGAATTCAAGCAGTACCAGCATTTGAAGGCAGCAAAAATACAACTGGTTAAGCTGCTGATTAATAATCCATCAATGTAGCTCACTCTTTCACTGATTAATTCAATCCAGGCATAATCCTGGGGGATAATTTGAAAGGAAGCACAGAAGTACAAAGAAGAAAAATTCAATTCTTACTAATTGGAGCAAGTCAACCATCTAATTAATACATTCTGAAAGCTAATAAAACACAAATATCTGATTAATAAGCAGACAACTAGTAAACAGGAAGCAAAACATCTCCAAGTATTTTAGAATTAGAAAATAAATGGACCTTTTTAGATTTTGAAGATTTTTTTAGACTTTTAAAATAAGTGAACTCATGGGTCTGATACTGCATTTGTAACTGTAATAAAAGAATGATACATTGCTGGCAACTAAAACATAATTACACTTGAAATTCCATTTCCTGATGTATATCTGCATATAACATTTCCCCCCATACATGCTTCCAATTGACAAAATGCAGTAAAACAGTTATTAAAATAAATCATAGGAGTTCTGCCACATTTAAAGAGATCAGGGGCAAAGT
>NW_005054326.1:3551570-3558333 GCF_000277835.1 Geospiza fortis | reverse complement strand
TGATGTTACTGCCTAAATGGAAGGCCAGGCCCTGTCTGTCCCCCTCCAATATTAAAGTTCATGTAAATGAAAATAAACCACACACTGTTTGCTCATGGTTTACAAAATGGATCCAAACTATCTTTCAGTAAGTTATTAAAAGGCATTATCCCTGATCAGGGGGGAAAAAAACATGCCACAAAATAAAACATGTCACCCAAAATAAAATCCCATGTCTCAGGAAACCATTAATTTTTCATGGGAATCAAAGACAATTACAACTGATTGACAGCGTCATCAAATATTAACGTGGAGGATGAAAGGTAATAAAAGTGCAAGAGACTTGTGCATATTCAATACACACTGAACACTCCCATATCAATATTGCATAGCCCTGTCTGCCAGCACTAATTAAAGCTGGAGCCCAGCACAGCCGTGGTGTTTGTCTGAAGTTATTAAAGTGAGCACTGTCTAGCTCTCTTGTCATTGCTTAATACTGGAAACTAGTCTGCCATTAATTTAAGATTTGTAATGCAATGTGATGCTGTTGGGGAGAAAAACATCCATGGGTACTTAAAATCTCCAGCAAATGTTATCTTTCACCACTGATTTAATTTGATGCACTCTAAAATTACAAAATTATCCTTCAAGGCAAGTGCCACTGAAAGGGAAATGTATCTCATTCTCCTTAGGATGTTCTTAACATCAGCACTGCAGTGATCAACATCAAGAACAATTAATCAAAAATGCTACATACAGACATTTCCTACTCTAGAACAACTGAAAACAGTAAGTATCAGTTTTAGCAGTGGATAAAGTACAACTTCTGTAAGTGTGACATATGGAGATGGTGCAGGCTTTGTCTGTCTCAAACAATGGGATAATGACATGGGACATTTGAACAAAGCTCAGTCATCCAAAAACATTACTATGGATTTCCAACAACAACAATTTCAGTTCAGACTGCTCATTTGTTTTCTGTAAAAAATGCCTGTAAAATTGTTGAAGGGCACCAACACCACCACAAAAATACAGCAGAGAAGTGTGAGGAATTCCCTGTGAAAGGAACATCTGTAGTCAGCAAGTAGGAAGGCTCCCCTTTTCTGAGCAAGAGGGAGCTTGAGACAAGGTATGTGAGAGAGCATTTAAGAAGAACACTTCCAAATGACAGCCATGGTTTACTGCAGCCCAGGAAGAGCCCAAGAAAAGACATACTCTTATTAACAGACAGGAGTTTGGAATCCTGTAAAATGTTCTCTTGGCTGAATTTGAGGAAAAGTGAGTTGGAAGAGAATAGAATTGTAAGGTCATTTACTTTAAAATATGACAGAGAGCACATTTAGAGAGTCCACACACAACTGCTTACCCAGGATTCGTGGTACAGAACTGTGAGCAGGTGCATGCCATAGTCATAGTTCTGTCTTCTTAGGGGACACCTGGAAATGCAGAAACATTTTTCTGAACAAAAGGTTAAAACCTACCATCACATTTTCTACTGTGTAATGTAGGGAATCTTAGGAAATGAGTGGTTGATTCCTGTGTACTTCTCAGTTACACACAACCAAGAATAATATCATGGAGGCTTGAGTAATAAGAACACAGGAGAATGGGCAGCTGCAAGGCAGCAGGAAAATATACAACATCCAAGGATTTACAAATCTTCCGGAGACATTAGAAACTTCTTTGCCCCCTGTGCCAAAGTGGAATCCTACATACATTAAGTCTGAACTCTTTTAAAATGTGTTTTTAACAGTTAATAGCAGGAGTAGTGTTAATTAAGTCCCATTTTAGCCTTAAATTATAATAATTCACCATGCCAATAACTGGTATTACTGGAAGACATCCAGTCCTTTCTCAGCTGTGGGCACTGCTACAATATTTTTGTCTCCTTCTGGCAGCTTACCTGTCTGTTGTAATTGTGAGCACATCTGTCTCCTGACAGTACCGCTCCCCCACGAGCTTAATGAGCTTCTTCTTTGCATGATCATCCAAATTCAGGTTAGAAAGTTTAACCTTCAAGAAAAGGAGAAAACAACTTTAATTCCTTGGAAAATCCAAACTTTGAACTCTGGAAGTACTTGACACAGGCAGATCTTCTATCAAGGAGAGCTATTCAGGATGCATATTCAGGATGCAATTTATTCCTGCACAGTATAACTTCCAGAGATGGTTTAAAAAGCTGATTTAGTGCTGATTTGTAGAGGAATTTTTAGCAGAGAGCCTTTCCCATCTTAGCTGCCAGGCCTTTCCCAATCTTCCACTGCAGTTGATGGCAGAGATGCTTAGGATGAAGAACTTGCCATCTTCCTGCCTTGGGATAAATCACAAGGGGGAATCAAACCAGTACAGGGTTGCAAACTCTATTTCCTAAAGGGTCTGAACATCTGATGGGGGACAAGACAATGAGTTCTAAAATTCTGTAGGTCTGGAATAGTCCATAATTTGCAGAATTTCTTCGGATTGTGTCACATTGAAGTCTTAACATAAGGCAAGAATAATGTGAGTATTCAAACAATTTATATCTGCACAGTATCCCCACATTCCCACAATGCCTTACAAGTCCCAAGGCCAGTGAATATGAACGGACAGATTTGGTCAGGAACACACAGATGTACTCACTTGTGCGTGATTTTGAATTCCCTCCATTTCTCTCATTTCCTTACAGAAGATCACATTTGCATGTTTGGAAAAGAAAGCCAAGCGTTTAGGGGTTTGAAACAAAGGCTGTTTACCAAAACTACTACTTACTCTTAAGGTCACCACTCTTGCTTTGGGATTCCGAATAGAAGTCCCTGAAGAAACATAATCTACTGTTTCAACTTCAATGGGAAAATGCTGCTCACATTTCTCATCACTGTCCAGAGCACTGGGCCATTCAGTGCAGAAATCTGTACAATAAAGAGAAAAATACTCCTAGTAATATCTGTATATTATATACCTGTACATCTGGTGTATTTGGCTGGGGTTTTTTGCTTTCAAATGAATTGCAATATGTTTTTAAAAGTACTAGTCTTAGAAACCATACTCATTTAGGCAACAGCAGTGTTTCTGCTAGACTTGCTCCTGTATTGCCATGTCTCCCTTTGTACTGGCTACCCCAAAACAGGACACAGCACTGCAGATGCAGCCTCACAACTGCCAAACAGGATCATATATCTGGGGGGAACTGTAACGCTCAGGGACATCTTCCACTATCCCAGGCTGCTCAAAGCCCTGCCCAGCCTGAGCTTGAACACTTCCAGGATGGGGTATCCACAGGTTCACTGGGCAAGCTCTTCCAGTGTCTCACAAAACAGCTTCCTTTGCCTGAGTTCATCAGGTTCCCCTCACAGGTTTGCTGGATGGAAGGATGCTCCTGGTCTCCAGTAGATCCTGTGTCTCCCCAGCAGACCCTGCTCTCACAGAGGGTCTCATATTAAAAGCTCTTTGGTCATTAAATGCAGCCCATAATGGCTACTGACTGAAGCCTGTTCAATCAGAGTTCTCTGAGGCATGAGTCACATTCCTCACTCACCTTCTGTAAAGCATTGAACTATCAACTCATCAGTTCAAGCAAGGTCTCATGCTAAAGTAACATTTCAGTCTTACTCTTGTGCTGACAACCTCCTGAGACTTATCTGCTACCACCTGGATGACTCCTGGCAGCAGCAGGAGAGTAGACAGTAGCAGCCACAGCCAGCTGAATAACCAGCTCCACAAACGTACCATGCCTCACCTCCATCACACACAGTTACATACTGCTTTGTCTGAAAACTTCCAGAGATGGTTTAAAAAGAAAAAAACCAATCAACTAAACAAACAAACAAACAAACAAAAAAACCTCAACCCCCCCTCACCTTTAAGAGCTGCACAGTGCTTCTTAATTGCAGGAGGAGTAAGATGCAAAAAATTGGGGATCTGAAACAGACACATTAAAAGTTACCAAAAGAACAGCTTTTTGCCTGATCAGATGTAAATGAGCATTACTGAAATCTGATTACACTTCTCACATTTGCTAAGGCAGTATAACATGCTTAGGGAAATATTCATTTAAGCAGACTCTTCTCAAGTCTGATTCAGGGAAAGACTTAACTCTGTGACAAAAGTCACAGGCACGATCGCCCTAAAAAGTCTCCTGACATCATTCACTTGTTAATTAACTTTATATTTGTTACCACTTAGAAACTTGAGAGGATTATGTGACTTAATAGCAGAAAGCAGTCTCCAAGACAAACATTCCAAGCAAAGCAGTGCAGCCTTAGTGGACAGTGACTTTAAAAGTGACCCCCCCAGCCACAGCACATGTTTTACCTTGATAAGCTCTAGGTTGCCTTCTTTTGGTGGAGGCACTCCTCTCTTCACTGGGTAACCCATTCGGATTGGGAGAGGCACAGAGGCAGGTTTGAAGGCAGCTGCTGTTGGGTACACACTGCTCCAGTCCTGATCCACAGCCATCCTCTCTGTCCTGGGAGGTGCAGTCTGATCAAGGGAAAAGGGCACAGGTGGGACAGGAGACACACAGGATATAAGATAAAGCAAGATCTACACATCAAACAATGATTTCAAGAACCAATTCCCATAGCTGGACATTTCAAGACACCTTTACAGCCAAAGTTAGTGCTGATTTGTAGAGGAATTTTTAGCAGAAATCCTTTTTCATTTTAGCTGCCAGGCCCTTCCCAATCTTCCACTGCATTTGATGGCAGAGATGCTTAGGAAGAAGAACTTGCCATCTTCCTGCCTTGGGATAAATCAGGAGGGGGAATCAAACCAGTACAGAGTTGCAAACTCTATTTCCTAAAGGGCTTGAACATGTGATGGGGGACAAGATAATGAGTTCTAAAATTCTGGAATTCTGTAGGTGTGGAACAGTTCATAATTAATAATGCTGAAATTTCTTGCCATAGAAATTCCAGTGTAGGGACAATGTATCAGTACATTGCAGAAATAGCTTATACCCTCCAAAAACTGACCATCATTTCAGTCAAGTGCTCTTAGAAAAAGAAAAGCTTTATGCCAGAAAGCAAGCACCACAAATTCTGTAAACTCAGTCTGAAAACAACATTGACATGCCTGGGTTATTGGAAATGCAACTTTAAGTTACTTTTGAGACCTGCACTACATGGTGCCAGGTGCAAGTTAACCATCAGCTTAGTGCTGTATTTTTGATAACATAGACTGAAAAGGTTACAGAAAGCAGGTGCTGGCCTGGAATGGTCCCAGGGGATTGTTTCACCAGGATTTGACTGAAAAGGGGCTGCTGGGCAAACTGACACAACACACAGCTTAGAAAACTTTCCCAAACACCTGAGCTATCTGTAAATTTCAGTACTTATTGATCTTACAAACTGTGGTGTCCTGCCTCTTCTCCTTACTGAGCCTGAAAGAAGAAAAAACAGAAGAGATTAACAAAAACGTATTTTTAAAATAAATTAATCTACAGTTTTGGGAGCAAAAAATTTAGCATAATTCTGTATGGTTTTTTTTTTTTTTTTTGTTTTGTGACAATATCCAGTAATACTCCCCAATCTTTACATGGAAGAAGGGGAAGTTCACATACTCAATACGGAAAATTACAAATTAATTTTGTAAAAGGTAAGACAGAAAAGAACTTGGAGGACAAAAACGAAGGACAAAAATGAAGAACATTTCTGTCTTCATTCCTATGCTCCCTTTCCTCTTTCCCACAGAGAAGTCACAAACCACTTTCCACCAGCAGCACAAGATGGATAAACTTAAGAGTTCCCATTTCCAAAGGGAGAGTGCCATGGCTCCATCCTTTCCTTCTGACAGCACAGCTTCACACCCTCTTCTGTGCCACTCTGCAGCACAACTAACCCTGCATGAACAGCTCAGACACTGGATTGTTTCTCTTCTAGAACGGGGGGTGGGGAACACCTTGATCCTGCTCCCTGGGCAGTTCCAGAGAAAGTGGAACAGGAAGTGAAAGAGTTTAATCCATTTCAGGTCTGGGATTCTCCTGGCTCTATAGCTCACTGATTTCACCTGGAGCTGTGGTGAGGGATCCCTGGGGATGCATTAAGTCACCAAATACCACTGGATTTTCAAACGAAACACTGATCTTTGCGTGCCTGCCTGCCTTCATTTCCTCAAACTCTAAAACACTTCCAAATCCCACTGTCCAAAAACCACACCAGAATATAATGTGGCCTCAGACATACAAAGGTGAACCTGATGACATTTATTTTCAAAAGTCTGGCTTGAATTCAGAGGTTTCATCGATTATATATATTTAGCATAAAGCAATGACTGAGATTTAAAAAGGGATGTTTGGGTTCTTTTTTATATCATTCATATGTCTTACAACCCTGCCCCATAAAAACTTGCGGATTTCACAGATTATTTATTCCCCCTATCTGAGAACTTTATGTCTCTTCATCCATTTCTTGCTATTAAAATCTTAAACCGAACGATACATCCGTTCAGGGTGGTGCAAGAGATAATATTCAGATAATATCTTTATCCCTCGACCCACCTTTTTTGTGGTGCTTTCGCATACAGCCACACGTCACAACAACTTTATTATTCCTGTTACAAATATCTGTAATTTCAGGCCAGGACATGACACCTTCCGCTACTACAGCATCACCAGACATCACTCAGAGGCGCTATCAGCGACCTGCCGTCCTCCAGACGCCCACCGGGAAAAGGCCGGGAAAACCCAAACCCACCGTTCCCACTGGAACTGGCCAGGCACGACCCCAAAAGCTTCCCAGGAGTACACACAGCGATGAAATTCCCCTTGGGAACAACCTAACACAGGCTCCGTTCCGTGCAGCCCTGC
>NW_005054326.1:3547975-3551196 GCF_000277835.1 Geospiza fortis | reverse complement strand
CCCTGTGCATCCCTGAGAGCGCTGTCCAAACGCTCCCGGAGCTCTGGCAGCCTTGGGGCCGTGACCATTCCCTGGGGAGCCAGGGCAGTGCCCGACACCCTCTGGGGGAAGAACATTTCCCTGATATCCAGCCTAAACCTCCTCTGACACAGCTTCAGGCCGTTCCCCAAGTCCTGTTCCTGGTCACAGAGAGCAGAGCTTGGAGCTGCTCCTCTGCTTCCCCTCATGAGGAGGCAGCAGACGGCCATGAGGGGCCCCCTCATCCTCCTCCAAGTCAATTTTTTTCCCCTCACAATTTAAAATAAAACTTCTCCCCTCAGTCTCCTTTAATTTATTTTTGGGGGATTTACTTTTTCCACCCATAACTAAAGGGAAGGAGGCCTGGTGAAAATAGCCATACAATGCAGTTCAGAACAGGAGATCTAGACAGCAACTGAAGAAGAGTGTAAGTCAGTGTAGCTGTAAATTGAAGCACAATAGCCAGTAAAATTTGCTAGGATGAAACACAGTCCTGTGTATTTCTTAAAACTAGTAATCAAAACCTTCTGCTAAAAGTTTGACGGCATTAATCTTTCCTTCATGCTGTTCAACCAGAGCTTCCTGTCTCTCACATTCACCTCTTGCCACAAGATCCTTCAAGCCCCCTTTTTTGGTGCAGAACAAATTGAATTGTGTTGGGCTACGTCTGAGACACGGTGAACGCCTCATCTGAATGACTAAGGGCTGTGACTTTTCTAGCAAATACTCTGCAAAGGGGACTCAAGGTTTTGACTCACATTTCGTAGTGAAAGAGCTTCAAATTAAAAGTAATCTAAGTAGCTGCCTGGAAACTCCTATATTAAGGAGATGGATACTGCTCAGAGCTGGGGCCTTAGAACTCACGAAGAATGAAGTGAAATACCAACAGGCACATTGAGAGTTTCCTCTGGAACACAGCATGGAACCTCCTTTTCAAGGGAAAGCTCCTTTTAGCTCTCCTAATGTTTTAGCCACAAAATAAATCTTGATAGGGAACAAAACTGTTGGTAGCACAGGTGGTCCCAGTAAACTGCCCAGATTTCCAAGTCTGGTTGAAAAAGATATGCACAATTGTATCCATTATGTATTTATTTTGTGTAAAATATACCAGTATATCATCTTGAAGGACAGGAAATGTAAGACGAGAAAAAAAGTCTAAGAAAAACATGTAAACAGAAAGGACTATGTGGTTTGTTTATATCTAGAAAATCAATACATTGACAAACATCATGTGGAATCAGAACAAGGAAAACTGAATGCCTCTGAATGTTTTTCCTTGCTGGAAAATTGACTTCCTGCTCCATTTGCTTCTCTTTCCTGCTTTCAAACGGGACTTTTTCAGTGATAAACTAGTAATTGAATTTTCCTCTCTGCTGCAGCACAACCAGCCCAGAGTCCAACATCTTTTCTCAATGGCCACATTCCAGAGTAGGCATTTGTATTTAGTAATATTTTACAGAATTTGGAAAGCAACACATTCCCGAACATTTACCACCTGCTGGTTTTAATGGCAGGAGATCCATGGCTGTCTGAGCTGATGAGCTCTTTGCTCTTCACTGACCTGCAATATCAGTGCTAGTACCTCCAAGACCCCAGGAATTTCAGTGCTCTCTTACAGCAAAAGTTGGTGCTGATTTATAGAGGAACTTCTAGCAGAGGGCCTCTCCCATTTGGCTACCAGGCCTTTTCCAACCTTCCACTGCATTTGATTTCAGAGATGCTTAGGAAGAGGAACTGGGCATTTTCCTGCCTTGGGATAAATCAGCAGGAGGAGAAAGGGCAATAAAAGCAGTATGGAATTGAAAACTCTATTTCCTGAAGGGCTTGAGTGTGCGGTGGCAGGCAAGACAATGAGTGTTAAAGTTCTGAAATTCTGAAAGTGTGAACCAGTTCATAAAACCCCAGTTACTGAGCATTGTGGGGGGAACAGATAAGCTGCTCATATGCTTATCAAGGAATATGTTTTTATCATGGAAAAGGTGTCACCCAAAGGTGACTGTCCTTCCAGAGCTGGGCAAGGCCAGTCGTGTCTGATACTGTTAGCAACAACTATGGCTGCGGGTGCCGAGTGCCCCACTGGGCAGCCAGCAGTGACACCGATTTGTGCCAGTGTTGTGGATCTGCTGGAGGGTGGAGAGGCTCTGCAGAGGGACCTGGGCAGGCTGCACGGGATGAGGGTCAGCAAGGCCCAGTGCTGGGTGCTGCACTTGGGCCACAGTGATTCTCAGCTTGTAAGGCTCTGTTACAAAATCGGGGGCAGAGGTTCTTGGTTGACTGTTGGTGTCGGTTGCTTCTGGCAGTCCTTCAGTTGTCCCTTGGGTCACCCATAGACCTGCAGAACCTTTGGGCTGGTCCTGCTGTGAAGGGTCTGCCTTGCTGCTGCCTGGGTGGAAGGCCCCTGACCAAGGTAAGGACATTCCCCATCTCCCTGGATTTTCTCCAGAGCACAGAGATGCTCAGCACCTGACTGCAGCCACAGGTATTGACAATGCTGACAAGCCAAGCTGAGGCTTCACTGCTGGAACTCAAAAAGCTCCCCCATCCCTCCCCCAACCTCTCATCTCATCTGTCTGAGGACACAGACTTCCTCCCTCAGTATTTTCCTTCTGCTTCAAAGCTCAAGGTCAAGTCTAGGATGCAGGGACCCTCTTGATCTGCTTTTCTGACACTTCCATGGACATCAGGAAATACAGATCATTTCTGGGATCAGTGGGGCACGTTCTGCTCAATCAGTTTGCAGCTTACCTGCACTGGTGGCATGGCACCTCAGTCTCCAGCTGTGAACGGGACACTCATCTTTCTGTAGACAGAAATGCCTGTCTGAAATACTCAGGCCATTCCTTAAAATCTGCATGAAACTTAATGTTCTCTGCCATGACACATTTTGTCTCCATATATTTCTGACCCTTTTCTCTGAAATCGACTGCTCTAAGGAGTATGGAGACTACTTAGAGTTATCTTTTATTGATTACTTTGGGCTTTTCACACAGAGTTCTTCAACAAAACCTTTTCTCTCCTCTCTGTCTGCAGCCTGAGCAAAAGACGTAGCCAAGTTTTCTCACAGCATGGATAACAGCAGTGGTCCTGTTCTCTTTATCTTGCTCCTGATGCAGAACACGAGCAGCCCCAAAGCCTCCTCCCCTCCTGCTGGCTATGAGATGGCAGAACTTCCAGCCCCTGGTGCTGGCCTCAGCCGGAACCAC
>NW_005054326.1:3506906-3547788 GCF_000277835.1 Geospiza fortis | reverse complement strand
CTTCCTGCGGCTGCGGCTGAGCTGCGGGCGGTGGGTGCTGGGCAGCGGCGTGTGCCGGCTGGTCAGGTACATCCAGTACCTCACGCCCGGCGTCCAGCTCTACGTGCTCCTCGCCATCAGCGTGGATCGATGCTACACTCTCATCCATCCTCTGAATTTCAGAGTTTCCAGGGAGAAAGCCAAGAGAATGACTCTGGTCTCTTGGCTCTGTGGTGCTCTGTTTGCATCACCGGCCTGTTTTCTCTATGGCTCCAGCAGTGACCACCACTGCAACTTCTTCCTCCCCAGTTCTGAGCTAGGAGTCACCTCTGGTGTCATCCACCTCTCAGTGTTGTTGCTTTTGATCCCATCACTCCTCATTATCTGCTGCTACCAGAAACTCTTCACCTACATTTGGAGAAGTGGGACTGAGGACACAGCTGGAAGGAGGACAATGAATCTTGTCTTAAGAAGAAAAGTGAAAACTGCCAAGTTGTTTTTCATCTTAGTCTTGAATTTTCTTCTGTCCTGGCTGCCTTTCTTCATGGTACAGTTGTGGCACCCACAGGAAACAGACTACAGAAAGAGCTCCTTGCTTTTCCTGGCCATCACCTGGATCTCTTTCAGTTCCTCAGCCTCTAAACCAATCCTCTTCTACATCTATGATGCAAACTTCAGAAGTGGAATGCTAGAAATTTGTTGCATGTGGAAATACCCCAGAAGCGACATCTACGCCATTACCACCAGTTCCAGGACAGCTGGAAATAATCACATTATCCCAGCCCAACCTCACCAAAGACTCACCTGTGATGCTTTTAACAGAGAAGTCAAGGAGCATGAGCATGCCAGGCCTGGTGAGTCCAATCCCACAAATACATTTGCCAAGAGGTTTTCATTACTTTGAAAAGGAATGGACAAGCTGTGGAGTGCTATGTTGCCACAGAAGAAGGAGGATCTTTCACTCTTTTGAAGCAATAAATAGGTACATATTTTAGACCAGCTCCTAGGGTATATAAAAAAATAAATGTTCTGTATTATTTAATGGCTTGTGCTTGATGCATTTGTTCTATTTTATTTCAGTTTTCATGTTCTGCTTTGGGGAACTCCTTTCCTGGAATCTACAAGAGTCCTTACACTCTCTGTCTGTAGGGAGAAAAGGAAAAGAAAGAAATACCGCTTGTTACAATCCCTTTACAGGATGGGCCATAGTGTAGAAACACCTAAATCAACCCTATGCCATCTAGGCTTCCTTCCAGTATGTCCCTGGGGATATTCCTGCACTAGGCTTGTCCCTCTTGTTCAGACCCCTCTGGTCTGGTGGACAGAGTGGTGTTGGGTTAATGGCTGGATGATCTAAGGGGTCTTTTCCAACCTAAACAATTCTAGGATTCTGTCTCCTTCCAGTCTTCCTGTGCTTCCATTTCTCTTTGGGAATAACCTCCTCCTGGAAAAGTTGAAGCAGATTGTTTCAGCAGGGTCGGACTGCAGAAGGGGTTCCTGGACAAATTTCCAACTCACAGCTTAGGACTCCTCCTCCACACAGGCCCCAGTGTAGGAGCCCCAGGCTCTGCCATCCTGGGGCCTGTTCCAGTGTGTGGCTGTGGAGCCACAGAGCCATGATTCCATTGCATGGAGTCGTGGAATATCTTGGGTTGGAAGGGAGCCCTGGCCCTGCACAGACACCCCAACAGTCCCACCCTGTGCATCTCTGAGAGTGTCATCCAAATGCCCCTGGAGCACTGGCAGCCTTGGGGCTGTGGCCATTCCCTGGGGAGCCTTTCCCTGATATCCAGCCTAAACCTCCCATGACCCAGCTCCAGCCATTCCCTCAGGTCCTGTCTCTGGTCACAGAGAGCAGAGATCGTATCTGCCCCTCTGCTGTCACTGGGAGGAAGCTGCAGACCCCACTGAGGGCTTCCCTCAGTCTCCTCCAAGTCAGTTTTCTCCCCTCACAACTAAAAATACAACTTCTCAATCACTGCATGCTGTTTGTCTGCCCAAAACAGGCACAGGCTCTTTCAACAACCTCTGTAAGCAAAGCTCTGTAGATTTTTTCAGGAAAACACAAATGGATTCATCCCTGGGAACATTTTCCCCATGAAAACAAGATCGTGATGCTGTCATGTGTAAATCTGGACTAGGTAGTGCTGCTTTTCTTAAAATTCAGCATTTTTTGCTGTGCCTCAGGACATGTTTGTGCAGATGTTAATTGGGTTTTTTTGGTAGCAATATGCTTGTGCCCCTGGCTGTGCCCACGAGTTCTGGTTTTAATCAGTTTGTTTCATATTACAACAGGGCTGTAATGTATTTTACCCTTTCATTACTAATAAAGCATGTCACAATGACTTCATCCACTTTAGCACAATTATTGGTCAGAATGCATTATGAATGATAGTAATTACTACTGCTAATTAAAGTATAAACTTTGCAATTACAGATTTCCACGAGATTTTTGGTAATTTTACAAATTTTGAGGTATGGAATGTCCATCCATTGTTAACAGCTGATGGAAAAAGGACAAGGAAAGAGATAATGGAATTTTTCATAGCAGTGTCTGATAAATGTTCAAAGCTAAGATTAATTATTTAAATTATGTAAATCTTTGTATTCTCAAAGTTAATTCTGAAATGAACATGTCCAGAGATCAAAGACAGCGAGGCATCTGAGTGAGCATTTGGGCTTGAGCACCCAAAAAATTGAATCTATCCTGAAACTGAAAATTGAGGATTTTATATCCTGAACTAAAAATTGAATTGTTAGCAGTAGTAAGGTGCGTGGACATACCTCTAGTGGGTATACATTCCTCATGCTGTACACATAGGTTATAAAGTGGCACTGAATATCATATAATGCATTCATAAGCATCTCTTATAAATAATAACTGCTTTTCCAATAAAAAAGGAGTAAATATTTGCATCTTCATTTTCAGCATATGTGTCAGATGTACCCCATTGCCCTCACCGTGAGGAGTCATTGTCAAGGCCGAGAGAAGCGCTGTGTATTTCCACACCCCTCTGCTCCTGTACATCCTCAGGAGAGACACTTTGCCAGTCAGTTTGTGCACCTGAATGCTGATGGAGAGTGGTGTTAGTGCTCAGGGTTGGAGAACTCTTTGGTTTACAGTGGTACTTAATATAATTAGTGCATTTTATAAATACTCAACAATGCCTTAAGCCAGTCTTACTGACCTTCTGAGGTCCTGCTCTATATTCTCACTAGAACATGCTTACTTAGAAGCCACTCAGAATTTTATCTCATTTTCCACATTAGGGTAACATAAGAAGAGACCTTTTGTTGAAAGCATTTAGTGCCAGTCCCAGAACAAGATCAGCTGCAGGTGTTACATGTTTGCTCTGAGTTCCTGTTTCATGACTTCATTGTGGGTCACTTGCATGTCCTGGGTTGCAGTATCCAAAGTTATTGATTTATTTTAAAATCCTTGCAAAATTTTCCTGGTTTTCCTAGAAAGAAGCCAGTAAGTCACAATTATTGTTTACAAGTCAACTTTCAGGAGAGTGATCCATGTTCAGCACACTGCTGCTTTTGGTAAATTTTACCAAACATCCTCCTGCTCAGGAGGGTTCTTTTAAAGAAATATTTGTGGGATGTTCTAGTTGCTAGAACACATAGCTCTCAAGCTCACTCACTTCTTCCACAATCCTTACTCCCAAGGCAGCTTCTTTCCTACAACAAATTTTAAACAGATCTTATCACAGATACCTTTATTTAGATTTCCTGGATTCCGATAAGATAAACACAGTCCCAGATTTCCAAAAGGTGGACAAAACTGAAGTGCCTCAGATGCCAAGTGTCTTTGCTGAGCTCATCATATCCAGCTGAATGTGTTAATTCTGGGAAGAATGTAGGATCTGCTTCTCTGCTGGAAACATCCTAGGTGATATTCCGAGCACCCAGAATGGTGGGGTGGTACTCACCAGGGAGCTCTCCACCCTTCTGTGTGCAGGAGAGCTAAGTCAGCCTGGCCTATTGGGATTGCTTGGAATGCAGTGGGAAGACCCTTGGCCAGCCTTTGTGCTTGCGCTTTTTAAATCTCTGCAGAACACAATAAGCCTGACTTTCTGGTCATGCTGCACATGTGCACTGCATCTTACGTGCTCTGGAATCAGTGAGGGGTTTAGAATTGCCAGAGAAAGCAATAGACAGCTCTCTCAAAAAATTAAAGGAGATGGAAGTAAGAAATAAGAAAATATGCTCCACTTTGAGCATGAGGTAAATAATTTCAGAAGAGTTGCTGCCTGAGGCTGCAGCTTAGCTGAGAAAGAAAGTAAAGTAGACCTGGTACATTAGGAATTTAAAGTTCAGTTTACTGCTCTTTAATATCAACTTGGTAATCAATTGAAGGTTGTATAAAAGAGCTCACAGCTCACAGAAAAGAAGCTTTGTGGAAACTTTAGATTAAATTAATAAAATGTCTTTGTTGACTTTTTAAAACTCATACATGTAAATGTAAAAATGCCCAACTGCACTTACCCTGAACGGATCATTGTCATTTTTTCAAACTGCCTCTTCAGTTATAACACACAACTCCTATGTAAAGAGTCTCTCCTGAAGCAATAGTTCTATTTTGGTCAATCTTTTCAGATATACTTGAAATAAGCACCCACTTTTCATGGTATTCTGTTACAACCCTAGAACCAATAACAGTATCCTTTTCCTCCAGTGCATCACTAATGATTTAAACAAACCCAATCAAACAATGCTGGGACACTTAACATAATTGAAGAAAGGAATCAAGTAACAGCTGAGGTTCACCATGCAAGAATTTATATTGCCTCTTATTATGTGAAGGTTCTCTGTGGCTCCTATCTGGTTACCTCTTCAGCAGTGACCATAGGGAACCTATTTCATGCAGTAATTTTGTCTTCCTTTAATGCAACATAAGCATAACAACAGAAACTTTGCTCTACATGGTAGCAGATTATTTCAGTTTCATCTGCTTTATTAATATCCGGATATTGAAAATGTTGTGGCTTTTATAAAACCATACTGTGATTTATAATTAAAGAATCCTGCTGGCCTAGTGACGAGCACTTAAACTGCACACCAAGATTGTCCAGGTGGAATAACATGAGAACAGTGAAATTTGGCTGCATCATTCTTAAAATTACTCTCATGGAATGCATTATAGTTATTGTTTGATTTCCCATAGTGAGTCAAATGGCAAATGTGATGCTGGCTTTTATCCAATAGAAATTAGTGCTCTTGAAAGTTTGCTGAACTATGGTGCCAAAGTCATGGAATCAAAACCTTTCCCAGTTCCAGCAGAGGAAAACATACTTCTTTGTTAGCTCTTTCACCCAGTTCTTCAGCTTTCATCTTCCCCCCTCCTTGTCATGAGAGACAACCTAAAATAGCAACAGGATTCCGAGCTAAGAGACTGAGGCACAGAGTATGTATATCCTTCATGGAAAACTGAAATGTACCTTGAACGACTGTGGAATAATAGTTAAGCCATGCAAGTGATTTGCTTATCTGAGATTTTTCACATACACATGCACACACACACAAGGATAAGCTGAATACTTGACATCCTTGCTGAAATTAAAAATGCAGAGTTTTTTTAGGAGATGTGTGTTGGATGGCTGTGGACTCCTCAGGACTCATAAAAATGAGAGAAAAACAGGAGCTGGAGTCCCTCTTAGTTACTAAATGGTGGTGAGATGTGATTTTTGGGTGAGTGGGGGTCTTGGGCAGGGCAGGGGGATGTTGGGCATGGTCTCTTTGCTCTCTCCAGGGTGCTGAATCCCATGGGTACCACTGAACATCCTTTGGAAAGGGATACATCCTTAGGGTATGGTTCCAGTACGCAAGCTGTTGTGCTTTGCTGGTTTTGTTTTGGAATGGTTATGGATGTCGGTTATCAGTGGGATTTATTTTAAAAGAGCTACCTATTTTCCTCTGACTGCATGGTCAAAAGTGGCTGAATAGCTTTTTAACCAAGCAGTCAAAAGCAGAACTAGAAATTTTCAGAATAAAATTTAGGCCCAGGTGCTTACAATGTGGATGAATTTTCAAGAAATGAAAGGGACAGGTGTTATAAGAACAGGCAGACAACCTGACCTTAAAGTTTCTACTAGTTTTCCCTCTAATGATCATGTGAATTAATTGATTTTTTAATTTCCATCAGGCAGATAGAGTTTATTAGTCAGCATAACAACAATAGTTTATATCTTACTGTATGATTTAGTATAAGTTTTATACATTTATGATAATTCTAACATCTATACATTCATGATATGCATGAATGTATTATGAGATTGACACTTTCTTCACATCATGACTGTTAAGAAGTTCAGGCATTTCTTGAAGAACTTGCATCTTCTGTTCATTTTTCCAATAAAATATTTTATTTTAGTTTGAACTGAGTAGAAAAATCCTTCAGGAGTCAGGTTAATTTCTTACAGGCATTCTGTCATGGAAATGAGAGACACTACTCTGGGTCAAGCAGTCAGCCTTGTAGGCTGTCCATGTTAGTACAAAAATAATGAAGCACTGCCAGCACTCTTAAAAGGCAATTTGTCACATCATATCTTTCCCTGTGTGGTAAAATGCTACAATACATTTCTTTCGGAGAGAATGGAAGCCCAATGTCTCAATCTGGACATGCACCATCTTTCCAATACCACAGTGTAAAAGTTATTATAATCTTAGTTTGCATTCAGCATATCCTTGTGAAGGAGAATAATGGTGTTCATGGTGCACATTAAATAGACTGCCAAGTGCTCCATAGACAACTGAACTGTGTAGATTGGCAAGACAAATATTGCCCCATTACAGTCCAAAAATAAAAAGTATAGGGGATACTGTTAATTGAACTCAAACTGAAGCTCCATTTCATGATTCTTAATTACCTTTGTTTACAGTCCTTTATAAGAGCCCACCAGGCTGGGAAGCTGAATCAGAGAGCAAGGGCTGGAATTTTGCCCCTTTAAAGGCGTGCTGGGTACGACGAGCAGGAGTCACACAACTTGCTGGGTTTGTGCCACAGTGTGATCACTGTTAAGGTCCCACAGCTGGCCCAGGGGGCTGTGTGGCACTCAGCAGTGCCCAGCTCCTGGCTGTCAGTGCTGGCAGAGCTGCAGCTCACAGATCCAGAGCAGATCTTCAAGAGCACTGATGCAGAGATCTTACGTCCAGAGAATGGAATCTGGGATGGACAGAGGGGCGCGGGAATGTTTTCCAATTCTCATCTATTATTTACCCTTCAAGATATTTTCTAGCATTAAGAGTTCCATATTATCTGTCTCTTGCACGCTCATTAACACTTTCCTTCTAGAACACAGCCCCCAGAGGAGACAGTGATGGGTGGTGCCAGTGGTGCTGTGTTTAGGTTTGTCTCTGAAAAGTGCCTCCTCCTCAAGAAGGGGTTCAAAATGCATCTCAGAGCCAGACATTTCTCTGTGCCTTCCCATCCTGGCCTTCTGGTGATAAATTCCCAGGTCTAGTGCTAAATGCAGTGCTGTCAGGGTGAGGAAGATGTGCTCTCTGAGCACGGGGGTGGCACCATGCCCACCAAAATGCAACACATGAAGTGAGCCCAGCCACAGAAGTCATGCTCCTGTATATATACACAGTTGCAGGATGCTATGTGCATCTATAGTTACCAGTGAACACTTCAGCATTTAGACATCCCTGAAATCATGCCTGTGATGTAGGTCATAAATTAGTGAGGTGACTAATTGCCTTTTAAGATTTTGACCCAAAGATGCGATATACTGCTTTTGGGGGTGTGTGAAGGTCAAGTTTTCCACCTCTCAGTCTATTAAAATCTTATCATTAAATCATCTTTTCCTCAACCAGGAAATGGGAGTCAGGTGCTCTGGTTTCATTTCTGCTGGGATTTCAAACCTGCTGCTATTATGTTGAGTTTTTGCATTTGCAGTAAAGCTGGGTACTACTATTCCCTCAAAGGAAATTTATTTTTAACCTTAAAATATCCACAAAAATTACTGGTTGGTTGGTTGGTTGGTTGGTTGGTTGGTTGGTTGGTTGGGGGGTTTTTGTTTGGTTTGCTGGGGTTTTTTCAATGTTTTTTTCCCTCCATACTTTGGTTAGTTTTGTAGAGCTTGAGTAATTACATTGAGGAGAGGTCAGAGGTTAGGAGAGATGGAAATTTTTTCATTTAGCAAATTACTGTCTGGAAAAGTTAATAGAGCAGAGAGTATAAAAGTATTAATTGATGCAGCAAGCATTTCAGGAAGAAGCAAAAACCTGGAGAAGGATTTTTGTGGCTCCAGTCAGGTATCAGTTCTCAAAGACCTGCAGTCGTGTGTGGAATAAGTATTCAATACTGTGCACAGGGTAAACTGAGCAACACAGCATCCAAGGAAAGTGTTCTGGATGGGTTGGCTTTTAGATCAGACTACATGTATCATGTATCAAGAAAAAAGAAAGGAACTAAAATGGTTTGGGTTTTTGTTTTGTTTTGGAGTTTTTGCAGTGGTATGGAAATATAACTAGGAAACTAAGAAATAACTTTCTGGCATAATCTTTCCAAGGAAAGAGATGCCTTAGCCCCACAAACAATTATGATAAAAAGTGAAGACTATGTGCAATGGCAGCATTCCCCACTGATGATAACCATAGGGTGAAAGGGGTACCTTTGCTCCATTCTCAAACTCCTGGCTCTGGAAAAGTGGGAAGCTTAAGTTTGGAATGTTGGCACTGCAGACAACAATCTGATTTCTGTTACAAGAGGGAGGAAAGGAGAGAAATAGCAGTATTCACTTTCTCCTTCCTGAGTAGAAAGATCAACAATAAAATGGAGAGTTGGATGCTGGAATGGTTATGTTTGGGATTCTCTTCCTCTCATATTAATGTAAAAAATGACTTGGAGCTCAAAAGGGCAGCAACATGAGAGAGCCCTGATTTTCCAGTTCTTGATGTAACAATGAAGCACTGCTTTTGGCTTTGTCAAAACTTTATGGAAAAAACCCTGAGCAACTGAAGCTGCTGTTTAGACTTTCCCAGTATGAAAGGAGGATACAGAGCTTCCAGCTTGCCACAGGCATCACCTAATTCAGTGTTTAAAGATGTGCAGTAAGGAAAGGCTGCTTCTAATGCATTGCAATGAAGTGTCTGCAGATAAGAAAAACACTGGGAGGGAAGTTAAGCTGCTGCTTGTGATTGCTGGTTTTGACAGCAGGAAGAGACAGAAGTAACTCCTCTCTGAAATCATCCAAACTGTTCCCGATTCTTTCTGTGCCTTTTGCAAGGGCAGCCATATAAGGCAGCCCAAAGGGAGGGCCCCTGCCTTGCTCAGGGTGGGACTCGGGGAGCTGTGGGCAGAACCGGGCAGCAGCTCCTCTCCTACCCCTCTGCAGGGACTCCGCGGTGTGCAGCAGCCGCCGGGAGAGGGACACGCCTGGAGAAAGTAGGTGCTGTTTGCCAGCTGCTTTCAGGTGTTTCTGTGCCGCGTCTGTGGGATGCTGTGTGGGGATGGAGCAGCCCAGGAAAGGTATTCCAGGCTTGCATCTCTGCCTAGCCAGCCTCAGCACCCCAGAGTGCTGAAAGGATGTTCTTAGAGGTGCTTCTCAGGGACCTGCTGCAGGCTGACTGGGATGAAGGGCTTTGTGCTTTAATGTTTGCACCCTCCAGCTGTTCATTAAGAGAGCTGCTGAGGGAAGGGATGTATTTCTCTCTTTGCACCAGGACTGGTGTGGAAATGTGAGCTGATGCTTACCTGTCCATGAGCAATGTTAAGAAACAAGCCATGTGTAGGAAAGTCATGTTAAAATGTATACATGTAAATACTTTGTGGAATAACTTGGAGGGCTCTGTTCAGATGTACTGCACTGGGAGTTCATTCACTACACATGAGGAGCTTTAAGCAACAGCAAAAAATAGGCTTAATTTAAAAGGGGGGGGTGTGAAGGCTGAAATTGTCTGTCTAAAATATTCTACTGAGGCTAAAGTAACTCTGAATGTCGGGTGTAAAAAATAAGGCAGTTCAAAAAAGGACATCCACTCTCAGTCTTACAAAATTATTAATGTTGCTGCTAAGAAATTGCTGCTCTGTATTAGCAGAAATTGAATTCTGCTTTATGAAATACATATTGATCTAGAAGAACCATATTATCTTTTCTATTTTGTCTAGGTACTTGTTTGAGTAGCAAAATTAGCTGTAAACATGAAAGGGCTTGGAGAAAATTGAGGATCAGTCCAGGAGTCTTTGATCTTTTCCCTTGTACCAATATTAACCTCCCAGTATCAGTTATCATTAATGGCATCCTCTTTTTTACACTTGAGAAAAGTTGTTCCAGAGTACTGTGGACTACAAGATCGGATCCCATGAGGTGACTGAAATAATTTAAGTCTTAAATTCTTCCTGTAATATTGGTGCTTTAGATAAGTTCTTCTGGGGTGTAGGTGTTGGAGGTCAAAGCCTCATTCAGATGTGTTTTGGGCAACATTTCATTTTTAATCAGTGCACTTCAGGAACTGCTCAGCAAAAAGTAATCTGGTAGGATCAGCTCTCTCTGCTGCTGCACAAGTGTTGCACTGTTTAAATAGTTCTAGGCTTCCTTCAACAATGTAATTTTGAAATGAATTTTCTTTCCTTCCTCCAGAAGTCTCAACCTCCTTCCTTTCCCAGACTCCTGTTCCTTGTTACTGTCTCATAGATTTTTCTGACTTAATTTCAGAGGATGTGAGTGACAGCAGGTGACAGGCTGGCAGCTCACACTTGTGTCACAGAGAAGCTCCATGATAACAGCACAAAGTCATCTTATCAGCTGCTGGACAACCTTGGGCACGGAAGACACCCAATCCCTCCTTCATGATTTTAAATATTGATCAGAGACAGCAATACCTGGCTGTTGCTGCAGGATGTCCCGTGGTGGTGCAGAAACTGCTGCACACCCGCTGTGTAACCACCGCGGGCAGGATCAAGGCTCCTCCACTCTCCAGCTGAGCACTCTGAGTGGAAACAGCAAATCTGCAGCGTTGTTGGAAGTCAGGGGGAGCCTCAGCACCATGCAGTATTCTCCTGTGGCACTGAATGCAGAGCCCTCCATGGATAAGGGAGCTGGGTTTGCCCAGAGCAGCCCCAGGGAAGGCACAAAGGCTGCAGCCTGCTTGGACAGTGGAGCCGGCAGGGCCCGGACCATGGAGTGCTTCCAGAGCCAATATCTGACCAAAACCAGCACCCAGGGACAGGTCTACAACTTCCTGGAGAGGCCCAGTGGGTGGAAGTGTTTTATCTATCATTTTGCTGTGTAAGTACCTACATTTTCACATGCTCTTTGGCGTAAGAAAAATCCGAAACTGCCCATTTAATCAGCCAGGAATCAGTACTTGATCTCCTGTGCTCAAAACCTGTTCCATGAGTAATCCTCTCAAGGCAGTGGAAAAGCCAGTTCCTCAAAGAATCAGCCACTATATGCATTATCATTTCCAGAGAAGGCTTTTTATTCTTCAAATGATCTTTGTTTTCAAGGATGTACATGTATATTTGGTATTTCTGAGGGTATGTCCTCTGTGCTCCTGGCACATCTGATTGCTGATTGAGCTGCTTTACACTGTTCCAGCTTCAGACACTGCATTTTTTAGCAGATGTGGCAGGTCCAGCTGTGATGAGACACATTCTGCTCTTTTAAGTTTGTTTTGCTCATGTTAAAGAGCCAAAACAAGTAATTTGTTAGACAAACATATAATATTACTAATTTGAATTGATTTATAGTCGTGAACATGAAATGAGTACAAACTTAGTGAAATGTTTTTCATTATACCATGTATGTAGTACATGCAAGGAGGCAATTAAGGCTTCCATTTACCCTTGTAAAGCAGTGGTTGATATATTAATCCAGCTGTTACTGTTTTCTTTGGTTGCTTATGGTATCTGTCAAGCTTAGCAAAACCTCAATTACTGTTCTGAATGCTGCTTAACAGAAAGAGAATTTGTCATCTTAGCTGTAGAAAGGGTCCAGTTGTGCTCTCACTGAGACCAGAGCAAGTTTTACTGGCCAGCTGAGCCAAAAGGCCTTGCTTTTATTATAAACTTTGCATATTTCCTAAAGAAATGCAGAGTGTTGAAATTACTCTGTTTGTCTGAGATAAACTATGGCCTGATTGCATTTTGGGAAAAAACTCATTATCAGTGGCTGCAGTCAGGAATTGCCCAGAGAAATATATGGTAATTCTAGGGATGAGTACTAATGCTTCTATTTAACATAAAATAGTCTCATTAATACTTGCTTCCTTTTCCCCCCTTAATATCATATATGTATTTTTGAAAGGATTTTTTGATTAATGAAATTTCTCCGAGCAAAAAGATAAAGCCTCTTTCAAGGACTATGCTTATAGCATGCTTTATTCCTAAGGACTAAAAAGATGTGATTTGTGTAGATTTAAATATATGAATAGTCATGATTTAAGGCTAGTTGAGACTTCTAATCTTGCTAAAATTCATTTGTTTCATCATCTGTGTTGCTTTTATCCCCAACTGAGGTTGACCTTTAATATGCACTTTTTTATTCTGAAATGGACATTAAAATAAATTAAAAACATCTATACACCCCCTCAGTACTAGAAAATTGGAGAAAATACTGGTAATACCAACAGCAATTGTTTTTTTTAAAAGATTCCTACCATTTACATGAAAGAATATGTAAATTGAGTGCTCTTATAAGTTATTTGTCTTCGAGGCTCCCAGAAAGGAAATGTTTGACACAGCTTTTGGCAAGCATTTTGTCTCAAGGATATTTTTTCTAATAATTATCCCAGTAACTACATGATGTGTTCATTTAAATAACAAGTTTCTGTTTTGGAAAGAACATGCCTTATAAGATTATATATCATTACAGCAAAACATTGTTAAAAAATAAACTACTAATCTAAAATACACTCAATTTTATAATTAGAACAACCTGTAATTTGTTTTTAAACAGCTTCCCGTGTTTTATGTGTGGGTTTGGAGGTAACTTAAGTGCAGCTGATTGGTGGTGATGATTATGATGATTTGTTATTTTCCTAACAAATCCAAACTTTCAAGTACATGGCTGATATTTGTGTAGCCCGAAGGAGCTGGATGTGCTCTGTCCCTTTTGTCCTTCATGACACAAAAATCAGACAATTTATTTACAAACTTGGGGGAACTTTCTGTCCAAGAGGGACTGGAGTCTGTTCTGATCTGGAGTCAGTTCTGTTAGAAAGAACCTGACTTTCCAAAACCAGGCAAGGTAAGGGAACAGCAAGTGCTCCAGGAGGTGACCTCTTCTCATTCTGAAATTACCAAGATAAGCGCTGATAACACTTGTAGAAAGTTTCTTTTAAGGGAATAAGCTCAGGGTTCTTATGGAACCTTATAACAGTATTAGAAAAGGGAATTATTTTTGCCTAATTAAATCTAGAATTTGTATTATTTTAGTGGAGTTATTGGAGTTTTAGTGGAGGTTGAAATTATGGTTTCAAAACAAAATGTTTGAAGGGGTGAGTGGGTTGAGTGGGTGGGTGACCTCTTGCTGATCTTGAAAACCTTTTCATTTGGATACATTTCTAGTTTAGGACTGTGAAATACTTCACTTCCAAAAAGCCCAGTAGAGTAGAGGATTTCACTTAGGAAGAGCTGAGGGCTTGAGAAGCAGCTGCTCCATGAATTGACAATGTATTGATCCAAACCAAGCAATTCCTGTGGCTCTATAAGAGCGTTGGGGTGTTGGAGATCACCTGTGTTAGAGCCCAGCTATTTTCTGTGAGGTCCTCAGTCCAGAAAAAGCAGCGTGTGCCTGGCTTGGATTAATTTCTAAACTCAGCTATGCACTTGGTTAAATCACATCCAAATGTCAGGTATTAGGGTGTAGCCCTCATATTTTGTCTCTTGAAAGAAAAATACAACATGCATTGGTGATGAGTTATTTATGGCAGTGACCTTACTTGGCAAACCTACACATTTAAATCATTTAATTGCAGGCGGAGTCTTACTTATGTGATGGATATATTTCTGAAGCCTACATCCATTTAGTGACTGCTGGAATGGCTCCACTGTGGGCTGGAATGTTGTGTCCGCCTGGCTGGCTGTCACTTTACACTGTCCTGTGAGCCACAGAGGCCACCTTGTGTCAGCCCGAGGTGATGTCGCAGTGTGGCTTCCAGGCAGGAAACCCCTGAGTGTCCCCATGATCCATCGTGTTTTCCCCCTCAGTTACACCCTGCTCACTGCACTCCAACTCCCTTTTTGTGTATTTTCCATTTCTCTGGAGCATGCAGGTACTGCTAATTTTGGTCTATTGTGCTGCTCTTGCCTGGGTAGATGAATTTTTCAGTTAAAAAGCCAGATGTAGAGGGAACCTGGGTTTCTTTGGACTAAGAAGTGAGGGAGCAGGACAACTGGCTAACACTGAGTGTGGTGAAAGAGGGAGGAAGGAGAACCTGGGACTGAGACACTGAGGTCCACGTTGGTTTGTGGTGGAAGCTGAGACTGGTGGCAGGGATGCTGAAACTGGAGGAAAACAATACAAGAGCAGAGTAGCTCAAGAACAAAGAGAATCTGACAAAGGAAAGAAGAAAAACAGGTTATGGATATCAGAAAGCTGGATACAGGCACAAAGGGGACAGCTGAAAATGGTCAAGAAGCTCAGAGAGCCACTGGGAGGAAGAGGGGTAAGACATGACAGCTGGGAGCTAGGGAAAGCGGGGGTGTGGAATTCATGATGGGACAAGGAACCTTTCACCCATAGGCAACTAATTTGAATCTTGTCCAAGTCAATAGTTCAACAGAAGAAGCAGCAGTGATGGCTGTGGGGAGATACAAAAGGAGCTGTTGGTCCCAGTCCAGTTCCTAGCAAATGGATGTCACATCACCCCTGGAGTCAGCACAGCTGGAAAGGCTGCTGTCAGGCACTGGAAAAACCACAGGCTGGCTGGGAGTGGAGGCAAGTCCAAAGCAAAAGGGACGTCCAGGACAGGGACTCTTAACTGTGTTCTCAGGCCTGCCATTTTCTTGCTGTGTAACACTGCAAAAGCTTCAGTGAGAACTTGCAGCTGTTCCAGGTCACTTTGTGCTGGTTTGGCCACTTGTTAAATGAGTATCAGACCTTGCTCTCATTCAAAAGTTAGACCACCCTTTGTATCCCATAACTTCCTTTGGGATGAGGTGAGCTGATCTACCAGCTCCTTGCTAACAAGCCAGCGTGGGTTCTGCTCCTCTCTTCCACCTCCAGCACTCAGCTTGCTCCTTCCAGCTGTATTGTGCTTTGATAGTTGAACTTGGAGTTAACTTGCATAGCCAGTTGAGCTTCTGACACCAGCAGAAGCTTACTTCAGTGGGAAAGAGAGGATCAGGTTAGTACTGCACATGAAGCACCTTGAAACACTTCCCCACTCTTGTTTTCTCAGTGGATCAAAATTACTTGTTGGATTTCATATAAAATTGTGCACAATAATTGCAAAGTAACATTGCAAATCATCTGGCAAGTACTGCAGACCACCTGGTTTGACTGCAAAACAGTTCATAAATGCAGATTTTGGGTAGCCATAAAGTCTGCTCTGCAGGCTGCCTGGAGATTTCTGGGGAAACAACTCCTCCAAATGGTGACTTAGAGAGGGTAATGGCTGTTGCTCCAAAATATTCCTATGGGATGCTGCCTGTCTTGGGGAACTGTGAGGTAGACAGGGAAAATGAGTATGGTTTCCCAAGAGCTGGCATGGTGGTTTACCAATGCCAAAAGAGCTCTTGGTGCCCCTCTGCCACCTTCCCTTTTTCTCTTCTGGACACACATTTCTGCTGCACAATTCGTGTTTCTTCTGGCACTCACTGGAGGCCTCCTACGCTTCATCAGCTCCCTGTAATGGCAGGGATCTACATAAGCAGGGAAAGGGGACCTTCAGGAGTTGCAGCATGTCAGCAAGTGGTCTAACTGGGCTGCAACCAGCACTAACACAGTTGGCCAAGACTGGAATGGAATGAGGCAAAGTTCTCTTTCTTTTTTTCTTTTTTTTTTTCCCCACCGGAGAGCTGTGGTGTGAGCTCAGTTTTATATGAAAACATGCCCTAGATTTACTTTGCTACCCCTCTCCTCCTCCAGACTGACTCCCACAGCTCCTTCAAAGAGAAGCACATGTGCACACACACACCAAACACACACAAAAACACACTAAAACATACACACACACACACACACACATAAACACACACACACACACATACACACGCACACACGTTCCTGATCCCAGCAGGCTGTTGAAAAAAAAACCTCAACTGAACAATTACTGCTGAATAATTGAAAGTGCACGATCCTTACAAAAATGCGAACAACATCAATAACACCATTGACTTAAAACTTCATTAGGAAAGTACAAAAAGATCAAAAAGCATGTTTATAAAAGGGGGGCTAGCCAGCAGAGGGTTTTTTCCTTTAGAAAAGATTCTGTGTACCAATGTCTGTGTCACTGTGAGTAATACATGAACAAGTGAATTCGGATTATTTGCACAAATTAAAAATTGCAATTTTTTCCTATTATTGTTTCCCCTCAGACTTTGCTTTCTCAGTTTTTTTTACTTCCTCCAACTCCATGTAAGAAATGCTAGTTGTGTTCTGTTAATTGAATTGCAGAAGTTCAGAGCCACCATTCTGGCTGATATTCCATTTTTGTTTGGCGTACAACTGTTGCTGATGTAAAGAACTTTAAAAGGCAAAATATGTAAGGGTCTAGTGGTTCCATTTAATGGGGCACTTGCCTGCATATATTTTGATTCTTTGAGTGTAGCAGCTCTTTAGTGAACTGAAATAAGTTAGCATAGTGTTCTCCAGCTCCTATTTTTATCTGGAAATGAAGCATATAACCCATTATTTATAACTGTTTATCTCAAAGGGACTGTCAAATTCCCATTTCTGTCCTTTCCACAATTATCTCTAGAATGCATGCAGATATTTTGCTTTTTCCAATGATGTGACTGTAATATGACCAACACAAGCAACAACTAAAGTTCAGAGTAATTATAAGCACATGGCTGCTTTTGAGATTCTGGCTTTGACCTTGATGTCACAGCTTAATTCTGGACATGGTGTACTTTCATAAGAGTAAGGCCTGTTATTAATATTATTATTATTATTACTCATTACTTATTGTGTTTAGGGTGTTACTTGCCAGCATAACAGTTAATTATTTGGAATTTTATATAGAAATGTCACTGACAAAGTTTTCAGTTTAGAACTACAATGTCTACTTTTCATCTGTGCACTAACTACTGAGAGGTACTAAGCAGATGTCTCTGATGACAAGCTTCAGGTACCAAAAGAGGAGCAGGATTGAAGAGAAGAAGCTCAAGAACTCCTTATTCATTAAAGTGGGGTGTTCCTCTTACTGCTTAGAGTTGCATGGATGAGATGGTGGAATGGCTGAAGTTGCTAATGAAGGTACGCTGATGTTAAAGAAAATTGCCATTAGGGTTCTGTAAAGTTCCAGGATTTGGTTTTTCTAAAAATACATGGGGGTAGTTATTAATTTTGAACCTCTCTTCCTAAGGAAATGAGGTTTCTGCAACCACACTGTCTGAGCATGTCTGTCTGAAAGGGCCTTACCAAAAAGCTTTGAGCCAGCTGGCGAGCTCCAGCTAACATGGACAGGGGATGAGGCATGTCAGAGATACTGTGCTTCTTCTCATTTGGTTAAAACAGACATTTGTCTAGAGGAGAGAGAAATTAATATCCCCAAGATGAGAACACTTCACTTTGAGGTCCTTTCGATTGTTTGGCACCAAGGAGTCTTTTCAGGAGAGAGATGTTAGGAAAGCTCCTAAGGAAGAACTTGGGTCTGGGAGTACTTCATGTTAGGCACCATCACCTAACCACAGGGCACAAAGCCACAGCATGAGTAAGTTCTATTTTCATTTTTTGAATTATTGATGACTTTTTCCATCATTTCTGTAAGAAATTAAATCCATCTTATTCTAGAAGCTCAATTTTGTAATAATCTGAGCAATTAATATACATTAACATCTGCCCCCACGGGCTAATGTTGTTTCTGTAGTGACAACAAATACTGTAGCCTGACATTGCAGTGGTGCTGTTGATGGAATTTGGTTATGCTTTTGTGGGAAAAAAACCCCTCTGTTCTTACAGGAACCAGCAAAATAAAAATATATTCCTTGGTATTAATGTTACAATTGCTCATGAACTCGAGGACTCCACATGGTACCAAATTCAAGAAGAAAAGTGATGATCAAGCTGGCATTAACTCAGCAGATGTATTTTCACAGCATCATTAGATATATTTGTTGTTTCCCTATCCTTCTTCTGAACCCAAGAGACATTATTTAATGTGAGTACTATGAGGAAGCTGGTGTTGCATTTTGAATGGTGGTTGGAATTTCCTGTTCCCTTGGAGGCGTGTCCTAAATCACACGCCAAAACCTACTGACTTTTTGCGTTGCAGTCAAGGTTGGTCATAAAAGTATCAGAATCATCAACACTGAAGTCATGATGATGGACTGGTTTTGTCACTGTTTAAAGAACTGATTATGTCTCTTCTAGAAAGTCCTATCTGTAGAATCAGAGTGGAAGATTGCAAGACATGCAAAGATAAAAACAAGAGAAACACAGAAGCACAGACGTCAGTGGAAGATATGGGCACTCAGTGGAATCAAGGAGCTTAAATCCCAGGAAAGGCAGGGCATTAAATAAAAGGTTTCAGTAAGATCAGTGCTCCTGGTGGTTGTAAGGGATGCATGAATGCAATTTGTCAGTTCTGAAGTACTGCCAGATAAACTTGTAGAAAAAGCAAAATCCAAATCTTAGTGCTCTTCAAAGAACAGCAGTTAAGTTAGGCTGTCAAATGTTTGGAAATGTGAAGTGCTCATTACTAATGGAGCTGTGGATGTGTTATAAATAACATCCAACAGCTTGGGTCAGTAGATCCAGAAAGCTGGTTTCACGTGGGAGATTTTTTTGTGGGATGTGTGGCTCATGCTGTGGTTTGAGCAACATTGGTTTTAACTGTTGCCCTATTTGTGATGAATTCTGTATATGCAGGTAATTTCACTATTTGTAAGTGAAACTTTAAATTCCCTTGGTGTTGTAGAAATATTGACTTATTATTTCTGATAGGAACCAGGAGGGCAACTTCATGTTACATGTTACATGGCATTTCTGGGTGCAACTCAGAAGAGACAGCTGAAAACAGATATCCTCAGTATATCCATGCAATAGGTAGGATTTTCCTTTGATTGAGGGCTTCAAAGCTCTGAAAATATTTTATGCTGGGGTAGAAAAATGAAAATCAGATATGGCCAAATTCTCTGCTAGGCATGCTCCCTGTTGGTAGTCCAAGGCTAGGCAGGTTTCCATTAAACCGTGTCTGGCCTTCTTCTCCACTTCTGCTGAAACCAACACATTCCCAGACTATTTCTAATTTTAACAGATTGGTATTTTCAGCAGAAAAATTGTCCCTTTACCAAAATTTCCAACCAACTCTAATTTGTGTATGATCGCATATGGATAAGCACAGGACCTTTCAAAGACACATCAAACTTCAGGAGCCTGGAAACAGATTTATGAGAGAACTGAGGGACATCAAAACTTGCCTACAAAGGCATGGGGACAACCTTCATGACCTAGAAACTCCTTTGGATAACAAAAATATGTAAGGACCAGGAATGAGGTTTCATTCAGACCATCAGGAATGTTTTTCAGGAGCACATGGTTATTCAACATGAGACAGTGGAGTCCCATTTAGAAGAAAGTGTTTCATTCACTCAGGAATGAGAACATGCACTTTTAGAGTATGAAAAAAGAAAAAATGCTCTCCTTAGTTTTCCTGCCACAAAATGACCAGTTGAAATAGAAAGCAGCCCGTGCTGCCGGAGCCCCTCAAAGAACTTTCTGTTTGCTAAACTCATTTATTGTCCCTAACAACAGGCTGACTTAGAGCTTTTGGTCTCCTTTTGACAACTCTGTAGTCTGTCATCCAGAAAAAAGCTGAAACTCCAATGGGTGTAGTTGCACATAGATTTACTTGGACATATTAGCCTAAATTCAGTCCATTTTTCTTTTTATTTAAGCCCAGCTGAAGCAACTGCATTTCTTCTTCCCTACTGTGATAGTAGGCTGGAACATTTTGGCTTAGATTCTTAGACTCGTGGGACAGTTTGGGTTGGAAGGGACCTTACAGATCATTGAATTCCACCCCCTGCCTTGGGCAGGGACACCTTCCACTAAAGCAGGCTGCTCAAAGCTTCTGGAGAAAATAGCAGATAGAATAAAGGACTATCTAAGGAATCTAAAAGGCAGGGTTTCCATGTACTTTCAGCTGGAACATGTAGAAGCCATTTGCAGTTATCTACCTGGAGGGCTTTCACAGAGTGAAGAGAGGCACAGCAGCTCAGTTTTGAGGAAGGAACAGGACACATTTGGCTGTGTTAAAATCATCAGCAACCCACGGTCCAGGACACTCAATTCTACAGAGCATGGGTTTTGATAGCTTTTCCATAACAATTTTTGTTGATTTGCTTTCATTATAAAGCTCATATTTTTCTAAAAGTTTTTTTTTTCTCTAAAAAAAACTTTGCAGGGTCAACAAAGTTTGGTAAAGCCCAGAAGGCCCCAAAGCTACTGTTTTGTGCTTGGTTGCCAAGGAGGATATCTCTATCTGTGAATTTACAAGTTTGTCCCCTCCCCACCCATCCCTTTTTTATTGTCCAAGAGATAACATTCTCACAAGCATCTGGTATATCAGTACCTTAAGTGCACTTATCTGCAGGAGATAAACAGAAAGCCCCACATGCACAGTTTTTGCTAGAAATGGAATTATTTGCTGCAAAACTTAAAAAGGAGGGATTATGACTACTCCTCCTTTAAGAACTTCCATTAGGCTTGTCTTCCATGGAAAATAAGTTTGTTACAGCATGACCTTTGAAAGGTTCACCCTGGAGAAAGTGCTTGACATCATTTTGCTCTCAGTGTTTAGTTAACCTCCTAGTTCCCAGTGTTTGTAGGCTTCAGTGAAGTGTGCTCATGGTCAATAAATCCATTAAACAGAATTTTTCCCTGGCTACGACAGCAACAGAAACATGTTTCCAGTCACGCCAACTCCTCTCCAAAAGGAAGCAATGTTTAGGAGGACCAGCACATAAAGAAGCACTTTAATCTGGTTAACACATGGGTCAGATTTAAGGATGATGGTCTAAAAGCTTTGAGGAGAAAGCAGTTGTATTTTTGTGTATACCTGAGGCTTAAGGAACTGAGGAGAAGTCAAGAAATACTAAAATTTCGTTTACATTAAGAAGATGTCTCTTGAGAAAGCATGACACTTCATCTTCTGTAAGTGTGAACGGTGTTACATGAGAATCTGAAACCAAAGGGGAAGTTCTCAAGTGCTCCTCTTTCCTCTGATATATAAAATATTTTTTTTCTGCTCAAAGAGAGAATGAGGAAGAGTCTGCAAATAGGTGATCTGGAATAAATTTCCATCTTCAGAAAATAGAATTGGAAAAGAAAGACGGGTGTTTTGAGAGGAAATACTTCATTATTTTTAGTAGCACTGTGGCAGAAAAGGGAAAAAAGTATTTGCAGAAGTAGCAGCTCAGGTTGTGGCTCAACATCCTCAAGAATCACAGAAAGAATGAAAGAGGACAAAGTACTAGAAAGGAGAACCTCAGTTCCTTTAGGATAGGAAAGAGTAGAGCAGCTCTACTAGTTGGTAATTGTTTATATCTCTGCCTTATTAACTTCCTGTCTTTAGGAACTGAACAGCTGCCAGTAGGTGAAACTGTTCTCTGTGGGTGCCAATAATTCCCTGCAAGCAAGTAAACAATCACACCCTGTTTTCTCACCCTCAGAGCACAGAGAATTGTCCTTTGCAGGAGAGAGTATGGATAGTAAGGGCAACATGAGGAAGCCGGGCTGGAGCTGGTGGGGAAAGGGAAATTGCCATATGTCAAGCTTTAAATAGCTTCACCCCAAGCCAGCAATATGAAACACACACCCATCCACTTGCCTTACCTATAGGTATCCCAGAAATCCAATCAGAAGTATTCAGGGAGACCCAGGATCTGTTTGGCATTTGATGACAACGTTAACACTGTTAGACTTCGGCATTGCCTTTGAGGGACAGCTTCTCCCTCAAACCAACACCTGCAGTGCGACCCTGAGACAAGCCCAGAGGTATTCAGGGAGGAGCCTTGCTGGGGTTTGCCTGTGGACCATGCATCCAGCTCTTTGCAGGGAATTTGGCACTCACCCAAGCTTTTATCCCCCAGTGTGTTTAGATTGGTTAGAGCTATGTGTAGCATTCCAGAGGCCGTTAGGAGCAGTCCACGAGGAGCTTTTCTGATTGCCTGAGAGACAGAGAGGTGTAGCTTGTTGGGTTCTGCAGATCAGCTGGAGTTAACTGAGCTGTTTAAGTGTGGACTCATCAAAGCTAACCTGCATTGTGGTGTGTGGCCCAATGACAGTGACAGTAACTTAAAGGAAGCTGTGAAGGCAGCATGCCCTGGCTGCTGGCTCAGAGATATCAGAGGGGGAAGAAGATGCTGCTCCACTGTGCTAGAGAAAAGGTGCAAAAGGGCTGTTGGTTTCTCTGGGAGTGGATTTACTTGGGGTGCAGGGAGGACTTGACCTTTGTTCCCACTACTTGACTGCAACCCTTTTGTCATACCTCAGATACCACTTACTCACCAAAACTCTACCCATGGCTACGTTCCAAGAGCCTGCGGTGAGCACTGAGCATAAACTGCTGCAGGTGCACACAGGGACATCACAGGCTAAACACAGGCTAAACCCTGGCTGTGGGGCTGCTGTGTAAACCAGGGGTCCTGAATGGCTCTTGGCTCCAGCCCTGTCCTGCCTCCCCCTCCAGACACACAAATCCAAGGGGAAAGCAGTCCTAGGTTCTTCACACTGAGGGTGTGTCCATCCATGAACTGCTGCCTGGGTTGTGTGGTCATGTACTGTGAGATCACTGCCTGGACAAGAACAATTTTGGCCTTGTATTTGGCTTTGTATCTACCTTGACATACTCCTGTTATTTTTGCCTTCTTAAGTCTGTCCAGCTCTGGCTGAGAATACCAGAAACTGTCCCTCATCTGTCTCAAATGCAGTTTCTCAGCAATTCCAGTAAAGGACAGGCAGCTCTACTTCCATGTTTGTTCCAGAGTAGTAATTGTGTTCTTTCCCTCTCACTTCAGCAGGTTGCTGTGTCCCCATGGAGATGACAGTCTGCCCACAGCAGGGTTTTCTTTTTGTTTTGGGGTGTTCTTTTAATGTTTGGGGGTCCTTTTTTATTTTTTTTTTGGTTGGTTGATTGGGGGTTTTGTGTGGTTCATTTTGTTTTGTTCTTTTGTGGTTGTTGCTGTTCTTGATGCCCTCACTAAATCATGAATCTATGCTTGTCTTTGACTTTTCCCCACTGCAACTGAATTTGTACTCAGCTCATGTGAGCTGCCCTTGCTATTCATTGGGAAGGAGTGACACTCACTGGCCAGAGGATATAGTGTCATAAACTAAGTGAATTTAAAGGGTCCTTTGAATGGTTTTAGTGTGTAATTTGGAAATGGGAAAAAAAAAATCTCAATACATAAAACCAGGAGAGAAGGTTGTGAAGCTCATAAACCATGAGAATGTGGCTGAGATCTGTCCTGAGCTAAAGGTGCTGTTACCCTTGACTAAGATGTATTCTCTGGATCCCTCTTCTCTTATATTGTGGACCAGGATAGGTAAATATCGAAGAAATGCAAACTTAACTCAGAGACAATTGTACATGTACAGCTCTAACCGCTACTTAGGAAATCTGTTTATTAATGGTGGCCCTAATCTTCTCAAATCTCCACTTGTGATTAAATAGTGTCAGAGTCCTTCCAGAGCCAATGAAAGGAAGCAGGACCTTTTGTTTTTATAACTTCAAATCCAGTTTTGGGCCTGAAGAGGTCAGCTGTTGTCTATGTGGCAGCTGAGAAACAACTGTCCCTCCTTGCCTGTGTTAGCACATACTTCCAATTTTCTTACAAGTATGATAAGACCAAACATACCAAAGAATTGTTTCCAGAGTTCATTATCACCTGCTGGATATTCCTGGTGTTCCTAAGGCAGTCTAAAACTCTGAGGCACTCTAAAAAGAGAAAAAGGAAAGCTGAAGGGCTCCATGGATATCAATATTGTCCCATTTTCCCTGGTTCTAGTAGTGGTTTGAATGTGCTGCATAAAGAATATTGGCTCAGCCTACCCTCCAAGGTAACAAGACCAACAGGTTTTGGGTGTTTTCCATATCCAAGCAGTTCTTTGCAGTAGATTTTCTGTCCTGTATCTGTGTTGTGAGAACTTTGTCTCTCTAGATATATAGATCTATACATATGAAGTGCATCTGTGAGTAAGTAAGTGGAACAGGCTGCCCAGGGAAGGGGTGGAATCACCATCCTTGGAAGAATTTGAAAAATGCATAGATGGGGCACTCAGGGTTTTGTGGCAGACCTGGGATTGTCAGGCCGATGTTTTGACTCAATGGTCTTTGAGGCCTTTTCCAAGCTAAATGATTCTGGGATTCTGTTTCATGTGTTCCTTTATATCTGTGTGGATACATGACTGCTGAGCCCCCAGCCTTATGTGGACAAGCTCCTGGGGAAAGGCCAAAAGCACAGCGTGGGCTGTGAAATAAGAGGGAAAAGCAAGAATGAGAAACAACCTCTGAGCAGGGAGGTGAGAGAAGCAGGAGAAGGGGAATGAGGTGCTGCAGGTCCCAGAGCAGAAATTCCCTGCAGCCCCTGGGGAAGGTTTATCGTGAAGGACTGCAGCTCATGGAAGGGCCCACAATGCAGCAGGGGAGCAGTGTGAGGAGAAGGAGGAGGAGGAGGATGGAGAAGGGGCAGAGAAAAAGTGTGGTAGTCTGACCACAACCCGGCATTCCCTACCCTCTTTGCTGCTTGGGCATGAGTGAGGGAGGGAGGCACAGGAGCTGGGAATTAGGGAAAGGGAGGTCAGGGGGACATGTTTTAGTCTTCTTCCCTGTGCTTTGTGTAGGATTGAGGTTTGTTCCTGTCAAGTTTTAGGAGATTCCTGTGTGTCTGCTCTGTGGCCTGTGCAGGCACCACTCACCAGGGGCGCTGCCCTCAAGCTTAGTGACCAAACTTCTGGGCTTGTGTCAGCTGTGGGCTTGGTGAGGTGCATTTCATCTCTTCTTCTGGAACACTGATAAAAGTGTCCACTGGGGCAAGACCATGGATAAAATCCAAAGGAATTCATCTTGTCGCTTGTACAACAGTTTTTCCCCTTCCTGATAAGCTTTTCCACCTGTAATTTTCATGTCAAAGCTACCAAAACCCACTGAGTGTAGTCTGTGTCTCTGTTAAGTTGTACAGCAATCAGTGAAACATGAAACATTCACTATGACAACCTTCCCTGAGAAATATACTTGATAATATGAGCTTTGGCTATTGATTTCCTGTGTTCAGCTTTCCTGTCATTTTTATTCCATGTTTCTGAAAGCTGAATGAATGCAAAATGATGATACTCATTTGAGTAGGAAGAATTGACTGATTAAACATGAAGTGTTTCTGATAAAAAAGTTACGTGAATGAGAGAGAGAGAAAAAAAACTAGATCTAGATTTACAGTTCAACTTGACAAGTCACTAAAAACTGTTTTCTTTTTACAGATTTCTCCTGGTGCTGATTTGTTTAATATTCAGTGTACTGTCTACTATAGAGCATTATTCTGAGTTTGCCATTGGAACCCTTTTCTGGATGGTAAGTGAATATTTATCACTTTGTCTAAACCCAAATTGCTTTCTGTGAGCAAGGGAGATAACTGTTAAAAATCCTCATGCAGAGCATGCTAGCAGGACATTTAAAAGAGTGCCTGCTTTTATTAAAGAAAGGTCACAGTTTAATGGGGATATTTTTTTCTAGATCCTTGAACTATGAGGACACTTGTTAGATTACCAGTTTTTATGAACTTGCCTTTCCCAAAGTATATCTCTTATAGTGGACAACTGGTGTTCATCAGTCATAGGCAGAATGGAACAGGATATTCTATAGAAATTAATTTTTAAGTGTGTATTTTCTAAACCTTATGGTAGAAATTTGGCCAAGAACATTGCTCTTCAGAGGCAGGTGATTTCTGTCAGCCTGGTTTGCTACTCTACAGAACAGGAAGGAAGAGCTCCTATCACACTGCAGTCACCAGTGATTTAGATTTGAAGTTGGTGCTTGCTTGGTGGGAATCAAAAGCACAATTAACTTGCATGAGGACACAGGACAATGTCCCTCCTCTGTTCCCCCCTGCCTCTATTCACCATTAGGGAGTGAAAAATGGAGATTAAGCATCCTTGATAAAAATGAAGTAAGTAACTTTCAAACAGTTCCTTGCAATATCTGTATTTTAGCCACTCAAATCCTCTGATCTCAGTGTGTGATGATCTCAGTATTCTTATTGTAGTTTCCTTTTGCCAAATGGTGAATTTTAATGTCATAGAATTTGGTTTTCCATCTGGTTTGAAAATAAAAATCAGTTACTTTGTTTTCCTAGGCTTAGGCTACATTAGCATGTGCAGCTTTTGCATGCAGTTGACTGAGCCATCATTAGATCCCAGAGTTATTCTGAGGTCTTGATTAGAGTTAATCCTCTAGCAAATGTTGCTTGGCCTCTAAGCCACAATTCAGTGTCAGGCAAAGTGCAGTGTTCTGCCAATCTTGTGTGGTCCTCTCCTGCTCCCTGAGCTGTGGTGATTGCAGGTCAGCACAGGCGCTGCTGGGAGCAGTGATCCTGGCTCAGCTGATTGTTTCTGTGCAGATGGAATGTGCGTGTCCAGACACATTTTTGGACAAAGAGTAACGAGATGGAGACAGATGTGTGGCTCTCAGAGTGCCCACATAGCACTGCCATGCTATGAATCATGCCAAATGAATCATGCACAGTCAGTGGAACAATTCTTGGCCTCCTTGTGTCACAGCCTTACCCTGGGGAATGCCTCTGGAGTTTTTCCTCCTGCTGTTTCCTTAGTTTCCTTCCTAGAAATGGCCAGTACACAGGGTAGCTGTTCTGCTGGCCACTGTAGAGTCACTTGCCTAGAACACATTTGTCTTAAAACTTGGTTTGGTCTGAAATAAATTCACTTCAATTACAGAAAATTGTTTTTAGAGCTAATTAAATCAGTTCTTTTTCATAGAGTTGGGACACTTCTTGTCAGGAGTTAAATGGTTGAACTCCTGCTTGGAGCACATCTTCCCACTTTTACCTCAAGGATTTTTTAACTGGCTCTCTCATTTGAGCCAGGAAAGTGTTCACCCCACAGAAACGTGGAGATTGCTGTTCTCTTTACTCCTGGGAGGATCATTACTCTGATGTACTTCATACCACAGCTGACTGTTCATAAAACTAGAGTTTTATCTCCCCAAGTGCATTCTGCCTGCTCTCTTGAAACCAGGGACAGAGGACACTGCCAGTGTGGTGAGAGTCAAAACTGGGCCAAAGCACCTAGTGGATCAAGTCCAAAGTGAAATTGGTTTGTTTCTCTCCTGAGTGAAGGACCCTCTAATTCTTTTTATTGCCCTCAGCAGTAAATAAATACTGGCATGTGATGCTTGTGGTATTTCCCCACTTGCGAGAAAACTGCTTTTCATTATATTCAGGTAGATTAACAGTTGGGAAAGATCAATGTCAAAAATGTCCTGTTGCAAGTTGTTAAGGCCTGAAAAAAGGGATGGTACTTGAAGACATGGAAATGATTTTGTATTTTCATAGGGAGGGTGAGATGGTGTGCCAAGTACAATTTTGGATAATATGAGTCACTGGAGTAGAGATGAGGCATTGGTAACAGATGTAGCACTAGCTGTGTCCTAAGACACCAGAGCCTGGTGTTTCAAAGATGTCATTAGGTTAATGTTCTTAAGACATCTGGATGGTTTAAGAGAATTCCTTGTCAGGTGTGAAACCAATTCAGACAACCTCTATGAATATACCAAGGAGGGAATATCAGAATGTTTGTAGCTGGAATACTAAAGGGGACTGAAGAAGTAGTTGCTGGAACTAAGAGTAAAAAAAGCCCCAAACGTTTACTTTCCTCCCATTTCCTAAGCATATGTTCTCAAGTCTCTGACAATTGAAGTGAATTCTGGAGGAAAGGAATGTGACTTTTAGCCCAGTGTGAAAGCCATTCTCTTGTCTTTGAGATGACTGGAAACGTTGCATAGCCACAGGTTCAGGTACACACTGATGCTGGGCCTCCCCTCTGCCATAGTTGTTTTATTTGATGCTCTTGCTTGGGCTCAAAGGAAACGTCTGTTCTTTGTGCTTACAAACAGAAGACAACAGAAGACAAATCTCCATCTGATCCTCACTGTGATAAAATCAGTTTACTTCCACAATAGCAGGACTGGTGAAATTGCTTGTCTTGAACTTGAAATGTTGTTGTTTGAAGGATGTGTTTGTTCTCATGCTACCAAATATTTTGTGTGTTCCCTGTCACTCTTGTGAAGAGTTCTTCCCACCTCTGTCTGACATACTCCAATTTAATTTTTCCATATATACACATTGTATGAGATTTGTTAATTCCTGACTGTGTTTCTTTCCCTCTGCTGAGTATTTAGTAGCCAGCATTTGAGGGGAGTGACAGTGGCATTGGCACAATGACTTGTATTGGTAAACACCAACAGAATGGGTAATGAAGAACACAGCTCTTTCTGAATCTTTTATACTTGCAGAGAGAAGCCTGGAGTTTCCAAAACTGTTAAAAATTGGATCACAATGACAGTGTGCATCCTGTTTAACAATGTACAAAGCTTAAATGCATGTACCATTGGTTTTTGTTCAGATTGTGCCTGTAGTGTGGTATGAAAATGAATCTGTAGCTTCCCCAGCCTTACTTGGTCCTGTATCTGTACCAGAGGAAGATTTCTCACTGGTCTATCCAGCAGTACTTAGGATCTGATGCATTAAAAAGTTCTTGTACAATGTGTGAGGAAACAAGTGCAGTGGAACAAGGCAGAGTTGTGAATAAAGTATTGGCAACACTCAAGAGGATCCTGAGTTACAGCTGAGTTTCATTCCCAGTTGCCCCACGTTTAGGTAACATTTTATCCTTCCATTTTGTCTTAAATTCTAATTCTCTAATAATACAGTTATAATTTTATCTGGTTCTATGATTGTTTTGTTGAAAAAGTGTTTCTAAAAATTGCCAAGGCCTCTTGATTAGGCTTTTGCCTCTACAGCAAGAGGCTGTAATGATGATCTAGTAGTTTGTGTGTCAGTTTTGATTTGCAAATGGCATCTAGATCTTTCAGGATATGGAATGAAAAAATAAAATATAAAATGTACCTCTTTTGAGGATTAATCTGTTTTCATGGTTAGAGGTCATATATTTTTCTACCAGGAGAGGTCACCATGGTAGTTTCTAAAAGGCCGATTTTCATTTTTATTTAGTTGCAAAAGACCTTGTAAAAAGAGAGCTTCTTAGCTTGTGGGACAACTAACTGTGCCAGTCTAAAAACAACAACAAAATATTATTTTCATCATACACATGATGTTTTTACACACTGTAACAGTGCAATAAACATACAATTTGTATAATGATAGTGTTACAGGAGTAAAGGGAAAAGTTTTGTCTGATTTAGTATGTTGATGTTAATTACTTTTTAAATTTAAGAATACTAAGTGTATTCTTAACTTGAAGGAAATAGACTGGTTTTGCTATAAATCATATTGATTCAACTGATGAGTTCAGGCCCTGTGGTACCTGCCTTTTGGATACAGACTTTATGCATCTTCTTTCCTCTGAAAAAGGAAAATAGAAGACCCAATATACAGAAGAATTTCCTTTCTTTGCTGGAAAAAGCACTGGCATCTCACCCAAACACATGAACACCTGTAGTTCACTGTGCCAGAGGGTACACAATTCCCTCAAGGACTCTGAAAAGAGAGTCCTCACTTGTTGCCTCTATGGTCAGTCCTTACTGCCCTCTTGGTTGCTGGAAATTCTCATGTGGTGACTACATTTAGCATGGATTAGCACTCCCATGCTGGCAAATTCTGTTGGAACAAAGGCTGAGATGTGAAATCAGAAGTTCTCACACCAGCTGGTGCTCAAGGTTTTCGGGCCAGAGACTCACCTTGTGGCTGTGTTTAGGAGGAGGATCTTGTGGAAGAGTTTTTGGCTGCAGATGGGTCCTTGTTGTTACATGGCTGTCCCAAAGTCACTGCTTAGTTTTGGGTTTATGTGATTTTTTTCTGCATCATGTGCCATGAACACACACATCCTCCTGCTCTAAATATAAGCAAGGCTGCCCAAAGTACTCAAACTTCAGAGAGCCAAATGATAATTGACTTACCTAAGCCAGCTAAGGCATGTCACTGTTAAACTGCTCTGGTTCTGAACTGGACATCAGGGTGGCTTTTTCTCTTTTCTCTTTCTCTTCCTCCACTGAGGACTTTCTGTCTGCAGTGGAGGGGCTCTCCTGTTGCTTTTTGTTTGTCTCTGGTTTTGCCCCATCTCCCATCGAAGCTGTGTAGCTGTTGGGTCAGCTCCAACCTGTAGCAGAGGAGAAACAAGCCTGCAAAAAGCTTGAGTATTCTCTATGTCTTCTGGTAGATGCATTCTAATAGGTTTGAGGTTGTTTTCTGCATCCCATCAATACAGTCAGCGTTAGCAAGTAGAAAATGGGAATTTTTATCTATTTCCTGCCTCTGTGCCAGTTTATAATTCTAAATCTGGTCTTTGCCATATAGCATGAACAGTTAGAGCCTTCTCCAGGTCTGTTTGATGGAGTGACCATTGGATAGTGCAATACATGGAGTTCACAGGTGCTCTTCCTGCTGGCCTCACCACACTGTTTCTTACAGCTGATAATGGACTTCTAACAGGCTATCCCATAATAATTCCTGGCATTTTGTGATATTTTTGCAGTGTATATTGCCTGGTGACAGCAGGTGTTCATGAGGTGTCCAGTTCCATAAAGGCACTGACAGCCAGACTGCCTCAGGAGAAAATACATTAATTTCTGTATACTGTGGGAGAGCCAGACCCTGTGAGTGCAGAATACACATGAATAAAAAGAAACTTATGGCTCATAAGCATTTGTTGTATTCTTTTATTACTGTGAACTTCTGAGAGAGAAAGCAAGGAGGAGAATCCCTGTCTCTTTCTGAACTTCTTGTTGGTCTGTGAGAAGATGAAAAAATAGATTTGGAATATTATATTATTACAATACAAATAATAGAGAAGGAACATTGTTTTATACACAAAATATATTAGAAAAAAAAAACTGAGTCCACAAGTCTTTCAACACATTGTATAAGCTCAAGTTGTCTGTTGAGTGATCTTGCTGAGTTGCCATTGTTTTTCTGGAATCAAATGCAACTCTCAAGCTTCTCAGTGTGAATTATAATTCAGTTATTCCTGTGGGTTATATTACCTTGTGCCTAATGCACCACAGAACACACTCAGTGATTGCTGTGTGCTTTTCAAATGTCTGAAATAGAAATCCTTCTGAAAATATATTAGCTGATTAACAAAGCTGATTAACAAAGCTAATTAACAAAGGGCGGGCTCGTAATTCCCTTAGTCAAGTTTGACTCACTGGGGCTCAGTGGAGTTCTCTGTGCAAAGGAGTTTTATAATGTGGCCAGAAGAATTGAGAAACATTTCTTGGGAATGAGGGGAAGGTGGAGAGACACATGCAGGGTTTTTTCAGTTCCTCTCCTCAAAATATTGACACCCTCCCAAATCAAAAGGTAAAAAAACATGGAAGTAATGATTTAAAATTCTGAAGTGCGTATTCACGTTGGATTATTTTCCACACCAGGAGCAAGGCTAAACCCTTCACCACCTACCAGAAGTGGTCCCTTCAGGGATGTGCTGGAGGGAGCTGAAAGACTTCTGTGGATCTATAGAGAAATTAGAATTTCAGGCACTAACTTACTGAATCGTAATCATTCTCTATTTGATGATATTTACCTTAGTGGTATCTTTCAGAATGAAGCAATTGAGAAAAGAGTCCTCATCAAAAATAGTTGATTTTTTTTGGAGAAAAATTATTATCTGCTTAAATAGAATTAAAAAATAACTCTTCCTCTGTGACTCACCCAGCTCACTTGAATGTGGCTGTCACAGGGGGAGCACCCTGTGCTTCCCTCAGGAGTGTACAGCTTCATTCCATGCAGGAAACCGTAAACAGCAATAAAATGAAAGACAAGCATACTCCTGGTAGGAAATCAGCAAATTCAGTTATTTGTCAGGTGTGCACGGAAGTGTATTTTTAATGAAATGTTAAATCCCCTTGTATCCAAACAACAGCCTTTGAGTGCATTGGTTTCACCCCAAAGTTGGAAATGTGTAAGTTAATGGTACTATAGGACACTTAGCAGCATTTGGCATTTTTTCTTCTGTATATTGGGTATTCTATCTTCACCTAGGACATCTCTCATCCTTGCAAGAGCCAGCATGATGGTAGAAAAGAAACATTCTCAGTATCAGTAGGTTTTCATGGCATTTGTGTAGCTATTTAACTGAACAGGTCACTAAATGGACATTTTCAACTGTAAGGACTGGAAAACCTTGAAGACAGGTTATCAGATTAAATTTGGGACATAAGTACACGTGTGCAAACATTTGGACTATTAAACCTTTATGCCTCTTTCTGAGGCTTCATTGTCTGGAGCTGCCATTCCTTGATTGAATCTCCGTGAGAACACACTATTCATTTAGCCATCCCACTTCCTCCTTTTACCCCAGCACCTAAATATTCCAATAAAAAAAGTGAAGAGAGCCTTGTGTGTGCTCTCCACCTAAAACACAGCTGCAGCTGAGAAAATACCCTTCTTTTTCATGTGTGCACTTTAATCACTCCGGCGAACTTCCCTCTCCTGCTTCCCCAGTGCAGTTATCCATAACCAAACTGGGATAAATTATAAATTCCAGGCTATATATTTAATTTACACACACACACATGCCTGTGTAAAAGTGTTGGGTTTCTGTGTTAATGCAGGCATTTTTTAATTTGGTCATCAATGACATTCTTGGATAAAATGTTGATGGCTTTTCCACAAGGGTTTTTTTATTTGATTGATTGAATTAGATATGGGTGGAAGTTATTTGTATGCATATTTCCCTTTAAGCTTATTTTTGCAAAATTTTCATTAAATTAATAAAATGAAATTATAATAGAAATAGCATAAACATGACTATGTATTATTTTATTATCAATTTGGTGGCAGGAGGGAAGATTTATGCAGTGGATAGACTTCAGAAAAGTAAAAAAAAATTCAAAGATTAAATTAATTTAAGGGCAAGGACTATTATAGTGTGCCCTAAGTTTTTTCCCAGACAACAGGGAGAAGCACAGAGTAATGGAATGCTGCTACTGACTTTAGCAGAGGTGTTAGACAGCACAGACCCAGTTTAAAATCTGTAATTAAATTCATTTGTTGGTATTCCTGTGGCAATTTGAGTTGCCATGATCAAAACAGGAAGAGAGACTGTGACATGTGAGTGTGAAGAATCAACCCTTATGTGGATCTTATTTTTATGAATAATGGCTTGTTCCCACTCACTATTTTTGGTTTCAGTTTCATTAGAGGAGTTCATCCCTGGCTTTCTGTTGATGCCAAGCTGCTTTCCAGGTCTATTAAATCTGCTCACAATCCTTCTTCATGCATTTCTTCCTTGACCACTTCCAGGAGAAGGGAAAAAACACTGCTGGGAGCCAAAATCCAAAGGGTTTGTGGGTTACTTGTGAGCGTAATCCCATTTTGAAAGCAAGGGTTCTGGAAAATTGCAGAAGGCTGGAGAGCAATCTCAAACTGACACACAGATGGATGTAAATTTCATTTGCAGATTGTTTCTGCTGATTTTGTTCTGATTCATATTTTGTCCACAAGTTCTCACCATCATTTGTTACCATTATAGTGAGAATTAATACTTTTTTCTGACTTTACAGAAAACTGCTGGGTTGTTTTTTTTTTCCTTTTACCAGAAGGTAAATGTGAGGCAATAAATTTAAGGCTCTGAAAAGTGTTTATGTGTAGAAGAGGAAAAGGAGGGAGGTTAGGGAATTTTTTGGGAGGTGAATTTAGTGAGGTGAAGATTGATCAGCCTTGGCAACTCTGGAAATGGATGTCTCCTATCTTGCATTAGGAGTACACACAACAAGAGTGTAAATGTCACAATCTTTCTTGGTTTTTTTGAGGGACCACCTGCAGCACTGTGATGTTTGTCCAGTTTCCATGCTTTTTTGGTCTTTGGCCTGTCTGAGGCTGCCAACAAATGTGTTAATGGCTGTGGTTTTGGTAATGTGGACACCTGTCCAGGACAAAATGAACTGTGATTAGTAATTAATGTCAAATTTGTTGAAGATGTAACTTCCTCCTTTTCCTCCTTCCTGTCAACATTTTTCCTTTCCATGGACTGTGCAACCTTGTTGACTTCATTAGGGTTTTCTGGACATAACCAAGATAGGTTCTGATAATAAAATACCCTCAGGCCAGATGTAGTGTTAATTTAGCTTTTAAAAGTGCCCTCAGAGGATAATCAAGGAAAATACAAGTTTTTGCTTCCTTGGCACTTCTCTGATTGTGTCCTCACTATGCAGCTTTTCACCAAAAGCAATTGTAACATACAGATCCATGAAAATGATTCTTCCACTGCCATAAACAGTGCTCTGCTTCCTTTAGTGGAACTTAGAGATACCTAAGAGGAAAAACAAAGTGCTGGAGTGATGATACCAGGAACCTTCTAAAAATGTAGACAATTTACTAAGTGAGAGAATATCTTGCAAGATTCCAGAAATACAATAATTTTCCTCTTTTTCTTTTTAGATCGTTCTTATGATTTGATTTGACTATTATACTTGAATAAATATTTCTATTTAGACTGTGGGCAGAATGCAAACTTAGAATTACTTGTAGATGCTCTTGATAATAGATATACTAAAGAAATGAAACTTGGGGAGTTAATATGCTGTGTATTTTCTTATGCTTCTGCCTCGAAAATGGCTGTAAGCTTTCTTAGTTTTGTACTAACCCTTGGTTTATTCAGGCTGAAAGGTGCCATGCAAAAAAGAGGAAGACTGTGCATATTTTCTTAGTTCTCATTCCAGGCAAAACAAGGAGGCTGAAGTGAACACAGCAATGTTAACCTAACTTTGTTAAAAATCAAAATTAACATGAATTTTTGCAAATTAGTGTAGAGTTTTCTCTTTTTTTTTTTTTCAGATTTGAAATATTTTGTTCTCTCTTGAGCCATTCAGAATGTCAGTTTTAAAATAAAGTTGGTATTGTCATTCAGTGAAAATTGTGATTTAAGTGTGTTTTGCTTTTTGGGTGCTTTAGAATCCCCCAGGTGCAGATTGAGAGCACGTTCAAGTTAAAATGTGAACATTTTCCAAAGCTGTAACTCATGCAGTAGGTGTTTGGCAACTTTGAATTACTGGGTACAGTTTGGGTTGGAACAAAGCCTAGAAGCTGTGCTTGGGTTGTGCTACCACACTGCTACAGAGAGGAAAACAAGGAAGGGGGGAACAAAGATCTCAGTGAGTCTGCCCACATTTTGATCTTCACTAATCTGCTTTCTTTAGAAGTATTTCAAGTTGCACCCATCCTTGGTCATGCACGAGTGCTTCACTATGCAGTGCTGAAGAGGGGAGCAATATTAAAATACGGATAATTCATTTATTTACATGTTGGATGCACAGCTCACCTGTGTCACCAATCCTTATGGGTGATTTTATCTTCCCAGATATCAATTGGGAATATCATACAGAGGACTCAAACAGGTCCAGGAGATTTCTGAGCGCGTTGAAGAGAACTTCCTGGCCCAGGTGGTCGATGAGGAAAGGTGTCTTCCTAGATTTGTTATTTATGAAGGACTTGTGGGCAAAGTGATGGCTGCTGGTTGTGTCTTGGTGACCTTGAAGGAGCCAAGTTTAAAAAGCTGGTGATAGAAGAGAAGCTGCCAGCAAAATTTTGATTCTGGATGTGTGGAGAACAGTAGAGGCTGGTTAGTAAAGTCTCTTGGGAACCTGCTCTTGGAGGTACTGGGACTCTGAATGCTGGTCACCTTCTCAAGGCCATCTCCTAAGAGCACAGGAACAGGCAATTCCAAAGGGTTGGAAGTCAAGCAAAGCTGGCCAGAAGACCATCTTGGCTGAGCAGGGATCTTCTAGAACTCAGGGAGGAAAGGGGGGGCCAGGTGACATGGGAGGAGATTCTGTCCCAAGGTAGGGAGATAATTACTGCAGCCAAAATTCAATTGGAGTCCAAGCAGGCCAGCAGTGGGAAGGACAATAAAAGGGAGTTTTACAAATAGGTTCATAGCAAAAGGGGAATCAGAAATAGCATTGGGCCACACCTTCAGGAGATTGGTCACCCCAAAATAGCCATGTAGACAAAGCAGACATTTAATGTCCTCTTCACTTCTACCTTCAACGATGACGGGCCCTGGGAAGTCTGGAGTTCCACTGGAAAACCATGACTGTTGGGGGGATGGTAAAATCTCAGTCCACCCTGAGCGTGTTTGAGGCTTGCTGCTACAGCTGGATGTGCATAAATCATGGGGCTTGGTGGGATCCATCCCAGTATTCTGAAAGACCTGGCAGATGTCATTGTGGGACCTCACTCAATTTATTTTTCGGAGATCTTGAGAGTCTGGAGAGGTCCCACGAAACTGAAAGCTGGTAAATTTTGTCCCAGTTTTCAAGAACAAGAAGGAAGTCCCTGGTGATCTCAGGCCTGTCAGTCTCATTGCAGTGCCTGTTAAAATTATGGAGAAAGTTGTTTTGGGAGATATTGCAAAGCACTCAAGAGACAACACAGTCATTGGTTACAGCCACCACAAGTTCATGGGGAAAAGTCCTGCTTAAACAACTCGAATAGTTGACTAAGGAAAGTCAGAAATTGTGGGGCTTTTTGGATTTCAGCAAAGCTTTGCTCCCTGTCTTCACTGAATCCCTGTGGATAAACGCTCCAGCACAGAGCTCAACAAGCCCATGGTACCCTGGATGAGCAGTTGGCTCAAAGAGTTGCAGCAAGCAGGGTCACACTAGCCTGGCACTCAGTCACTGGGGGTACCCCAGGGCTCAACTTCACAGCCAGTGCTCTCCAGTATGTTTTTTAAGTGGTCAAGACTCAGAAATCAGATGCACATTAAGTTAGTTTGACATCTGTGCTGGCCTGGGGAGAGCTGTGAACTCCCCCAGGGTACAGAGGCCTCACAGAGAGATCTGGATAGACCAGAGAGCTGGGCAATCACCAACTGTATGGAAATGCACAAAAGCAAGAGCTTTATTCTCCCCCTGAGATGAGCCTGTCCTGGTTATACACGCAAGCTGTGGGACAAGAGGCTGGAGAGCAGCCCTGCACAGAGAGATCTGCGGGTTTTGGTGCAAGTTCAATGCCAGTCACCAGCGTGCCCTGGCAGCCAGAGGGGTCACCTGTGTCCTGGGGGGCACAGGGATGGAGGGAGGGCACTGCCCCACCCTGCTCTGCACTGGTGCAGCCCCACCTGGAGTCCTGGGGACAGTTTTGGTGTCTCAATAGAGGAAGGACATCAGAACATGAGAGTGTGTCCAGAGGAGGGCAACCCAGATGGGGAAAGGCTGGAGGGCAAGGAAGTGTCAAAACAAAAGAAGAATCACGTTGTGGTTTTTCCTATGATATACTGATGGAATGGAGCTTAAACCATCTGTTTATTCATGCAAATCACATTCAGGAACTGATTATCTCTCCCTTTTAGTTACTGCCTGGCATATGCATACAAAAAGTCAACAGATTAGGCTAAATCATTTTTATTGCAACATCTATCTCAACAAGCTCATTTGTATTAGTCCTGCTAATAAATTAGACGTGCAAACTGTGCTTATGATGAAAAAACTCAACTCTGATCTCTTCCCCCTTTCCCTCTGTTAGGAAATAGTTCTGGTGGTGTTTTTTGGTGCTGAGTACCTGGTCCGGCTGTGGTCTGCAGGCTGCAGGAGTAAATATGTTGGCTTCCAGGGCAGGATCCGGTTTGCCAGGAAGCCAATATCCATCATTGGTAAGTTTTGAACTCTTTTGCAGCCCTCCTGCTTGGTGTAAATAAACATTCCCACTTCTGCAGGGACCTTGTTGCAGTTCTGAGCTATGTCTACCCCTCAAGCATTTATCTGCTTTGTGATTTTTCTTCTTTTGGGTTGCTAGAACACTTAAAATATGTCTAAGGCAGACATCAACCTTAGAAAGGCAGGACTGTAAAGTGAAGAAATGACTAAAACTTGGCTAATTGCAGGAAATTGACAAGATTTTGAACACAAAATCCTTCCTTGGGTACAAACAAAAGAAAGAAAAATAAATATCTCTAGCAGGAAGAACACTTTCAGAAAAGAAGAAAGTGCAAATGAAAAAAATCTCTTTTACTCTCACTATGTGGTTGAACTCATTTTCTAAGCATCAGTCTTTCCCACCTTTAGTGCCTGTCTTCAGATGGAGATGTTTATGTCTGACAATTTAGTAAAGACATGATGCATCACTTGCTAACGGGCAAAAATCTGTGTTATGATGTGATGGGAAGAAAACCCACCCCAAATTCCAGTGTTTACAAATATACATTCACACACATACATGATAAACGAACAGCATAAAAGAATTTGCATTAAAGTCAGGCATTAAAAAGCTAAGATTAATCCCAAATGGAAGCTCCTTTTGTAGCTTCATCCCTCTATTAATTTTCATTTTCATTTTCATTTCATTCTTGCACAATTAGTGTAGTACAGTATTTAAACTAACTGTGTGTTTTCCCTTGAGGAGGAATCCAGCTTTTACAGCAAAAATCAGACTGATACTGGAAATTAATTCAACTCAGAGAGTGAAGGATGCTGTTGGTTATAGAACTTTTGCAGTACTTGTTGCAGCAGCTACATGGTTGTAAATGAGGCAGGAGAATGTTTAAAGGAGAGGGAAAACCAAGTTAACCTTGCTGTAGGAAACTGTTGTTGCTGCTCAGGTTGGATCCCATCCTGCCTCTTGCCCAGACATCCCATGGAAAGTTGATTAAAATCAGTTTTCACAAGTGAGCCTCATTTTCTGGATGTCCGAAGGAAGATTTTGAAGTTGGGTTGCAGAGATTCTGAGCCCTCACAGCTGCAAGTGAAGTCAGCAGGGCTGGAGTTTTGAAGTGCTGTATAATTGTTAAGTGCCCTGAAGAAGGAAGTGCTGCCTGTTTCAAACTGGCAAAGGAAAGTTTGCCAAAGATTTTCCTCATTCTGTCTCCATTTGCTAGCCATTTATAATACTATCCTTTAGTTTTTAGTTAGAATTTGAAAGGGAAGCATTTAGATGGTGTAAAGAGGTTCACCACAGAAATGCCTGTAAGGAAATTAAAAAAAAAAATCTTCTCAGAATAATGTTACGGCAAAGCTCAATAATTAAAAGAAATGGACATGCTCACTGAACTGGGATAAGGGAAAATAGGGGATGTTGTCTCAATTGTAAACTCAATCTATCATTTGCATTGTATAAAGCTGGAACTGTGTAAACTGCAGAGTTGTGGAAACAAAACAAAACAAAAAAAGAACTCTGGAAACAATTATTTTTTCATACAAATAAAGACAGTATCACAAAGTAAACCAACAATTCTGATTTTTTTTAGCCAGCCTTTCCTCTGACAGTTCCATTAGGTTTGAAAGCTTGGCTTCACAGCTTTCATACAGCTTTCAAACTAAGTGTATGTGTGTATGTATGCAGGGTACTTCACTTCATGGATTTCATTATTGTGTAGTAAAAACCCTTACATTTCCTCTTGGATCAGAAGCCTAGAGCCAAAATATGGGTTCATTTCTAGGATGCACAAATGCCTTTGCATTTTTTTGTGGCAAGCAGCCTAATCCGTCAGGTTCTTTGAAAAGTCTGTTACTGAATTCATCCCGGAAGAAATTGTAGCCACTGGGGTTTTGATGTGAAACTATTACATAGACTTAACACACTCACCAAATTTCAGCTAACAATTTCTTTTTTGACGTGCTTTCCTTAGTCTGTATTTGTTGTGTTTTTTCAGTGCTGAGATGAAAAAAAAAATAAAAAACAAAACAAGCAAAAAAACAAATTAATACATTCTTTCTTCTTTTGATCATTTGTTTGTTTGTTTTTTAACAGATCTGATTGTGGTGGTAGCCTCAATTATTGTTCTGAGCATAGGATCCAATGGGCAGGTGTTTGCCACCTCTGCAATAAGGTAGGTTCTCCTGTCTCTGCAGTTCTTCTCTTAATAACCTCTACCACAGAGGTTGTTAAGTGTGTATCTGATTGCCTAATTCCCGATGAAACTGCATGTCTGGTTTTCCTAACACAGGGAAAGTTACTCTATTGAAGCACTGGGGGACTGGGTGCTGTTGTGCTTGGTGACTGGTTGGGAAACGAGTGCATGAACAAGGCAAATGAAAAATGGTGGCAATGCTGAAGCCAAGTGGAAAAAATGAAACATTGTGTCCTATTTAAAACATCAAACAACTGTCTCTCTGAGACAAGAGAGAATTACAGAGCATGGGTTTATTTAAGAAGTAATCCAGACAGTGCTTAACTCGGTGCTTTCTGAGTATGAGTAATTACTTTGTTTAAAGAGTAATTATGCTTTGGTGGATTTGTTTGGCACGAGTAACTCACGCTGTACATGAAGCAGAAACATTTGATGCACACAATGTTTGTTCAGCTTGCATCAAGTACTGCAGGCTTGTTTTGGGAGGTGAAGTGAGTAAACAGAAGAATGATAAGCAGTAAGATGTACTTCCTGCTCCTAACCTGACTTCCAAGATGTGCTGCATGCTTTGTCACAAGCCTCTGCTTCCCATGCAGTGGAATAACTGGGAAGTGGGAATGTCCAGTACTGTCTAAACTGTCCAGCTGTGTAGGAAAACACTGGGTAGAACTAAATGTACAGAGTGTTTTTAAGGTAATTAATACCATAGAACATTCATCCTTACCTGATTGTAAAGACTCCCCCCA
>NW_005054326.1:3467452-3506743 GCF_000277835.1 Geospiza fortis | reverse complement strand
AGGAATATCAACTCCTACAGGAAAAGAGGAAGGTGCTTGTGGAAATTCCAAGGGTTTTTTTAAATTTAACTAGAAGCATAGGAAGGACTTCAGTGAAAGTCCTTCCTATGTGTTTATATGGGAGCCCAGTGGGTTTTGGGCTCAGTGAAGCCTTTCCCAGTGCTGAGTCCATAGTCACTGTCCTACACCTCAGAATGCTTTCTGAACCTTAACTCACATCCCTGCAGTGTTATCATTGCTCCACAGCAGGGTCAGGCAAGTCTGAATTAAAAACCAAAACCTATATCCACAAAAAAAATCTTGAAGATTGCCAAAAAGAGCCAAAAAAACTTCTTGTCAAAAATTTTTCAGGTAGATAAATTCAGTGTTCATCCTTTCCTGCTTTTCACTGGTTTGTTTCAGAGATAAGACAGTAAGATAACTGTAGGCAAACAAAATTCATTGTCAAAAGAGCAACTAAATGAAATATTTCCATGGAATAAAATTGTGCTGAAGAACCATATTGATAATTACTTTTATTTAGTTGAAAATATTTAGAGCTTATGATTGATTTAGTTATTCTCCTAAAACACATAGGACTCTATCTATTTCCAGTGATATCAGATATATTTCAATAACTCACACAACAAGGATTTCAGTAATGCCATGTTTGATTCATATTTTGCTTTTGGCAAATAGAGAAAAAGGTTTGCTAACATTTATGTTAGCAAAACTTGAAGTTTTCCTTGGAAAGAAGGCATTTAAAGTTTGGAATCATAGAAATTATATCAGGTTTCCCCTGATTTGGTTTGTTTTCCCATTAAATAATTGTTTTTGTAGTCAACATTTCTGAATAAATTTGACTATAATGAAATGTGATCTAAACACAGAGATGCCTCAAGCCTGTGATGCCTCCCCAGGCAGAAGCAGTGCTATCACAGTTCTTGAGCATAGCAGTGTGTGAGTGGACATAATCAGTTGGAGGATAAGGCAGTATTGTCCTCAGGCATTTTTATGTGTTTATTGCATTTATTTTAATGCTTCACTTTCCTTACAGGGGGATTCGCTTTCTCCAGATCCTTCGGATGCTCCACGTTGACCGCCAGGGAGGCACCTGGAGACTCCTGGGGTCAGTGGTCTTCATCCATCGACAGGTACTCAGCCTTTAAACATTCCCTAAAATTCATTGGCTTCAGTGAATTCTCTCTGTGGGCTTCAAATAATGGTCTGGTGTCTTGGTTTGAAAAGACAGGTGTCTGCTAAGGAAGGCAGGAGCCTCTCTTGAAATGGAAAATGTAAACCCCATCCCTTCTGAATTATTGTAATTTTGAGATTAAGGGGCTGTCAGGCAGAGATATGGGAATAGGAATAACAGTTCTTTACTAGGACAATTAAAATACAAATGCAGCAGTACAAACAAACAAAAAAAAAAAACACTGACAGAGTCAAAATAGGCCCTGACACCCTGTTGGTCAGGGTGTTGGTAGAAGTCCCATTAAATGGTGGGGCCAGTCCTCCTGCAGTGCCAGGTGTGGTTCTGTTGGAGCAGGGATCCTGTAGAAGGGTGGAGTTTTCCTCTGAAGTTCCTGTGGTGGTGTAGATGGGTTTGGTCTTCCTCAGGGAATCCAATGGGGAAAAAAAGCTGCTCCTCTGGGAATCTAGCGGGAAAAGACTGTCTCTGGTGTTCCAAATCTCAGATTCTATCCAGGTAGAAATGCTTGGCTCCTCCCCCTGGGTGGAGCTTCTCCCAATGGGATGATGTAATTTTATCACTCATGCAGTGACACTCAATAGCCCATTAACAGAAGATATTTCCCTGAGGGAGGATTGGTTTCTGGAAGAGATAAAGAAAACTGCCCAATTAACAGAAGATAACTGCCCCACCTCTAACAGATGGCAAATAGAATACACACAAATCTTACAACCCAGGACAGCTGGTAACATAAATGAGATGTTACATTGCAAGAGAAAAAAATACTTTGAAAGTCCATCGTATGTTCCGTCCTCCTTTTAAAATGGGAAGGTATTTTTGCTATTCAGGGTAGTGGCTAACAGGGTGTAAACACCAGGGTTTGGGTTTATTAATTAGCTGTTGTACTCTTTGATGTTATCCCTCAATGTAATTTCTTAAATGCAGTTTTTTGGGCTGCCTTTCATATTGGAAGTACTCTCCACTATTTCTGCAGAAGGTGTATTCCTAGCTTGGTTTTCCTGGGGAAAACCAAACACTAATGGGAAAGCCTTGCTAGAAGAAGTCTATTATTTAAATATTTCTGTTGTGTTCACCTTGAGCACAAAGTTTTCTAATTCATTGTGTAAATTAAAAAAAAATGAATTGTGTTATGATGCTGTGTAAGAAAAGTTACTTTTTCAAGGGTGTGGTCACAGAGGGAAACCTGGCTAAAATAGGTGCATGTCTGTTAAAGCTTTGAAATAATTTTTTCTGTGTGAAAGCTCATTAAGCGGGAAGAGTTTAAAAGTTTTTCTGCAGATTTAAAAATATTTCTAATTGAAGGCTTCTTTTTGAGTCTTCATGGAATCTCTTTATGATTAGCTTCATTAATAGAATGGAAAATTATATCATTAGCCTTGAAGTCCTGCATCTCATGCCACTCTGTGGAGGGATAATACTCTGCTATTAATCTCCACATCCCACTTGTTAGGGTGGTTAACTTGTTTTTATGAGTGTAGATTTGTTCTCCACATACTGACAAACAGTTACAAATTTCCACGCAGACATTTTTAAATTTTCTATTTGGAAAACTGTTTTTCTGGGACAGAGAATGTGCTGCACTTAATCCAAGCCAATAATTTAATACTAAAAGTAAATTTTCTTCCTTTTATTTTTTTTCCCCCAGTACAGTAGGAACTTTTATGTCACGATGGCTGTGCAGAAGTGATGCACACCAAAGTGCTATGGGATAAAGCCTCCTTTTATACTGTACAACAGGATGACTTTTAATGCTCCAAGTCTGTGTGGTCTCCATTTATTATGCTTGCATTGCCTGGGTATCTTGCTAGGGCAGAGCTGATATCCAAATAACTTGATATCCAAAAAAATGTTTGGGAACATTTTTTTCCTGTGGGTGTTCAGAGTTTTAGTCAAGAATCAGGAAATACTCTCTCCAAAATACAACACTTGTGTGTCACAAGCATAAGAAAGTTCAATGGTTTAAAAGGGAAAAAAAATTCTTGGAAAATAAATTTATGAGTAAACGCACCTGAAGTTTTGCTTATCCAAAGAAGTGATTATGGTGATAAATAAAACTCCACAGATCTGTAGTACTTATCCAAGCAGATCACCCACTAACACATTAAGAAAAAAAAATACCAAGCACACAGTTCTGTATTGACATTGGACAAGTGTAGCTGAAACCCTAACACGGTACCAAATGGAAGGAAAAATGGAACCTTTATTCCTGTCCAGTCTCTGAAAGAAATTTTTGTTTAAAAATAATAAAAAAAAAACAAAACCAAAACAAAAACACCTCAGCTGCTTTTTCTTCACAGGCAGAGTACAAAGTCCTCATCTATTTTTGGTGTTTTTTGCGTTCAATACTCTTTCAGAAAACATGAGCCCCTAAACCCTTAAGCAATGTGAGAAAATGAATTCACATCTTGGTGCCCTGTGAAAATAGCAAGCGCTTGTACCTCCCTGGGCCCTGAAGAGCTTAGTGAAGTTGTCACCAACCATTTCCACGTGTTTTGGAATTTTACATATAGCTCAATTAGCTCACTCAGGCCCAGTTTGTCTAGGATGCTCTTCTATTTTCAGCAGGTTGAGCTTATTTACCAGCATTTCTTGCCAAAGGCAACAAAACGCGAGTCAATACCACACGTGGTGGTGGAAAGCCATGGAGAAATGGCTGAGGCTTGCTGAAAAGCCAAGTTAGCCACTCTAGCTCCAGCTTGTGAGCCTCTAGGTTGGTTTTCCTCCTTCCTCACCTTGCTTTGTGAGGTCTTCCACTGCTCTCAGGACAGGAGGGATTCTCATATTTTTTTCCAAGTGTTGACGTTTGTATTGTGTGGTCCTTATTTTAACTGAAAACAGAGATATAGCTGAGTTTAAAAAATGTGCTGACTCAACTCTCTCAGTATTCAAATTTACCTTTGTGCATTTCTTGTTCTTACTGTTTCCCGTGTGTGTGAATCTGAAAGTCCCTGCTGCAAAGAAACATTTGTTTTAGGCAGCACTCCTTTTTCTTAAGCTCTTAGCTAATAAAACCCACATAAATATGTAATTTTAAGGCCTGATGCCTGCAGAATACCCTTTGTTTTGTGATCATGTCTCATGAAGTATGTGTTACTTAAAAAGCTTCTGACTCTCCCTTAAATGAAGTATGCATGACATTGCTGCCATTGTTCTTCATAATGAAAGAGTCTCTCTATACACGTGGAACATGGACTGGTGACATTTAGAGTAAGTCCAAGGCAGTTGCATTTTCATCTGGCCTTTATTTAAAAAGAATTCTGTCTTCAGATGAATAGTACTGGAGCTGAGAGGTGCCAGTGGTGAAATAAACTCAGTAGTTCTGTTGATATTTCAGCCACTTTGGAAGGATTTCATAAGACTCTGCTATTTTCCTGCCTGCTTCCCAAAAAACGAGTACTTAAACCAGAATTATTCCAATAATCAGCTATAGTCAATTGTCTGTGTTAATAGAAGAAGCTTTAAAAAGCAAGTCGTATCTACAAGTACACAGTGCTCCATTATCATGAGATAAAGGTGAGAAAATAAAGAAAACCAGCAGAGAAACTACTGAAACCCCAGGGTTTATTTCCTTTTTCAGCTGCCTTGTTTAGCAAACAGGCCTGCAAAAAGTTAAGGCTTAAATTAAAAGACTTGGCCATGAGCAAGATGAAATGCTATCAAAATTCATTATTTAGGTCATCATTAAATGATTAGAGGAAAAGCACCCATTTTTCTTTGTGCCAAGACTACTTAAAGGTTTCCTGAACCCAGATTTTAATTAGTGCTGTAGGGGAAGGAAGAATATTTATATTTCCTGGTGCTGAATGTTGGTACTTGATACGGGGGCTACCTTTGCCCAGAAAGCTCTTACAGGGAAATTAAAACAAAGAAAGAAAAAAGAAAATCTGAGGGAAATTTGATGATAAAATGGAACCTTCCCTTACTAACAGCTTAAGAAACATGGGTAGAATATTACAGAAAACCTGTGAAAATCTGACATACTTTAAAAGCAGGGGCAATCCTTCCTAGTCAGGTTTTAATTTTAAATGTACCATATGGCAGTATTTTAATTCCCTTATTGGCTGGGACACAAGGAGAGAGAAATGACTGTCAAGAACTTAAGATGCCACTGAAGATGTAGCACCACATTGTTTCCTGATAAAGATGGCCAAATTTGTGCAAAGAAAATAAAGGAATGATGCATGTCAGCTTTATGTAATCAGAATGAGCTGTTTTCCCTTATAACTAGGTATTGGATTTTCCTGAGGGACAGGTGGATATCTCATTTAGCACTGCTTTTAAAAGCTTTATGTGGTTTTCCTTCAGTGACACCACACATTTTGGCTTGTTGAAGTGCACAAGCACTTTCTTTTTTTTTCCTGAAGACTGTGAGAATCCTGTATCTAAGTCACAGCAGGTCTGACACAACTCTCCGGCCCAAAAATCTTTAGAGAAAATGGTATATTCACAAGGACTGCAACATACCCCCACAGAAGTCTGCCCTAGCCTTGTTCTTCATGAAAACAAGACATCTACCTAGCATATTTTATCTTCAGATTTTATTTTAACATGAAACTGTTGAGGATCACTATCCAGTCTTAAGCAGTCTAAACATCAGATACACAGGTTCACTGCTCAGGCATGGCCATAATCACAAGACATGGCTGCTGTTTCTCAGTATACTCTTCAGAAAGGGCATTTCTAAAGCTGCTTTGCTACTTTTAAAATGTTTAGACAGTTAGTATTTTGAGTAGACACTTAAATGAAATTATTACCATTCCATAATTAGGATGGATGTCCCACTCTACATTTAGCTGCCCCAAGGATCAAGCCCATAATGATGGCTTTTTGAACTATTTAGCCTGGTATGAATATATTCTAAGTCAATGTTTTAGCTGTTTTACTAGAGGCAAATGTCAAACCTGAAATATGACATATTAATTTTTCTACTGTGATGCAAAAACCCCACAGATATTTGCAATGTTTTACAATGATGTATATACATATGTATATAGGATGGAAACCTCAAATACTTGTTTGTTTTCTCTTTTAATAGGAACTCATCACCACGCTGTACATTGGATTCTTGGGATTAATTTTTTCATCCTACTTTGTTTATCTTGCTGAGAAGGATGCAGTTGATGAGGATGGAAAGACAGGTTTCTCCAGCTATGCTGATGCCCTTTGGTGGGGTGTGGTAAGTCCTCACCAACAAAATGTGTGTGCAAACAGGGCCCAAGGTTTTCTGTTCAAGCTGTGATCTTTTCAGAAAAACCTGGCATTTCTTTTTTTGCAAAATGTATTTCCGTAAGGAAGCTTGACAACCTCCTCTGAGGGATACAAGCAAGAATATAAGAAATACAATTAAATTATAGGGGTATTAAATTTTATTGTGAAAGCAGGTTAGCAAGTTCTTAGCAAAGGACACCGAATGCTTACAGATCTGAAAAGTAAAAATAATCTCAAAAAGTAAACACATCTCAAAAAAAGTAAAAATCCCCTTCAAAATCTATATCACTTCCTTTAAGCTCTGCTTAGTTATCTCAAAAGGTGCACAACTTAAAAACCTGTTCTATATGTGAAGGTTGCGTTAATGACCCTATTTTTTTTTTATCTTTTTGTATAAAACTCACTCTTTCAGTAATAATTCAGACTTTGATGCAGGTTATAGGTTCCTGTTTTTTGGTTTTTATCTTTAACGTAGGTGGGGGGATAGAATGTAAGAGAATAGAGATAGTGCAGAAGGCAATCTCACCCCTGAGGAGTTGCAGCTGCGCTGATTACCAAAGATTAAGAACAGGCCTGCCCTTAATAGGCCACAGCTGTGTCCAATAAGGATCAGTGCTATAGAAGAGTGGGTTAGTGGGGAGAAAGGAGAGTTGAAGTTTGTTGGCTGTGTTGTGAAGAAGAAGTTGTCAGTGCTATAAGGAGCTGCCCGTGAAAAATCACCAAGAAGGTACGGAACTTTTGCAATAAGATGACAACGAACTTAGATGCTGCAAAAGTCTCTACTTCGATGAACTACACAGAATTAGACTATATTACATGTAGCCTGAGTCACCACTCTTTAAGTGGTTCACTATGAAAATGTTTTAAATATTCATTTCCTGTCACTAGGCGATCCAGTATTTATTTAATCTGCAGAGTATCACCTATGACTGTGCTAAAAAGTATACACCCAGAAGAATCAAGTGAAAAAAGAAAAAGCCACTCAATGGCCAGATGGACCTGATAATCTAAGGTGCTGGAAAGCAATGAAACCATGAACCACCCATAGACCTTTCACTTGTTAAAGTCCTCAGTGGATGTGGGATAAAATTTTAAGTCTATGAAACCTCATGGTTATAGCTGTGAAGCAACCTGTAGCTGGTGGAGGGCAATGAGTGTCACAGAAGTAGAGCTAGTGCTGCATTTTAAAAGAAAAACAATCAGGGTATAATTGAAAGATACCCCATGCCAGATTTACAAGAACAAACCAGTACTCTTATTCTCACTTATTCTTACGTTATTTGAGCAGTTCACCTCAAACACCAGTGGATCACTTTTAGCATCCGGTTTTATCCATGCATATTCATGCACAAGTAATTTCTGTGTGTGATAAAAATTCCATGTGGGCCCAATGTACTCTTCCTACATTTCCTTGTTTCTTTTTTTTATAGAAGTTTATTTTTTTATTCTAGTTTTCCAGAGTTGCTTCATTAGTTGAATTGAATATTTAGGTATGAATTGGAAATACTTCTAATCACTATAAGCTATTGCAATGATATGAGTAAAGAGTAAACAAAATTAAGGTTAAAAAAGTCAGAGTGTGTTTCTACAACAGTATTTTGGACTTTGGGAATTTCAAAGGAGTTATGAAGACCATCAGTGCACAGTATCTTGAGCTAGATGACTTGGGATCTGTGTTTCCAAGCGTGTGCATGGGAGATGCAAAGTGTTCAGTGGGTTTTGTTATTTTCCAAAACTTCACTTGCTTTGTGTAGCAGCAAGATAAAATCAGCTCCTCTTTCTCTGGCCATGTGAGGAACACTGTTCAAATTGTTGTTCAAGCTTTTCAGGCATCTAGGCCTCCTCAGCATTCAGTGAGTCACGGTGCAGGTGCAATTCACAGCTGGGAACAGGAACAAAGGACAAAGTGAATCAGTGTCTTTTTCTTTTCAAATCTCCTGGAACATAGAAACACAGATGTGGAGTTACTAGGGAGTGAAATTTGATTTTTGCTTTTACCTTTCAAAACTGAGCCATTGGAAAAAAAAACCAACTTGGTACCAAGTATTTGAAAGTCTTATGCGGCTGACAAAAACCACAGAGTATATTAGGGGGAACATTTTGCTTTGAGGAGAAAGTGCAAGCTTGCTGAACTTGATACAAACGACCTGAAAGGTTTAAATACAGGGAAAAGAGAAAATAAAGAATGAATGAGAGTTGGAATTAATTGCTAATTACATTCACCTGCTTCAGTTAAAGGCAAGGTTTTTTCCTCCTAGATTTGGCAGACAAACAGGTCAAACTCCAAAGACATATCAAAGGCTTGTGTTTCACATGAAGCCATTCTTAGCAGTTGTAGCATGTAGGGCACATGTAAAAGCACTTCCAACAGCATGGTCAGCCTGCCAGAATTGCAACCCATGTCATAGCAGTTGCCCTGTCCCTTTTGGGTATTTTTCCCTTGAGGAAAGAAGAGCACATAGGAGGCTTCTCTTCTGCTGGCCCCCCCTGCTTATTTTTCCCTTGAGGAAAGAAGAGCACAGAAGAAGGAGGCTTCTCTTCTGCTGGCCCTTCCTGCTGGCCTCTTGCTGCTGGTAATGCTTATTTGCCTTGCTGCAAGCTCAGCTATTCTGTACCACTGGACTGGAGTTGAATACTTGCTCCAGTGAATTGGTGTTAACTGGCACAGGTACTTGGGATCAACTGCTCAGAATTTCCAGCAGTAAATTTCCATGCCAGAGGTAGCAGTTGGAATCCCTTTATATTTAGTATGGTTTTTTGAGGTGTGCAGTTCTGACTCCTCACACCTGAGGACACCTGCCTGTCTTTAAGCATCTGAGCAGCTCTGTTGACTTCTACTAAATCAGAGTTCTTCCCTTTTTGAGGTATACATGTGTGTGTTCAGAGCCTGTGTGCACAGCTGGAATGTGCCATCATAAATCCCTGTTACAAGAGGTGTCATTTTCCAGAGCCCAACATTCTCTGCTCAGAAATACTGATAACTTTGGGATGTACGAGTAGAAAAAAAAAATTCTGCTGTGATTAAGAAAGCCAGAGAATTACATTATTTATAATCCTTTCCATGTATTCCATCTGCTAATTAAATTACCAACAAGGAACCCTCTTAAAGTAGCCAGGGAAAAACTTCCTGAGACATGTTCAGGCACCTGCAGGAGTCTACCAGCCAAGTGCCTGCTGTGGAGGTGGAAAATTCATCTTTTCTGTGGTTACAGCTTTCATACTGTCTTCCACAGTAAAATTAAGGCAGCTCAGCATTACTGCAGTTTGGTTTTAAGTCCTGGCTGCTGGAGAATTTAGTGAAAAAGCCAACCAAAAACACCGCAGAAAAACCAAGCCACCCCCAAAAAACCAAGAAGCTTTTCATAAGAAAAAAGAGGGGAAAAGAAAGGGAAAACCACTGACTTTGAAGGGTCATCTGGGTACACTGAGGAGCTGAAGTGCTGTTTAAGAACTTCAGCTCCTCAGTGCCCAAAAACACATGGTGCATTTCAAAGTTGAATTTTAGGGGGTCTTATTTAATTTTGGGGACTGGCAAACTCATTGTCCTGCTGGTAGCACACAGTACCTGAGTCACTTAACCAGCCACATTAAATCTGGACAAACACCTAGCAAGGCAGAGCTGCTGAGAGTAGTTTGCAGTTCAAAAGAACAACATTCATTCAAGGGTATAGCTACTACAAAGTGGTCTTCATCAAGTGGAGAATTCATGATGAATAAACACTGATATAACAATTTTTTGGAACTTAGAAAAACTAAGTTTGGTAGTAGTTGCTAATTTTTTCCCTGCAAATCTTTCTTCCAGCTCTGAGAGTAGGAGGAAACATATTCTTCCCATGCCTTTATTGCTTGATAGTTTCTTCTGAGAAGACTATTTTTGCATAACATCTAAGCATTTGTCAGCAAATTTTTCCATAAAAGGCAGCCTCTTTATAGTCAGTGTAAATTTACATATTCTTTTAAGTCTGTTTTGGCTGTATTTGTGCTACCATTCAAGGCAAAGTGAAGGGAGGGGGACTAGGTTTGGGGCTGGTACATCCAAATAAAAGTACATTTTTTCTATTTACAGCTCTCCCCAGTGGTTAGTGTTGATGACAGAACTCTTCTGTTCCTCACTAGCCTTTTCACTTCTCAGGGATCCAAGCCATGTTTCTCACACCATTTTATGGTGGCATCAGAGCTCTGAGGATGCCAAAAACCCAACACCCCCATGGCCCAGGGTCTCTGTTTTAGACCATGGTCTCTGAGTCTTGTCCTGCTGTGACCACGGTGCTGAGGCCCCTGTCAGGTGGGATTCCTATGGCTTGCTGTGGGTTTCAGCTTTGGGATCAGCTGATTATCCCCTTCCATTAGGCAGGGGCTCCTTGTTACATGACAAACCTTTCTGATGGACCAGCCACCACCTGGACCCTCTTTTCCTCTTGCACCAGGTCCTTCCTAACCTCTGGCTCATGATGAATTCTCTTTTATCCTGCTGGGGCTCTTCAGGAATAGCCCCAAACCTCTGTCCCACTCAGGTCCTCGTGCCTCTGGGCTTTTCAGGGCTGGCTCATCACCTCTGCAACGAGTCTGTGTAGAGCCAAGTCCCTACAGGTCCCAGACCTGAGGGCACTAATTGACCTAATGACCCTGACCAGCATGACCCCACTGGTGGTGCTCTTATTATATAGACATGTTATAATACATATATTACATGCCCATGCTATAATACACATGTTATATAGCCATGCTATAATGCAAATATTACATGGCCATGCTATAAATCACTTATTACATGGCTGTGCTATAGTGCACTTATTACACAGTCATGTTATAATGCATATACTACATGGGCATGCTATAACTCACTTATTACATGCCCATGCTATATTGCACTTATTGCATGGCCATGCTATAATGCACTTATTACATGGCCATGCTATAAATCACTTTCTTACATGGCTCTGCTATAGTGCACTTATTACACAGTCATGTTATAATGCATATATTACATGGCCATGTTATATTGCACTTATTACATGCCCATGCTATAATGCATATACAACATGGTCATGCTATAACTCACTTATTACATGCCCATGCTATACTGCACTTATTGCATGGCCATACTATAATGCATATATTACATGGCCATGCTATATTGCACTTATTGCATGGCCATGCTATATTGCACTTATTACATGGCCATGCTATGATACATATATTATATAGCCATGCTATAATGCACTTGTTATATAGCTAGTCTATAATGCATTTATTATATATCTAGGCTATAATGCAGATATTATATATAATCTATAATGCATATATTATCTATAATGTATAATGCATATATTATATTATATATCATATATAATGCGTATACTATACATAATTTTATATGTAATATATATATGCTTTCTTAAGCTGTGTTATATTACACTAATACTATACTATAATAAAGAGATGCTATACTAAAGAGATACTAAAGAAAAACCTGTGACTGTCTCCAGACAGTCAGGACACAGCTTTGACCTAATTGTTCAATCAATCCAAACAACAATCAACAGAGTCCAATTAACGAATCCCTTTTGGTAAACAGTCTCCATAACACATTCCACATGTGCTGAACAATAGGAGCATCAAGTAGAGATAAGAATTGTTTTCTCTTCTTCTCTGGACTTCTCTCTGCCCTCCCCAGGAAAAATCCTGGGACAGAGAATTGTGTCTCTCTCTGTTCAGAGAAAGTGAATACCACAGCCAGGTCCTGTGTTTGTGGGGGAGGAGGAAGGCTAAGCACAGGCCTCAGCTGTGTTCAGGTCTAGCTCTGCTGGCAGGCTGACTTTGGGAGATAACACATCCTGGAATGGTTTTGTGTTCTTCCTCTTGCTGTGAGGATTCAGTTGGGAGGGGTTAGTTCTGTCCTTTTTCACTCCTCTCAGCACAGTTTCCTTATTGCCAAATCCACATGCTTGGTTCACACCTGTCTCCTGATACTTCATAATTGCTTTCCCCTTCCATTCTTTTTTTCTCATGCTTTTTGGAGGGAAAAAGCACTAAAACAAATGTTTCTTCCTGGTGTAGGTAACAGTCACAACCATTGGCTATGGAGACAAAGTTCCCCAGACATGGATTGGGAAGACAATAGCTTCCTGCTTCTCAGTGTTTGCCATCTCCTTCTTTGCCCTGCCAGCTGTAAGTGGAACTTGAATCTCTTCATTACAGGTTTGTGCACCTCTGTGAATGCCTCTGGCTCCTGTAACCTGTGGATCACAGCAATAAACATGTGCTGTTTATTGAAGCTACACAATTCTGCTGTTGATCTGCTAAATTTCAGATTTGTTGGAATAAATAGAGCTCTGACAGTGTAGACATTTGAAAATTCATTTTATAAAGTCTTTTATTAAATGTCTGTTTATTCCTGGTGTGAAGTACTTTATTTAGGTATGTGAAGCTATATGTATGCCTGAATAGTAATTTTGTTATTTTGCTAGGGTATTCTGGGGTCTGGTTTTGCCCTGAAAGTACAGCAGAAGCAACGTCAGAAGCATTTCAATAGACAAATCCCAGCTGCAGCTTCCCTAATTCAGGTAAGGCCACAACAGTAACATACTAAAATACCTCAGAGTTTATTGGAGAAGGGAGTATGGCCTGGAAGTTCAAGTACTGAGAATCACCATTTCTAAACCTATTATAGATCTATAACTTGTGTTTAGCCACTTTGTAGTTGTGATCCATGCCAGTAAATAGAGAAATTAGATCATTGCCTCTCCCTTTCTGGAAGCTGTGCTATACCTGATATTGACAGGCATAATGACACTAACTGGATGTAGTGAGTATATGTAGTGAAATACTAAAAGCATAATAAAAATCTTCATTATAATATTTAATTCATAACTTCCTTTTCATGTTCTTTTAGGGCTTGTGCATCTGCCAAATCCTGATGTGATGAATGTACAAATACATTAAAAAAACACACCTGTTTTTAGAAAAATCTCCCAGCATAACATTCCATATGATAATGTAAAGAATGAAGTGGCAGAGTGCACAAACATTCATTGTGGCACAGCGCAGAAAAAAGAAAACCCAGCATTCAGTGGGGGATTCACTTTTATGGGGGTTGAGTTTGATTTACTCGGGGTTCTTTTTGCTGTGGGTAGAGTTTGATCCCAGCTCATGGTGGGGAGCACACTGAATATCTCTGTGTGATACATGTCCTGGTACAAATTGCATCCACCATGGTTATACTTTATCAGGAGTGGTGTTTGCCTGAACTGAGGGCTTTGTTGTCAGTTGAATTGCTGCAAAATTTGCCGTGCAGGATCCCAGTGACTGCTCCTGCACTGAGGCTCTTTGGGTTCCTTTACAGACCCTGTGGCGCTGCTATGCAGCAGAGAAATCCTGCACCTCCACAGCCACCTGGAAGATCTATGTGACAGCTCCCGTGCAAAATCCCAAAAAGTCTCCAGCGCCATCTAGTCCCGGCCTGAGAAAGCAGGTGACAGCACTGGCAGGGCTGGCTCTCTGCTTGCTTTTCATTTGAAATTATAATTCACTTGCCAAAAACCTTGTGAAGGGCTTGAGCGGTTTGGACACCTGAAATATGTTTATTTTCCCCCTGCCGCGACCCAATTAGTTTTGTTTTACTTAAAATATTCTTGAGGAAATATTATATTCTAACTGAATTTGCCTTGTTGGTCAGACAGGTACCAACTCTCCATTGTTTTATCCCCTTTGGAGTCTCCTACTTTCTCAAAGCACAAGGTGCCACTTTCCCATTCTGCATTCATTTTTCGAGGTAGTTCATACCAGAAGAAGGAGCAAGCCAGTTTAAAAATTTATTGTCAGGCTTAACAGCAGCTACTCTTCTCTGAAGTACTCCATGCTGCTTTTATTTCTTTAGAAATTAGGGCAGATTCCCGGGCTGTGAGTGCAGGAAAGCAGAACAGTGTTTGCCTGCAAAGGTGAAATTGCCAACACCCAGGTCTGTGCTGTCATTGCCAAGCTTGCCAGAAGGGCAGAGTCTGCAGCAGGTCCAGCTCAGGGACCCAGCCTTTTCCAAAGGATGCTCAAGGCCTGCCTTAGGGCAGTGGCATCCCACTGGAGCCTGTTTCCCAGGGAAGAAGGGCTGTGCAATTCCCCCTGGCACATGGAGGAAGCTGAAGCAGCCTGATCTGTGTGCATGTCTGTGTTTTGGGTAGCGTGACCTTGTTTAGTCACAGCTAGAGGCAGGAAAAACAGGAGGAAAGGGGTAAAGCAGAAGTAAGACTCCTGTGTGTGTTGCTGAACAGCAAGCAATCCTTGGCTGGAAAGATGGGAAAAACATATTTTCCCTCTGTTTTCTCTAGTGTTTTCTCTAATATAATATTTGTCTGAACCTCCCTGTGCCCTGTGGGCCCTCATTTAAGAACATGGTAATGGTTCTTTCACCTCTTACCAAAGGACCCTCATTTCTTGTTCTTTCTTGGTCTGTGACTTCCTATTTTAAGGTCTCAAACACATACTGATCATTTTGTGTATGTTGTAGCATTTTTTTCTCCAGAGGATTCCCAATTTGTTTTCATGCTATAAGAGCCTGTAATCTTTGCTTTTAGAAGAATTTTGATACATGTCACTGTATCCACTGTCCACACCAAATACTTATTTCTACCATTTTCCCCCTATGTAATTTTGAATGTGCATTTGTTTAACTGCTGCAGAGCTGAGCAGAAGAAGGAATTCCAAAAGTCTGTATGTAGACCATAAAGTGCCTAATTTAGCCCTTTTTGGCAAAAGGTGAAGTTTTCTTTAGTTGAATATGCTGCGCAGGGCCTAGTTCATAGTTCAAGGTCTAGGGTTATGTTGCATTTAAACTTTAGAAAGCTATTCCTGACAAGGTAATATATGCAGAAGTCATTAGAATTTTCTATGCCTTGAGTTTTGGTCCCAATTTGAGAAATTTTACTAACAGCCTGATTTTTCACAATGTTCTAATTGCCTTCTGAGAATAATTCAGAATCAGACACTTTAAAACCATAAACAAAGGTTGCAGCCCTTTCACTGAATTTCAGTTTCATCCTTTAAATAAAAATCATTTGACCTCAAGTGAATTCACTGTACAGTGAAGCTCACATGTGCACTTGTCTGTGTTCCATAGCATCTTCTGAGACCATTCCATTCCTCCTCTCACAGGCCAGAAGATACAGAAGAAAAGGGAAGCTGGGCTGTGGGAATGGCTCTGCACCTGTAATAAACCCGGGAGAAAATTCCTTGTCTGTTCCCCAGATCACTTATGATCACATTGATGAGCAAGAGGACAAAAAAGATGTGTCCTTCTACATCGGTGAGCCCAAAGGTAACTTATTTGTGCTCAGTTTATCATTTTTCAAGAGACAAACTTACAAAGTGTTGATGTGATGAAGGAAAAAGTTCTATGAAAAAACAATTCTAAGCTAATCAGTAAATCAAAATGCCTTCAACCAAGGATGGTTGCATAACAAAAATAGGGAGACAGGAATGAAAGGAAGTCTTTGATTCATATGGTGTGAATATCAAAAGAGCTTTCATTGTTCACCATCAATTAGGATGCTGGATTCATTGTTCATTCTTCTTTTTTGAATTATTTCAGAGGTGGATTGAAAGCTTCCTCAGGTCTATCTCACCTTTTAACTTTACCTCCTTCTGAAAGAAGGAAAGACAAACAAGGAAAAATATTTCTTCTTTTTTTACAGCCCCCTCTTAAACATTGTGCAAACACATTGTGATAAGAAAAAAACAACTATTTATATGCCCACATCACCTAAGAGGTTTTGATAAGTGGGTTTTTTTTATCTTGCTTAATTTAAAGTATTGTGTGTTTATATAAGCAATGGTTATATTTCAACATGGAAGCTGTCTGAATTTCACTGCTTAGTTAACATACTTGCTTTGTCTGTAAAATCCTTTCTTTAAAATTAAGTTTGTAATGGAAATATGAATGTTATAATGTGAAATATAAAAATGGTATTGTTTACTATAAAAGAAGTTTTTCTGGAAAGCTGATTTTCCCCTTTTGAATTGATTTTCTTTGTCTGATGGGGTTGGGACTCTGTTCTGGATCTGCTACATCTTGAACTCGTAACCTGAGTTCTGTTCCATACCCAGAGGCACTTCCAGTGCTTTTAGGGTTCTGAGAGAGGGCATGAAGTGTGTGATATTTATAACTGAAGTTTCTGCTTTAACTCCACATCTAATAACAGAACATTGTCTTCATTCTCAGCATGTTTATTGGGCTGGAGCAGCTTCCCTTGCTGACCAGATTTTTCTGAGTGTATTTTCGGTGTTGTGATGTGATGGATGGAAGCAGCAAAGTGTTGAGCTGCTGGTAACAGGCTTGGAGGCCACTGAGATGTTGGGGACTCTGCTGGCTGTGCTCAGCTCTGCCAGTGTTGGTTCACTAAAGCTTTGTTCTCTCAATGGTCATAATCAATCTGAGCAAAGCTCTGTGTCATAGGAAGGAGAGTGATGAGATAAGCCTGAATCTGTTTCTGCCTGACAGGAAAATGAAAGCATTTTCCCCACTTTTTCTGAAAATGTTTTCTTCTAGTACTTTCATTCTAGCTGGTTGAACTTATTCTGAGAGACAGCCATGCATATTATTCCCTTACCAATTAAACTTTGTCTATTTTTGGTTTTCTTTCACCTTTTGCCTTAGCCAGTGTCAGGGTTAAATCACACTCAATTTGATTTTCCTGATTCATTCGTTCTGTTGCAAAGCTTCCAGGAATGTAGCTGGCGAACTCAATCTCTCAATTGACTGAACATTCTTGACACCTCTCAAAAGTTTAAGCCTGATTTCTCTCAGTGAATTTCTCCTTGCCAGAATTAATAGGCTTCTATTCCTGAGGAGTGGAAGTACTAGGCTCCAAGCCTGTAAATGGGGCTTTTTTTCCTGTCAAAAATGCTGAAAGTAGAAAAGGCAGAGAGGATCATCATTCAAAAAAGGTAATTGAAAGGGGCCTTGCCAGCTTCTATTTGAGTGTTGCTGTAGTGGAATATTTTATTCATTGCTGGTGGGGGCTGGATGTTTTGCAGATTGTGGCAAACTGGTTGAATCAGATTCCTTTTCTAGATCTGACCTAGAGGACCAGCTCTCTTTGCTGCCCTAAACCAGCTGTCTTTGCTGCTCTGCTCAGGTATGAGAGAGGGATTGTAGGAAAGCCTAAAATAAATGAGCAGGACACAGTAACAGTCCCACTGATAAAATTCCTTTTTTTGGGCAGAAATAGATAGAAATGTAGTTCAAGTATCCTTGAAAAAGGAGATATTTGCCTTAATTCAGCAATGGCATTATGTGAACACACCTTTTCTCCTGGAAATAGGATTTTCCTAATTGTTCATGTATCTACATCCACCCATCCTACTCTTGGCTTCCTCAAACCTTGCTTAGGAGGCAGATCTTCCAAATCTGGGCAAAACTGCTTTCCTTTATTTCTGTGAAGAAGGTTGGAGAAAAGGGAAACCTTACAAAATAGCGATTATCAACATTAAGGTTTCTGAGAGGTTTCTGTGTATATGGAATAAAAATACCCATGTATTGGATAGCGCATAATAGAGAAACAAGACCTTTGTTCACCAAAAATGGTAGAGTTTTGAAACAAAAACTTGGTAACCTAAAAGAAAAATTACTCCTGACCTATGCACTGTGCATGGGGTTCTGGGTGTGACTGATGAAAAATTATCTGTAGCACTCAGAGTTTATCCATCCTTACAGAAAGGGAAAGGCCAAAACTCTTCCACAATAATAGTTTCCTTGTTGGAAATCCAACCTCTCGAAACGAGAGGTTTAGAAAGAAATGAATAAGGAAAGCATTTCGAAAGAAATTAATAAGGAAAAACTAAAACAAACATAGAGATTTAGGAAGTTCTAGAAAATGTTTGATGCTGAGTCATAGAATAGCGTTGCCTAGAATGGGTTGGGTTGTAAAGGGCCTTAAGGATCAAAGAATCCTGGAATTATTTGGGTTGGAAGGAATCTTGAAGATCATCCAGTCTCATGGCCATGGGCAGGGACACCTCCCACTATCCCAGGTTGCTCCAAGCCCTGTCCAACCTGGCCTTGGGCACTTCCAGGGATGGGGCAGCCACAGCTTCTCTGGGCACCCTGTGCCAGAGCCTCACCACCCTCACAGGGAACAATTTTTCCTGATATCTAATTTAGTTATATCCTCTTTTAGTTTCAAACCATTCCCCTTGTCCTGTCACTGTTTCCCTGTGTAAAAAGTCCCTCTGCAGTGTTTCCACAAAGTCCCTTTAGGTGCTGAAGGGCTCTAATGAGATCTCCCCAGAGCCTTCTCTTCTCCAGGCTGAGCAATCCCCTCTCTCTCAGCCTGTCTGTACAGCAGAGGTGCTCCAGCCCTTGGAGCATCTTTGTGGCCCTCCAATGCAGTATTTTTTTTTCATGGGTGTCTGTTGCTTCAACTAAGGAACTATTTCATACCAGGGAGTATGATTTAATATTTTCATGCAGCGATTTAAAACCCTCAGTCATTTCATCCTCACCTGAGATTATATCCAGAAGTATTCTCTGTATTCCTGAAATTAATCTTTACCTGTACTTTTGCTTGTCCTTGTACCTACTCCTCTGCAGCAGGGTCTCTTTTCAGGATGACAAGACATGTGCAAGCCCTCTGACATCTTTAATCTTCCTGTAAGGTTTAAAGAAGGCACTCAAGTATGAAGATTGCAGTTAATTAGAAGAGCAAGAGTAAGTGGCAGGTCACAGAGACTTATCCATACAGAAGGGAAACAGCATTTTGGTGTAACTGGAATTTTCTAGATGCATTTTGAGTTTTCTCTTTAGACATCAGCTATTCACCACAATGCATCCTTCACAAAATGAACCAAATGGCTGTTTCATGGTGCTTTTTATTAGGGAGGGAAAAAAATAATAGAAATTTGAAAGTTTTTAGAGCTTGAAGGTCAGCCCCCTGGGACAGCTCCAGCAGATGGAATGTATTATTCTCTGCCAGCTGTTGTAGGTTGTATACACCACTCATTATTGTTAGATTTGTCAAAGTCACAAGACTCTCATAGTGATAAATCTCTGCTGGGCTAAAAATAAAATTCCCTGTTTGTCATAGTGCTTTTCTGTTTGATTTTTTGGAGTTTCTTGTGTGCTGATGTATGCACAGTTTAAAGCAAAACTGCACAAAAGCAAATTTTTACCAAGAGGGGGAGGATAATTCAGTTTTCTGACTCCCTTACCTTTGTTGTTCCTCTCATTTAAAATGTGCAGTAGTGTTGATGTTGATTTTTTCTGTCTGTAATGCCAGTTTGGATGCTGACATTCCAGCATTCACCTGTCTGGAAATGAGCTGGTTTTTCCCAGAGACTGGTTGCATTTCCCATTGGGAAAAGGGGCAGTTTCCCTTACTGGTGTAGATGGATTACAGTCTGCAGTACATATAAAGAAGCAAACATTTTAAGTGAAGTGGATTCAGAGTGTCCAGTGCTGACAAGCTGAGAGAAAGGTGAGAAAAAACACGTGGCCAAAATTAACAGAATAAAGCAAACACCAAAGTTTTTGAGAGTCTGCATAACTGCCAGTAAGTCTGAAAATCATAAATATAAAGGCATGCACCAAATCAGCATGAGAAAGTATCCAGATACCAGGCTTCTGACAAATGTCATGCTCTTAAGAAGGTGGGTTTAGCAGATGGGGGTGGCTTTGCAGTGAGAATTTGTGGTCAGTGCAGAGCTGTTCAGTGTCTCCATTTGTCTGTCAGTTCAGGACTTGCACTGATGGTACTTGCTCACGTGTGAGAATTATGGAAACACCTCTCTACCAGCAAGTTTTCAGTCTTTACTGGTTCAGCCCTGCCTGCCCTGAGTGAGAACTTCCAGTGAATTCTGTGGTTTATCTCTCGTGGCCAAAGATGATGACAGGACTGGGGGTGGGGATGGGGCAAGGGGAGGTGCAGGAAGAGAACAACTAAACTCTGCCAAACCCACTCTTTCTTACTTCTGATTAAATCTGGCAGCTTTTGAGAGTTAAAAATTTATTTTTGTTCTGCATTTATTCAACTCCCTGCTGTGCCTGGTTTAAGACCAGGGTTTGGATCCTGGATTTAAGACCAGATTTGAGCAGGGACTTTGTACCAGATGTTCTCAGAGACCATGGCAGTGCTGTGTAAGGGAAGGTGTTTGCTTTTTCTAGACACTATCAGCACAACAGTGGGGGGAAAAATAATTATGAGTTGAAAAGTGAAAATATCTATGCATACCCCAGCATAGGTGTTTTGTTGCCAAAATGAGTTTTTCAGGTAACTGTTAAAACATCAAAAATGTAGGAAATTGGAGAAGCAAATAAATTGTCTTTGAGTCAACGCATTGACTGATAAAGACACAGAAGCAGCTACCTAAAGTGAGATTATAAACTGACCTGATAAATTGTAAAGTTTTTGGTTAGCTCTTTCACAGTACTGATGCAGCCCTAAAAACTTTTACTCTGGGATCCAGAACATACATGGTCCTGCTGTGTGAAACTCAGGGCAAGAAAAGGAAGGAAGCAAATCCAAGACCCTATCATAGAAATCTATTCTTGATGACAAAGTCAGTAATTGGGTTTCTCTTTTGATATGTTTGAGGAAGCAGCAGAATCTTCTCACTAAATGCAAGCCCTTGTGGGGTTTTCATGACATCTGTATGGGAAGAACCTATTGACTTAGCCAGCCTTGGGGAAAAAAAGAGAGAAATGAAATAAGGTTTTTCAAGAATGGAAAGTCACAGTTAATAGATAAGGTATGGTAGACAGTAGGTTAAGAATTATCATACTGTGTTCTGTGTCAAAAAGGGTAAGCACATATTATAAAAGTAAAAAGTAGAATTTAGTGCTAGAGTAACTGAAATCTTCACCTAATTAGTCTAGATTTAATTGTTACAAAAGAGACTCAAATGCAATGTTTGGGGTTTTTTTTCCTTAATAATTAAAAAGCTGCAACTATAGTAATAATTCAATTAAAACTGTTAATAATTCAATTAAAACTGTTAAACCTGCTTTTAAAATTCTGCCTGTTAGGCTGGTATTTATGCTCATTTAGTTCCTGGGTATAATTTGCTGCAGAAGGAAGAGGGGAAGTACACAATGACTTGTTGAAATCTCACATCCTTAACAGGGAGGAATATGATGTTTGTGGTGACAGTTTCTCCTTTTCCTCCTGGGATCCACTTGGAGTCACTTACAAATGTTTCCTAACACCCTTTGACGTATTTCCTCATTGCTGTGCAGCTCCAGGTTTCATCAGAATTTATCATCTTATATTCCCTTTTATGTGTGTGAAATAGAATTTCTTTGTTCTCTGTTACCCTTACAACCAGTTCTGTCCTGCTTCAGGACTGCTTTGTGTTTTCACTGACCATTAGTGAATTGTTTATAGCTGTGGGGTCTCCAGTGCCAAGCCTGTGCCCCATCTCTTATCTCCTGCCTGTGCTCACACACTGCATCCTGTGTTTCCACTTCTCAAGGCCTCTGATATTCTGCCCAGCCTGTATTTCTGTAAACTCTGTCATTATTTGGTTGTAAATATCTCATCCTACTAAAATAACCGCTGCAGATATGGAGCCATGGTTGTGCAACAGAAAGATAAACAGAAGTAAAACAAGATACAGACACCTGCTCAATTAGAGAAATTGCTGCCACAGCTAAATCAGGGTGAGGTCAGGGAAGGTCTGGAAAGAACAGCCAGAGAAGCCTCGTCCCTCAGGTCCTGCAAATTTAACAGCAGTGCTGATCCAGCATAGAATGACTTGGGAGACATGGGAGCTCTTTAGCGAATTCACATGAATATCCCAGTCTGCAACTCTTCCAAAACTTGGGAAAGATGAGAATGATCTGGGTAAATTCTGAGCTTTTTCTCAATGGCCTAAGCTTGAGATGAAAATCTTTGTAGAAGGAAAGTTTGGCCCAGTTACCAGCTGTGAAGTGTAAATACAGTAATGGTGTCAAGAAATAGTTAATAATTTTTTCTGTTCCCTGAAAATTAACACTGACTGTGCTAAAATTGACACTACAAATTGTGTCACTTGCTATTACTTGGAAAATGATTCAATGAGGAGCAAATAGAGTTAGAACAGAAGAGAAAGGACTGGAAAAGATGCACAAGTTCGGTGGGTTTATCTCTCTGGGTTTGCAAAGAAAACAGCTGAGGAGCCAGGGAATGATCAGAAAGAACCTGAGAGCCACTAACAGCACTGACAGGAGGCTGCTGAGATGCAGAACGATGATTTAAAATAGAAAATTTCTGTCCAGCTGGAACCATCTAACCATTGTAGGGTAAAAGTAGATGATGTATGTAATCTCAATAGAGGTTATATATAAGGGTATATAAATACCTAAATCTAAACAGGCTGATGTGTAATTTGATGGAAGTGTAAATATTTATCTCTAAACAGATATCTGGTCTAAACTGATTTTCTGTGCAATAAGTGTTACTATATAATCCAAATAGAAGTGTAGGCTGACATAGTCTAAATAGATACATAGGTGTAAACACAAGTGTAAATTGAGATAAGGCTGAATAGATCTGAGATGCAGTTGTAAATTCATATATATGTAAATGTGTCTGTGTCTAAATCGATTTAAGAGAAAATAGATCTAAGTGAAAATAGGTGAGACACATGAAATATAGCTCTTCCCTATGTGTAAGTAGCTCTGTGTGAAAATGTAAATGGCTCTGCTAGACAAGGGTATTCAAAAGCAAGAAAAGGGTGTTTTTAGAAAGGACCACCCTCTAAATATCTTTTTTTGTGTCCCTCCCTTTTACCTCGGGTGCAGGGCATGGGCTGTGGGCAGGGGAGGGGGAATGGGATTGCTTTGACCCCATTCCTGATGGGCTGGGGCAGCCTCAGGTGTGAGGATGATGATGATGGGAATGGGACAAGGACAGGGACAGCCTCAGGTGTGAGGATGATGAGAATGGGACAGGGATAGGGACAGCCCCAGATGTGGCCAGTGAGGATGATGATGATGGGAATGGGACAAGGACAGGGACAGCCTCAGGTGTGAGGATGATGAGAATGGGACAGGGACAGCTCCAGGTGTGACCAGTGAGGATGATGATGGGAATGGGACAGCCCCAGGTGTGAAGATGATGATGATAGGAATGGGACAGGGATGGGGACAGCCCCAGGTGTGGCTGATAAGGATGAGGGTGATGATGGGACAGGGACAGCCCCAGGTGTGAGGATGATGGTGATGGGACAGGGACAGCCCCAGGTGTGAGGATGATGGTGATGGGACAGGGACAGCCCCAGGTGTGAGGATGATGGTGATGGGACAGGGACAGCCCCAGGTGTGAGGATGATGGGAATGGGACAGGGACAGCCCCATGTGTGGCCAGTGAGGACAAGGCAGGTCCTGCTGTGGGAAGAGGTTTTGGTTGCTGGGGGGCTGCTGGTGAAGGGGAGCCAGAGGCAGTCCCAGGGTGTCTCTCCAGCAGTGAGTTGATCTCCCAGGAGTTTGGGGAAGCAGCTGTGTGCACCTGAATTTGGGGTTTTAGCATGTCTCAAGAAAGACAGAGTGCCAAAGAGCCAGGTGGGAGAGGGGAGCAGAGCCCCTGAGGATGTGACTCAGGGTGTGGTGACAGATCCAGCTGGGGGCTCTATGAGGGGCTTAAAGGATGGTGGCTTTAATGAATATGAATATGTAAAGCAGTAAGGGGGGATAATAAGCACTAAAGGTACTTGGGACAAGAAGAGGTACAATCTTCCCTCTGCCAGGAGCAGCCATGAGGTGTTTTCAGTTTTGGATCTGGATTTCAAGAGTGGGCCCTGAGAGAGGATGGTAGTACCTTCCTTGTGAAGGAAAGCACTGAGCCCCTGCCCATCAACAGCTTTTTCTCCACCCTCCTTTTTTGTGAGAACAATCTCCAGATATATTCAATTTTGGAACTTGGCTCCAAGGGGAGTAGGAATTTAAGAAGGAAAAATAAAACTAAACAAACAAGACAATCCCAAACAAAAACCACAAAAAGCACCCCCAATCAAACCAGTCAGTATTAAGGAAATAAGTAACAGGGAACATGAATTAGTCATGAGCTATCATGACAGATGAAGTGGATTTTGTTTGGTTTTTTTCTCTGCTGTGCCAATGTGCATTTTAAGAAGGAGATAAGCAGAAGACAATTTTAATACTGATTTTAGTCACCTTTTCCCATCTCATCTCTGTGTGTCCATGAATATAGGACCTGGATTATAGCCTAGAGAGCTGGTGAAGGCTTCTGTACAGTGGATGAAAACTTGCTGGAATATGATACTTCACAAAACATTTACCAGAGGTTTGCTGGTGAAATGACAAATACATTTAGAGAGATTTTTGCCTCGGGTGCTATTAAATAAACCCATCAGTGCTCCAGGCTGTGGATTAGAGAGGAATTTTTATTCAATATGCAGTTGGGACTGACCCAGAAGTGGCTGAGAGCACTCTGGAAGGCAGCCTGGGAGCCTTCCCCAGGGCAGGGATGCTCCTGCAGCGTCTCCCCCCTAATCCTGGATCAGGAATTCCCTGCAGTGATCTGTCCCCACACTTTGGATATCCAGCAGCTGCTTGGCCTGATCTCCAGTCTGTTAACCAGCTGCTTATGGGATCCCACAGTGTGGAAAAAATGAGTCCCTGACTCGTGGTCCTGAGGGATGTGCTGGGCCCCAGCTTTGCTGCACTTGCCCTGCCTGGGGTTCAGGTGGCCCAAACCATTTTGGGGAAGCAAGAACAGCCTTAGAGAGAGTAGGAAAGGAAGGAAATTGGGATTTGAGATTTCCCTCTTTATGGAGGGTGTGAACCCTGCTTAAGATGGTGATTTTTCTAATTAGTCAGCTTACTTTGATATTAAAAATTGTCCTGCAGCTTGTGCAGCAGGGAATGGGGAACTAGTATATAAATTAAGGTTATCTGGGTAAATAGTCTCTGAAACATACTCTTAAAAGCACAGATCAGGATGTGCTACACAGTTTGGATTTTTCTCACTATGGCCACTTAAGAATTCCATCTTTTTGCTCAGTTTCAGGGAGGCAGCAACAGTCTCACTCCAGTGTGGAAATGCAACATTGTGGTCTAAAGTGCCAAAACCCAAACTTCAGACTGCAGTGATTTAATTTCAAACTGCAAGGCACATATCCATGCAATGCAGTGGATGAGAAAAGGGAAACAGGGAGAGGGGGGAATCCTAATTTGGACCAGTGGTGACACACATACAAACTTTATGCTGTAGGCTGTGAGGCTCGTTGCAGTTCCCTGGTGGCTGCATGGAAGAGAAGGCATTTTTGAGCCAACATGGAGCCTTTCTACTGAAGATAAGCAGGTACTTCTTAATGGGAGTAAGGATAACTTACTGCATTCCTTCCCGTTTTTTTTGTTTTGTGTATGTGTGCATACTGGTTTTGTAAAAAAGCCCAGAATTGTCAGCTTCTGTCTCAAACCCTTTTCCACAAAATAATTTGGTTAAGAGTGACGATCTAAGGCAGTGACAAAGCTCCAACACATCTTGGTAGGCTCTGCTGGAATTCTTGTGTTGGTGTTGCGGCTCATCCCGTGCTGAGGAGCGAGGGCTGAATTCCTGGATTCTGTAACCGATTCTGGGGGTGACCTCGGGCAGACAATTAACTCACTGTGCTTGGGTTGCATCATCTGTTCCATGAATGTAAGTCTTGTCTCTGTCACGGAGATTTTGTGAGTCCTAATTGTTCATGAAGTGTTTTTAGACTGACACAGCATCACAGAAGTGGAGAATGCAATTAGTCAATGCAGGATTAAACGTGGGCCTGCACAGTTGTTTATCCTCAGCATAAACAAGGAGGAGTGGTAATCAGGGATGGCAGCTTTTGCAAGAAAAGCTGTTTTTTGCAGCAAATGTAGTGAATGCTCTGTGGGGAAATGATATTATTTAATCTAAAACATAAAGCTACTTTTTAGCCACAAAAATTTGGGGTTTTTTTCTGATATAAATGACAAAACATTATTGTCGAAGATGAGGGCATCATGTATAAAAAATTACAGCTTTTTAAACTGGTTTTACTTGGGTGGTGGAGTAGTACATACACTTTTACTACTCCTTAAAATATACTTTTCCTCAAAGTGAATTAATGTCTCGAAAATCATGTATTTTGCTTATTTCTGTTGTATGTCAGCTGGGAATGCTGAAAAGATTCTATAATTAGAAGCAAAATAAACACTGGTTCTTTGGAGGGGGCTGTGTCCACATATAATAACCATTAGTTGCAAAATAGGGAAGAAAAGGCTGAGTGTTCCATTTATTTTGGTTTTGCTCCCTGTTGAAGAAGCCAGGTGTAGCCACTTCTAAGCAATTTACTTTGCTTGATGTGTCTCTTTGCACAGCAAGCTCTCTGCAGTCACAGACAGTGCTTGGAAATAATTTTGACATTAGGCGTGCGTGCTGTTCTTCCCAGATCTCCCCAACCACAACTCCATGGGAATATTTGCCTTGGAAAGGATTTAGAAGTTCTGTGCTTTGAAAATGCTTCCTTGCCCCGCTCAGCATAAATGCTGGGATGGAAAATCTGGCCTGTCAGTTTGCTTAAGGACACACACACACAATGTCTTTATTTCAGTTTAATCCCATCAGGTGTGAAAAAAAACCATCTCTGAATGGCTGGGGATAAATAGGAGACAAGCCTAAGAAGTCAAGCTTTGTGTCAACCTCTGTGCATGGTAAAAAAGTGTTTCTGCCCTGTTTGAAGTGAAGTGATGGGTCATAAAGGTGATACCAGTGTTGCATTGAGCCATGGCCTGGTTTAGTGACACCTTAATATTTCTTTAGTTCCACTTTGATTTACTTCAGGAGACAGCAGTGTGTGCAGTGAGAGGGGCTGTGGTTTAGGATTTACATCACTGGGGTATTTCAAAAGAATATTTGGATTTTTTTTATTTTTGAGCTTCTTCCTTTTAATTTTTATCTGCATAAAATTAAAGACCGGAGGTGGAGAGAGTTCATTGCTCTGGCGGCTGTTCACAGTCTCTGTTAATCATGAAAACTCAGGGAAAAAAGGTGCTGCACCCAGTGCCTGCCAGTTAGAGTCACTCAGAACTCTGAGGGGATTTTTCATGACCGTGGCAAAAAAGAAAAGCAGCTGCTTGTCATTTGCTTAACCTTGCTCGGGCTGAATTTAATCAGTAGAAAACATCTGGAACTGATTCCCCTTCAATTTTGGAGTGTCCAGTAATCTGCTGTGTACATACAACTGGTGCACCTTTAGCATTGGGATACTTGGCTAAATCATGTTTTGCAATATTGTTATCTTTTGGAAAGAGAAAAGGAAACAACAGTAATTTCCCAATGAGCAAACATTTGCAGTGTTCTGTATAGGTTGCATCGTTGGCTGATTTTGTGCAGCTGTTGTATGAAATCTATTGATCAGGGTTAATAAATTTCCAAGTGAGTAATACTGTTTATTTGTATTGATTAAAATTGGGCCAAATTCTGAGCTGTTTAGCATTGCTTGACTACAAGTGATGAAACACTTTGACCTTGTTACTTTTTTGACAGAAGGCAATGTTAAATTATGAGTAAATTTTGAGGCTTTAAAAAGCTTCAGCTAATTATCTAGGAGTGGTTTTGGTTAAAAGTCTTGGGCTTTCCTGCAGAATAGGGGTGTTGGACTTTTACAGATAGCTATTGATACCTGCTTTTAGCTGAATTTTCTGTTAAATAAAACTCACATCTGACTTGGATAGTAATACTTGATAAAATGGAAACCATTATTAGAGAGCCACTCAGAGGGAGATACACGGAAAAATAACATGCATTTAAACAATGTTTTGTGTTGGCAATGCATTCCTTCTTTACTAGGGAAGTTGGCAGAACTCAATTTATTTTTTTTTTTCCAAATAGCAGTCATGTTCACTTGCAGGAGAACATATATATTTTTAATAGAACCACTTTGGAAACCATGAGTGAGTAACTGTCCCTGGAAAAAACTCTTTCTTCTTAGTGTTCTACTCAGAGAACTTTGCAGTGAGTATCCCAGGTGACCTGGCCATAATTTCTATGGGAATTTCTCTGGGGTAAAGCCCATAGAAGTGGGAGAGGTTGATGAATTTCTGGGATACCCCTTCCTCTCTCCTTTGCCCCCTTTTTTAGGGAGTTCTCCTACTTTCCCTTCTGTGCTTATGTGGGTAAAACTCCTTTATGGCGCCTCCTGGTTTGTATTATGGGAAGAATAGAGGTGTGCCTAGTTCTATCAAACACAACAGAAAGTAGCCAGCTTGGGAATATAAAGCAGTGCTGATGGCTTTTCAAACAGTGTATTATTTTAATTAGATCCTATTTTTGTCTTTTTCATCTGTAATAGTGATAATCCACCATAAAGGAAAAAAAGGCTCCTGGATTTTCTTTCTTTCATCCTTGCTGACATGGACTTAATGGCCTCTGTAAAAAGAGAAGAATTTTTTTTTCCCCCTCTGGGTAAGGTGAATTATGAGGAGAGCATCTGTAATACAATTCTGATAACTAATTCCTGGAATTCTGGCTTGCACACAGCCTTGTCCTGGATCTGCCTCATGAGTATGTAAACTGCAGCCATGGTCTGACCCCTTGGGTCTGTTTGTGTTCCTTTAACTCTTATGCTGTGCTGAGCTCTCAGAACTTGATTCCAGTTGTAAAAACCCAACAAGCCTTAAGCAGCAAAATGCCAGTGTTTGCTGCTGGTGGCTTTTTCATGCTGTTTTTAATAGGGTGAATCAGAGCATGGCAATGGAATATCTAGAGCTGGTTGTACTAACCCAATTAAGGTCCTTTCAGGTCAGGTTGACCTGGGTCTACCCAAGATTAGCTTGTGCTAAAGGAGCTGTCCTGGACCAAGGGCAGGCCAAGATAAAGCCTACAAGTTTCTCTTGCTGTTTATGTGAAGGGCTCAGGTTGGCTCCTGTTCCTATAACCTTGTAAAAGACAGAGGACAGAGAATGAGCACTGGGTTTTGGTGTATGCAGGGGTCCAGCAGCTGAAGGCTTTACAGGGGTGAATTTGGAAATCCTGATAAGCAGAAAGCATGCAAAAAAAAAAAAAACCAAAAAAAAACAACCTACTCAAACCTGCCTGACCATGATAAAGTATGTTAAATAGGGTCTTGTTGCTTTTTTTTCTGGTTTGGATTTTTTCTCCTGGAGACATGGGATCTCTGGAAGTTCTATGGTTTCCCTGTTTCTAGTGAGGTAAAATCACATTGAAAGCATAGTTAGATCTGTTCACAGGTCAGATGAGCAAAGCCACTTTTAGCTGCTAGAAATCTACTTGGGTGAGGTCATGATGGCTTTTGTGGGGCTTCTGCCTGGTAAAGACCTCAACTTTCATTATTTGCTGTCATCTTCTGAAGTCTCCTTAAAAGAGTAAGGGTGTTCTTTGCTAGATAAATTAATGCATTAGTGTCTGCCAGTCTTGGATGTGAACTGGAAAAAAGTGGAAAGAGCCTGGGCTGAAATACTCCTGGACTTCTCTTATAATTGGAGAGCAAGGCAATTTAAGTTGGAGTCACTTAAGGGGCTGTTTCAGGAGTAATTTCTAATAAAAAAAAATAAATTTGAGCAAATTTATTGCTAACTTTTTGAAATAATTTAGTTCAGAATAAGGCTTCTTAAGGAGCTCTGATGCTCTCTTCTGCATTCTCTTTCATTTCCACATCTCCCCTCTCAGCACTGAGTGGGGTTTTAGTGTGTTGCCATTCCCTAGGGTGCAGTGACACATCCAGAGTCTTCCCTTTTCCTCCCTGCATTTAGCTGCTGCTGTGCCTGGACCAGGCAGTTTTTCTCTGCACCAGATGGAATTGTCAGGGATTTTTCCGCTGTTTATCTTGTTAACTTCTCTGCCAGCTGTTTGAAGAAGTTGTGCTGGGGGAGATAGGGCATCAAGGAGGAGATTCTGTGCCATGTAAGCAAACCCCATCATCATCATCATCATCTTTACAAAGCCAGAAATGGTCAGTGCTTTACACCCACCAAGTGTTCCAGCCACTTGTGACTTCCAACCCATTTAAATCTGGCTCTCAGATGGGAAAAGGGCCTTATCCAAATGTGGATAAGGGAACACTAAAGCATTTATAGCAAAGGCAGCTCATAAAGCATCAGTCTGGGGGACATCTGGGAGGTGTCCCAAATAGCAAACCATAGTGTTCAGAATAAGGAAATAACTGCACCTGAGCATCAGTGGAAAGGAAGGGGGAGGTGGAGAGCAAGGCATTAATTTCTCCCTTTTGATCTGAAACCAAATCTCTCAAATCCTTGGGTGAAACATTTGTGCTGCCAAGGCTCTGAATGGCAGCGGCAGTCTTGGGTCTCAATGCTTTGTGGTTATAATAGGAGTTTTTGCATTACCCTCCCCAGAGCAGTAATTTACCTCTTAACTGGGCTGTGCCTTTGCTATTTCCAGAGTCTGTAACACCTTTCTCTGAGAGTTTATTTGAATGAAATTAATTTTGCTTAGATTTCTAGGGCTGTGACATGCTGCTTCACTAGTGTTGGATTTTTTGTCCCTGCAGCAATATTAACAGTGCTGGAGGCCACTGCATGAATATTCCATTCACTGGGCAAGTGAGCATTCAGATCTGCAGTAAATCAGAGTGAACAAATTGTGAGGTTTTCTGAATGCCATGGGAACAAATTTATTGTGTCAGAAGCCCCATCAAGGAACCCTGGACACCACCTCAGTCCTGGAAAGTGCAGCCCATAGGGAGTTCTGTGTGAAGCCAGCACTGTGTGTTTGTCCTGTTCTTGAGCATCTGCTCCTCACCTCAGCTGGAGACAAGGCAGTGCATGAAACAGTTCTTTGTCCTGGTCTGTTGTTATCTGATATTAGGCCAACCCAGCTGAGGTTTTTTCTGTCTCAGCAGTGGTACCTACCCTCCTGAGATGGCTTGCACTCTGCATCTGGGTGGCCATGGAATCCTCCTACCCCCTAAATACACCTACCAAAAAAAGATAGATGCACATCTGTAATGAATTATCATTCTGTCCACATTTAATAGATGAAGTGAAATTGTTATTTCAAGTCACTATTGAACGATTACTTGAGAAGCCTTAAATATTCATTTTGCTGGACAAAAAAAAGCTCAGTCTTGAGTGATCTCTTATTTCAGACACAAATGGATTCGCTGGCGTATTAAAAACAGCAACTTAACCATTTTCTGAATTTTCTGTGAGCTATTACAATCTAAAAAGAAAAATATCCAAGTGCTCTAACAAAAGTTATTCTAGAGAAACTTTTATTCCAGTTATGATATGATTTAGCAGATATTATAGGACAAGATGGAGCTTGGAATTCACTGCTTGAATTCTTCACCTGAATTATGACACTGAGTGGTATCTGAATCTTTAATGCCACAGAAAGTGGAAGGGAATATTCTGCAAGGGTTTTCCTGCTAACAGATAGCAGAGCTTCTTTGGTTGGTCAGTGACACATAGCAGATTGTCCTAAAAACATTTGCAATTTCTGTCATATTGGCAATGTGTTTGAAACAATTAATGTTGGATGTTGGTTAGAAAACTAATAGATTTGGATGGATGGATGGATTAGAAACCAAATTACACTTTTTTTTGATGGTGTTAAAATTGTTTGGTTGGAAATCAAGATGGTATAATGAAATTGGGTTTTCCCCGATGGCTCTGTTAGGATTCAACATCTGTAATGGTGTGTTCATATAAAAATAAGAATTATAAGTGTGATAAATATTAAGATTAATAGCGCTAGGAATGAGAATTGGGCCCTGTTACTTTCACACATAGCAAAGATGATTTGTCTCTCAGTCCTCAGTAATGTGGTTTAAAGAAGCTTGGATGGAACCAAAACCTTGCAATGGGGCTTTTGGGGTAAGAAAACACACATCGGTTGTAATTTCTACAGTATCTCCTTTCCCTGAAGATGCTGATCTCAGCCAAGTCACTCCTGAAATTCAGCATTCATCCAGATGAATGCTCTTGAAATCTGGTCTTGATGAAACTTCTCCACCCTCTTTGTGCAGGTCCCTTGGAGGAGGGAGAGCAGGGTTTGTCTCCTGGCATCTCTGTGGTTCTCACTGTCACAGAAAAGCCATGGCCTGCTGGTCACCCTCAGTCCCAAGAGCTGCAGGGCACATTCAAATGTATCTCCACAATGGCATCAGTAAAGAGAGACTTTAGGTGGGTTCCACCTCAGAGTTGTGTCTCAGTTTTAAATGTCACCATTCCCTTCTCAAATGAATTTTTAGATTACTATTGGGAGTGTAGAAGATGTAATTATTCCAGGTCTTCTCAGAATCTGAGTTTCAAAGCATTGGAATTTTAATGGTAGCAGCAAAAGCTTAACAATTTCTTTAGACTATTTTTTAAGCTCTTTAATTATAAATATTTTCTAATAGAAGTTCTGAATAAGCAGCATGAGGAAGTTGGAATGTGGCATTAATAAAGGATGCACATCCCAACTAAGCCCTGAAGTACAGAATTGAAGACCCTATGAATTTAATTTTAAATAAAATGTGATCAGTTAATTGCATCATTTCTAGGAAGATAACTTATTGTAAGGGGGGGTTTGTGCTTATAAGATGTTTCAGTTTGAATTCTATGGTCTGAAGATCTGTCAGTCAACATTTTTATTGCATTGGGTACACATAACAACGGCTGCTTTGAATTCTCTTTTTAACAATTGTAACTTGGACTCTTACTCAAATTACTGCCCTACCTAAAATATCCTCACATTCAAGATTTAAAAAATAAGCATTTGGAGCAAATATATTTGAAGTAGGGAATACTCTCATAAAAATGTTGTTTCTTTACACCTGGAATGTATGAAAAAACAGCTGAAGCTTTAGTTAGGAATAGTTTTCATTTAGTGCAGTCAACAGCTGTAGATTATTTTGTTGAACTTGTTTTGAGCTTAAGGACAAACTTGGAAATTTTCTCCTCTACTATTAAGATCTACTTTAATTTACAGATTTCTTTTTCACTGTGGGACAGGCAGGTTGGTAACAATATTGAATTGTTGAATTGTCTGTATTGAATTCATGATTAACACCAGTAAATAGGGAAATTGTTCTACAAGGATTCAATTGTGGGAGGGCAAGAACTGCATAAGACCAGCAAATAATTGTGGCATATTTCATTGTAATTACAGTAACTGGCTTTTGTGTTCTTGTGAGTCAAAACATTGACAACAATTCAGAAGATGTTTCTGGTTTTACTCTCACTGCAGTTTGTATGCATTGACCATTAACAGTCATGAAAAATAAAAATGTTTTCAGACTGGTTTATTTTCTTTAATAGCCACACTAAAACTGTACTTCCTTGTTAAAATAAACACTTTTACTATAATGGCAGTTCTGAATCCCATAATGGAATGTAACTCTATATATTTATATTACATGATACATTCCCTATGTGTAATTCTAAGAGTTTGTATGTGTTAAGAGCTCTCCCTGCAGAGCTAACAAGCTGCCAAATTACATTTCACTGACTATTAATTGTTTCAGTTTAAGGTCAAGTTCTTCTTGTCCTTAAAAATAAAAAAAAAAAAGGCGAGCAGTGAAGAAGGATCACTTTGAAAGCTATTTTTGTCTTATTTTTCTTCACTGTTATTGCTGTACATTTTGGTCTTCAGAATAACTGAATGAGCAGTCAAGTATTTCCAGCCTTAAGAAGTTAAATGCATCAGTATTGGTGACTTGAATTTGGTCTTGGAGAGCTGATCTCTCAGCATATTCACAAGGTGTAGATGGTATCTCCAGCTCAAAAACATATTAAAAGTACTTGTGGGAACAAGGATCGTGTCAGATAAGCAAAAGAAACAGGCTAAGTCTTAAGGGAATAAGGAAATGCTTGTCAAAATAGTTTGCTGTAGAATATTGAAAAACTTTGCTCTCTTGGCATCATTTGAATATAATTTATCTGGTTAGATGGTTTCCCAAAGGTGTCCTGGTCACATCTCCCCTGGACCAGCTATGGCAGCATTTGGGCCTCAGGAGATGATGAAAAAAGCTCATTTCTGTGTTTTTCCTGCTGTCATAATCCTCCTGCTGCGGCCATGAGGCACAATTTAATAGCTATTAATTATTATATTGTGGTATTCACATACTTTTTGAACAGAGAGAGACATCATTCTCTCTCCCATGATTTTTCCTGGGGAAGGCAGTGAGAAAGCTCAGAGAGAAAAGAGAAAACAATTCTTATCTGTACTTGCTGCTCCTGTTGTTTGGCGCACGTGGAATGTGTTATGGAGATTATTTACCAAAAGGGATTTGTTAATTGGACTCTGCTGATGGGTGTTTGGATTGATTGGCCAATTAGGTCAAAGCTGTTTTGTGAGTGTCTGATAAGGGCCACAGGTTTTTCTTTAGTATAGTTTTAGTATAGAGTGTAGTGTAGTATAATATAGTATAGCTTAATAAAGCAATTGTTCAGCCTTTTCAGTCACTGGAGTCATTGGGTATTATTCTCTGGCTGGGGGTCGTTCTGCATCAATAATATATCTGCTGTGCAATTCACTCTGTGGGTATCTCTGATGCTTCCCTTCCCCAGCCAACGAGGAAAATTGCTTTCCAACCTCTTTGCCAGACCTTACCCACTCATACCCTCCACATCACCCCTACAGATTTGAAGGAGTTTGGAAGTTCACTTTTTTGTGTATCTTTTGAAGAAAGAGCTTTCATAAGAAAAAAAGGTCATACTTTTTTTCAGGAACAGAGCCCAGGAAAGAGGAAATGTTAAAGTTGGCCCTGTATTTTAAGAGATGGGAGATTTCTATGATTTGGGTTGAGAATGAGAAACTGCTCTAGGATTCAGTTACAGGCTGCCTGTTTGCCTGTTTTCTTTGTTTTGGGGCCCTTCCAAGCCAAGCCATGATTTTGTAGTGCATGCTGGTCAAGAATTTGAATATTTACTGCATGGCTGTAGATTGTAAGTGGTCCAACTGCCTGGATGCTTCTCCCTCTTAAAGGAGAAGGGATAGGATATGGCATTTCAAGGTCAATGGAACTCTTGCCAGCCACAGATCTTTTCCCATAAGGGCATATGGAAATGCCCTTAAAGCCTGTACTTCTTACATCAAAACTTTTGCCTTCCATCTTACTCAGCTGAACAGGCTAGAAGGTCTCAAATGCTTTGGATTGGAAGGGACCTTAAAGATCATCCAGTTCCAGCCCTGCCATAGGCAGGGACACCTTTGAGTAGCCCAGGGTGTTCCATCCCTTTTATTGAGAGTCATTCCCACGAAGAAAACAGAAAACCGATCATGGGTGTAATGCAAGCAGAAATACAAAAGTTAAAAGTATCTAGATTGGTAGCTTTGGTTCCATGTTTTTATGAATGCTTTTATCACAGCACAGTCAATAGAAATTTAAAAAGGTTTTTCAGATTAAATTGACAAGGAAAATCTGTGCTTGCTGGGTCTGGAAGGGGCTGGGCTGAGCCATCAGTGGAGATCATAACTGGATATTTGAACTGATAGTGAGGGGCACCAGCACTGCAGGGCTGCTCCACTCATCTCCAGTTCCCTTCTGACAGGTCCCATCTGTCCCCAAGGATCTGTCTGATCCTTGCAGGTCTTTGTGCACTTGGTCCTTGACCACTGTCTGAGTCTGTCAACAAACCTGCTTGTCAGAGAGTGCCAAGCATTGCACCGCTGCAGCAGAATGGACGCTTGCTTACTCTACAAGTTATTTCATGCGGAATATGCAGCTGGGTGTTTTAGGCTGATATGCTGCATTTAAAGAAGTTGATTGTGAAATATGGCTTCTTAAGTAGACATATTTATGATGCTGTATATTTATGATGTCTTCCCTTTTCCTTCCCCTTTTCCTTCCCCTTTTCCTTCCCCTTTTCCTTCCCCTTTTCCTTCCTTCTTTTTGGTGTGTGTTAGATCCTTCTGTGCTAGGTCTGAAAAGGATGTTCAGGCAGCTGGGTAGATAACACATCCTCACGTGCATTCAAGAGTATGTTTAATTGTTTCTCTCTGCCTGTTATCCAGTGCTACATGCCCTTGTGATTTTCAGTGATGTGTTGGTATTCATTTACATCCCTGTGCTGTCCCATCAGCCCTGTAAGGAGTGATTGAGTTCCAGGGGCTGTAAGGCAGTGTGTAATTTGGCCTGCAGGCTTATCTAAACAAAAGAATGTACAACAAATAAAGGCAGCATTAGTGCATTTTGAGTGCTGATTGTTTCAAATCAGATACACAGGAAACCAGATGTTGAAGTTTATCTAAAACACTTGCAGCCCAGTCTGTAACTACAGCAGGAAGAGTGCTCAGCACTTTTTGCACAGAGTTAGCAATGTGTCTGCAGCAAATAAAAATTTATTCTTATTCCTCAATTCATCTTTTCAGATGTTCTTTTATTTCATTTCTCCTTGCAAACCACTGCTTAATTAATTTTGGTGTGATTCTGCAGATGTTTTGGGGGCAAAATGCAATTCTTGTGCATTGCCCTGAATTTAAATCAGCCGCATCTTGAATTATAATAATAAATTTAGCTGCCTAAAATTAGGTACAGAAAGTAGCCTGAGCTTTTTAAACTGTACTTGTAGCTCTAAGAGTTGTGTATGGGACAGCATGAGTGTGTGGCATTTGCAGATGGCTTACATTTGAGTGTGTGGTAAGGATGTAAAATCACAGCTTCGGATGCTCAGATTTGTAACAGTTTTACATAAAGTTAAAGTAAAAATATCTTTTTTTGGAGTAGTACTGAGTACACTCCTGACACTACTGTAGCTTCATGCAGTAATGAAGAAAAGCTCTTATAATTTTGGTAAAGAAATTACTTCATGCTAATTATGCTTTACTGTATTATTCCAAAGTGACTCCTCAGAGGAGCTTGAATGCCATTTGCCTGCTGAGATGAATGATACCAAAAGCAAGTTGAAGAGGTTTTTAAAAGCAGGCTGGTGTTGAGGTGTCAGACACTTCCAGGCCTCTGGGCTTTCATAAGCTGTTGACTTTCCTTTATTCTTCTGAGGAAAGTGAGGATTTGGAGATGTCCCAGTCTCAGCCCCGAACCAGTTTGCCTCTGTGCAGCTTTACAAATACAGTATTTTTAGTGAGGTGATACAAGTTCCTGACACAGGAAAGTAGACAAGACATGGCAGTGTGATCTCACAGGCTGTTCATCCCTGCAGATAAAGCAAGCATGGTTATCCCAGGGATTTTCTGTCAGGATGCAGCCTTACAGATGAAATCAAATCATATGTTTATGTCCTGTGCACTGATGGTGCTGAGTAGAGCAGCCTGGCACTTTGAGAGAGAGGGTTTTAACTGCTTCTGATCTGAAACAGATGAGGAGACAATGGCACTGAAGGAACAGAGACCTGCTTTTATTTCACCTTCTTTATCTGAGAAGAGGATAATGCAAAATCCTTGTTATTTTGTCCTGCTGTTGATAGGCATTGGCTGTTTGGGAATGACCACAACAGTGCAGTCATATTTGCTGTTGCATTTCTAATTTGGGAGCTTGCCTTTTCCCCATAATACAAAGTCAGAAGTTAGTGGAATATAGATAAGGACTCCAACACTGGATAAAGCCAAACAGGTTTACAAAAAATACCTCTGGGTTATGTTTTGATGTGTTTATTTTATAACTTCACCATTTCAGAATTTAAAAGTATATGAAACTTAACTTTCTTTATGCTGTTTGACTTAATCAGTTGCTCTGTTTTGGGGCTTCCTGGGTTTGTGGCATCACTGGAATTTATTGTAGCGTGCTAGATACTATTCTGTATTTTCAAGTTGCTGCTTCCAACTCTTCATGCTTATAAAATATTGTATATTTTATGATGAAACCAGTAGAGCTTCTTCATACTCTAAGTAGTAACACATGGAAGGGAGGGATGGCTCCTCTTTCTTCCCTCTTCATATTTCCTTGCCTTCCCTGCTTAGTGCTCTGCAGCATCAAATATAGGGCATTAATTCCCATAAACTCAGTTTGGACAAGGAAATCTTATGAAAATAAATATAGAGAGGGAAGACAGAGTTGTTCTGGCTTGAGCTGCAGCTGCTACAAACTACCATCTGTAGTAGCTGGGCCTTACAACTTTGAGTTTTATTTCTGGAAAACATCACTGCCATGTGTTGAATGTATCATAATGCTCCACATTTCCTCCAAGTGAAAGCACTATCATGAATGATTATTATGAATTACTTTATTGCTCAGGAGCTTATGGCTTATTGACATTAAAAAATAAATTGTCCCTTTTAGTGTGATTTTTGGGAATTTTGATTTATGACTGAATATTGCTGTCTAAATGAGTTTTGGAAGTTCAAGGGAAGTGAGTTAACTTCAAGAACGGAGTTGGTTCCAGAATGAATGTTTTGAATAAGAAAATAACTGCTCACAATTCTGACAGTCACTCAAAGGACAGAAAATATTTAGAAAATACCATGTATTACATGAATTTACCATTAGCATTCATTTAGGGACCAGAACACATTATTCATGTGTTAATATTTTAAAGCAGAAACATGTAAAATGAATGAGTTCTAAAAGCATAGAGGAAAATCAGTATTAAACAACTTTGATTAGGGGTGCATGGATAAAACAAGTATTCTGTGGTGATAGCTTTAACACTTCCAAAAGTTATACTCTGAATTGAGTCTAGTGGCTCTGAGAGTAGTAGGGAATCTCATAATCTCACCACCCAAATATGATGAGTCTCAGAGCTGTGATTTCTGCTTTATCTTGATATATTAGTGCAGCACTTCTGTGAGCAGCTCTTTTTTTCTCTTAATACCTTTGACATAAATCTAGTTTGCAACCAAAATGGCAAAAATGGTTCTGTCCATGGATCTGAGCATGGAAGCATGGGAGGGTAGAGGGGAAGCAGTGAGGCAACCTCTGAGACGTGACCCAAATACTTAATTTTGTGGAGTTTAGTACACAAGTTCCATTCAGCTGATAAAATCTACTACAGAGTATGCGTTGCACAACTCCTGTTTGTGTGG